>NC_060069.1:66837502-67140533 GCF_922984935.1 Meles meles
GAGAGCCCGATGTGGGGCTCGATCCCAGGACCCTGAGATCAGGACCTGAGCCGAAGGCAGAGGCCTAACACATTGAGTCACCCAGGCACCCTAGTATTCTCTTTTAGAAATATTTTTTAAAATATAAAAATATTTCAAATATGCAGGAAGATACAGAGAACAATATAATAAATACTAATTAGTAATCATCCAGATTTCAGAATTCCAACCATTTAGCAATATTTGCTTAAGATCTTTTTTTTACTAAATTGATACCATTGTTGGAGCCTCCTTTGTACCTTCTCATTCCATTCCTCTTCCAGCCTTCTCACTATCCTGAAGTTGATCGTGTCCCTTCTGCCTGTGTCCATGCTTTCTATACATGTTTTATAACCATATCTATGTTTTATAAACATGTATTTTATGTTTATAGACATAAACAGAATATTGTACTGTTTTACAGGATTTCAAATTGCAAATAAATGATACAAATTCTTTTAATTCTTCAGATTACCCCAAGAGAAAAATCTCACTTTAGTCAAATTTTGAATGCCTTTTCTGGCATTGCTAATTTTTCTTTTAAGAAAGGAATAGCAGGCCTCAGGCTAGAAGCCTGGAGCAGGCAGCCATAAGTAGAATTAAATAATATTGCTTTATTTCCCATTATATTTATTTTGATGGTTCCTTCTATTTTTTAGCAAGTGTTGGTACCTTTCCAGTTACAGTAGTGATTTATTTTTTTGTATATTTATTTGAGAGAAAGGTTGCATCCATGCCAGTGGGTGCGGAGGGGGTGAAAAGACAAAAGGAGAGGGAGAGAAAATATTGAGTAGGCTCCACACCCAGCGCTGAGCCCAATGTGGGGCTCACCTCATTGCTCTCAGATCACGACCTGAACCGAAATCAAGAGTCAGATGCCCCCAAATGGCTGAGCCACCCAGGCACCCCCGTTTCCTTTTAAATTAAATGAGAAAAAAAGAAAAGAGTTGCTTGAAAGAAAAATACTAAGTAGATAATAGTATGGGAGGTACACAGACATGACAAAAAATTAGAGGAGTTTGTATTGAAATGGCTGAAATTTGATACACACTTGACCTCAAGGATAACGTTCAAGTTCCTTAATGAGGCATGAGAAGCAGACCTTTGCTTCCTTTCTCAGTCTAGTTACCACTATTACCTCACCTCCAGCACAAACATCTTGGAGTTTGCTCCTTCAGTTCCTAGCTGAAGGGGCCTTGACTATGGTTATCTCTCCTTTTATGGTATTTCCTGCACCCATCACCAGCCCCCACCCCCACCCCCCACCTCCATTTGACTCTGTTCATCCAGTCAGCCTCTACTGAAGCCCTCCCCCACTTAGTACCCATTACCGTACTGAACATACAGTATTCCAATTCTAAATCCAAGGGTAGAATTTAGTTCCAGTATCATAGCATCATCATGACCTGAACAGCTGCTCAAGGTGGGAAGAAAGGATGTTTCAGATAAAATCTGTCGTATAAGATGAAGATTGTCCTTGAAAAAAAAATTTATCTCATTTCTCATGTTTGAAGTTTTAAAAACAGTTACGTTCATAGATCTAAATACCTGATCTTAATGATTTCTTTCCACACTGAGAGAATACATTACTTTGTCATCTAGATTAAGGGTAAAAAAGGGACAGAGAAGGGAAAAATAAGGACCATGATGGGAAGTACCATGATGGGAAATGACAGGTTTTTTATGTCATTTCAACATTACTCGGTGGCTTCTTGCTCCTTACTTAAGCTGGATGATTTCATTAGAAAATGAGAGATCAAATCGAGCATTCTGCACATAACACATTTAAACGTTTGACGTTTTAAGGGCAAAAGCTCCTAAATAACTGTGTGGCCATTGAGATGTTGGAAAAATTTTCCAGTTTCCTGTTCCCCAGTGTATATAAATAAGTACAATAATACTAACAAGAACAATAAAAACACAGCGCATAGCGAATGCTGTTTAAAAGTCTTCCACTGTCCGCAGTCATGATGAACTAACTGCACTGACTTCCGTTCATTCATTCAAAAGTCTTATTCTGAAACCGACATTCACACCACAGGATTCCAAAGCTCTCGCTGCACTTGGCCAGATGTAAATTGTCATGTTAACCGAGATGCAGACAATGCTTTCAAAACTACTGCTGTATTTGGGGAAAAGTTGAATTTTAGCATTTCTTCCTATGTATTTCGCATGGCCAAAGCAGAGGGGAAGGGCAGTGCGGGGGCCTGGGGGAAGTGACTTCATACTTTTGATTACAGAATGTCATGTTTACCACTGTAAACGTTCAGCCTTTAAGTGAGAAAGCGGATGGAGTGAGATCGCTCTCACGCCGTGCGTTTTGTATGTTACGTCTTACCCACCAGCCAAACTTTCTCCATCAGTCTGAGTAGGTCAGCGGCGGAAATGCTGCCTGAAAGGGAAACGCAGGGTCGGGAGGCGGCGTGTGCTGCCTTACCCGGTGTGGCCGTGGGAGTTACCTGAAGCACTCAAGCTCTTGCACCCAGAGAAAAAGCTTCTCGTTTCAATTCGGTCGTTTCCGTGGGGAATTGCAGTACGGGCAGGTCCTGGGTGTGGCGAAGCCAAACGGGAACTCAGATCTCAGTTTTCCCTCATCTGGCAAACCTTCCCAGCCCCCGACCAGCAAGTGACCGACCCTCGAGACCCGCCTTCCGGGATCCCGGGGGTCGCTAGCGGACGGACCCCGCCGCCGAAGCAAACCTCTAGAGCGCAGAGTGCGCTTCTCCCCCATTCGTTCCGCGCCTGGAGGCGGATCCCCTTCCCTGCACATAAGTCCTTATATGCACCGGTTGCACCAGCCCGCCTTACTCCAGCCCCACAAATAATTAATGGGGGAGGGAGGCCCGTCGCTCCCCCCCCCCCCGGATTTGTTCAGCGCTAGAGGAGCGAACCCTGCCGAAAAACCCCCTGATGAGACTGAGAGCCATTGTGCTGCAGTGCACGAATTGGACACACAAAAATAAAGCCCCTTTGCCCCTACGATAAGCGTGCCAGGGTTCAGGAACAGCTTTTCACATCCAAGCAGATTAGCCTGCAAAAGCCTGGGCGGAAAGGGTGCGTGCCCCTCCCCCACCCAGGCTGGTGCAGAGGGACCCGGTCAGGAAGCGTGGCCTCTCCCCAGTTGGAGACCACGCCTCCTCCGCCTGCCCCCACCTTCTTTACTCCTCCCAGGAAGCGGTGATAGACAGTTCTGTGTGGTTCTCCACCCCCACCCCTACCCCCCTCCCAGCAGAGTGGAGGAGTTGATGTGTCTCATTATAACAGCCAATGCAGCCGCCATCCACGCACAAGCAAAGAAGCATGTCCCATTTAAATACACCCACGCAGCCCCAGCGCCCTTAGCAGAGCAGGGCGCGCAGCCCACACGCACCGCGGCTCCGGGCTTGGAGATCCGCGCAGGTTGGGCTCCCGAACCCGGCGGACCGAAGGAGAGCGGAGGATAGGAATCCGGTGCTGTGGGGCCGGGGTGGGCGGGGGAGGCTGGGCCCCGGGCCTCTGGCGCGACACCCGCATGAGGACGCGAGTGAAATAGACCAGGGTGGAATTTCCAAGGGAGAAGCTTCAGGGTGGTTTTGGACCATTTCTCCCGCGAAGAAGTAGACATGGCGAGCGACTCCCCGGCTCGCAGCCTGGATGAAATCGATCTCTCGGCTCTGAGGGTGAGCAGAACATGTTTTCTGATTTCTTTCCAGTGGTTTGGGTCGGGGTTGATGGGCTCGAGGCGTGAACTGGGGCCGACATCGGTGGGCAGAGGCGAATGCGACGTGGAGGGAACCTGGCTTCTCGTTTTGATTCGGGGTCTGCTGAGGTTCTCTTGGCTAAGCCTCCACGCAGGGGCTGTGCGGTACGTGTCCTCCTTCGGTTGTGGCCAAGGCTCCCCGGAGAACCAGTGGAGCTAATGCCAGTCTCCTCCTAGACCGGTGAAATAGCCGTAAAAATGAAATGCAATGCTCGTGGTGTGTGTGTGTGTGTGTGTGTGTGTGCGCGCGCGCGCGCGTGGTGTGCACACACTCCCCGGACGGTCACCTCGTGCCAAGGCGCGAGACCCCACCGTACCTTTTTGCAAAAGGAATAACGGCAGCGTGAATAAAGGCACCGGCCACTCACTTTTTCCAGCTACCTGCAAGATGACATTGTGAGCCCGACTGTCCCCACGAAGCCAAAGCTACCGTTCCAAGGGGACAGCTATTGCAATGCTGATCTTGTAGATGGCAACTGCCTCCTCTACCCTCTTTCCGCCTTCCGAGCCCCGACTCCCTCTCTGCGCTCTCTTCTGTGCCAGTCTGCCGCTCACCTTTATTTATGGTTTAACTTAGCCTTGCCTGTGCTTTCTGACTTGGTGCCTCTGACATTTCAGTTTTATGGCTGAACTTAAGCAGGTGAAAGGATGTGTTCTCAGCTTTTCCCCAGTCAGACCGGAACTCCCGTGAGGGTGTGTGTGTGTGTGTGTGTGTGTGTGTGTGTTCGCTCTGTGTCTGTGGCCAGTCCTTTGTAGAGAGCATCTACTTCCCTCCAGCCCCGCGGGTTTGCGTTTACCTTCACGTGAATTGCCTCAGACGCCTTTTCATTGTATTGACTAAGACATCACTGCTATAGAATCCATTTTGCTGTTGTTTTGAGATCAGAATCCCAGGAATCCCAGTGTAGCCTCGACGACTCCCTACCCCCACTCTCGACTCCCAGCACACTCTTTCGGGGAAGGGGGCAGAGCTTTCTTGCCATTTTAATTAGATGCTGCCTGCCGAAAAGGGGGTGAGGGGTGGGGGTGGCGGCAGCAGCGTTGGGGGGGGGGGGCGCTGAGAAGAATTGGATACCAATTTAAGGATGACTTCTTCCTCTCCTGAGCCAAGAATAAAATTTAAAAAAACAACCACATATATACTTGAAGCATGGGGGGCGGTTGAGACGAAATTGATGGTGTCTCTCCATACAGACACCCAGGATGGGTGAAGCTGGGAAGTTCACACGCCCTCCCGAGGCATACATTGTTAGACCGATGCTAAATCTTGGGATTATAGACCTGAATCTTCATTACTCCTCCTGACATTGCCTCATTCTCCACGGTTGTTTTAAAGAGCTACCATTTCAGTCAAAGTGGTACTTTTCCTTTAGTCTCATTAATCCTCTCTCCCTACACAGCTCCTTTTTAACTTCCCCTCCTCTTTTTTATCCAAGAGGTGAGGTTTCTGGAAGGCAGTCCAGGGGTTGAGAAGGAACATAGATGCCATTTGAAATGGCTTTTTGATCATTGGGCAGCAAAAGCTCATTCATGTGATATTACAGTAAGCTGTCTATTTCCCTGGCACAGAAATGCCACATTCAGAACCCACTGCCCCCTGGGCAGCTGGGGGTGGGGGTTGGTAACAGGGTGGGTGCTTTGGCCAAGACTGTGGTTTCCTGCTTTACAGACTGTGTGTGTTCATCTGCCCTACTTTCTGCGCTGGGAGTTGCTGCCAGCGGGTTAATCAGGTGGATGGATGGCCCAGACTACAGGGTAGAGGAGAGTGGCAAAGCCTGGTAGGGGGTGGGGTGGGGGGTAGGGGGAAGGAGTCTGAACAATGCGCAAGGCTTGTGGTTTTCCTGAGCTAGAATCTCATCATTGCTCCTCTAATGGAAAGCGCTCAGATGTGATTTTTAAGTTGGGCTTGGTCAGAGGTGCCCCTTGTGGGCTTTTTCCTGGGAAGGTTTTCTGAGATATGGAGCACAGAGCCTGCAGGCTCGTGAGCAACCACGAGTGCTCACCGGCCTGCCTGGAGTGTGATTCACACACAGGAGGCCTGTGCTCCAGAGATCTGTATTTTGAAAAGATATCTTTGCAGGCTTCACTGAAATCGCTCTTTGTGGCCTGGGCTTAGTGCTTTGCCTCTGTATTTCTGCCTGCAGGAGGTGTGTAAAGAGGGAGGGCTAAGGCCAGCTCTAGAGATGGGAACTGCTGGCTGGAAGACTTACACAGATGTAGAGACAAATGCCTCCTGGATGCTGGGGGGTATGGCCAGTCTTGTAGGGGGCAAGGTGTGCAGGTTGGCCCTTGAGTCCACAGGCCATCTAGGTGATCTCCACAAACCAGAGGGCAGATAACGTCTGTCTTCCCACATTAGGAGAGGTGGGTTTATCTAGATGAGAGGTCTCATTTGTTCCTAACCCCTCAGAAAAGCCCGCCTGCTGAGAACCTCGAAGGGAAAGCCTGACCCCTGAAATGCAGCCAAGGTCAGTGGCATCTAGGAGAATTTGCTGCAGCCTTAACCAGTCCCTTGCTGTTTCCGTGGTTCTTTAATGTACACAATCAATGCTCTTTTTGTAAACCCTGAGCTCAGTGCATTAAAAGCAGATCCTGTCTGGAGAGGCCTTTATCCTTCTCACTTTGGGGGCTTATTGTTCTCAGCCAGTGATCCCAGACTGGACCCAGTCTAAATTTTCCCCAAATAGCAACAATGCATAATTTAAACCAGAGCAACCAGTGACAGCACTGATCTTTTAAATTATGCAAGATTTGGATGGTTTTAGAAAGTAAGGTAAAACAGCATCCTCTTTGGTTAGAAAAAAGATGATCTGAATCCATTTTTATTAGTCCCAATTTTTAGAGCTCTGGAGATTAACTAAGTGTTGGAGGAAGGGGATGACTTCATAGACTCAGAGCTGGAAGAGAATTGGAGAACCCTTAGCCACTCCTTTCATTTAATACTAAGCTGAAGCCAGAGAGGTGTAGCTGTTGTCCAAGGTCACACAGCCCTGTCTCCCCTGGGGTGGGGGTGAGAGAGGTAAAAACGGTAGTTTGGGGAGAAAAATCTAGGTTTCCTGACTTTCACTCAGGGTTCTTTTCTCTAAGTCACACTGTCTGTGGCTGAATCAGAAATCAATAAAACATTTTCTGCCTGAGCACAAAAAAATGGCAGAGAGGAATTATTTCACCAGAGTCATGGAATTGTATTTATCAAGACTAGAGAAACTGCTTCATGCAGGTAAGCTTCTTAACACATAAAACTGTGGAGCATTAAGGTACCTTTGGAATTCTTCTTGTTCCAACCTCCCCCACCCCAATTCTTCCCCTGCTGGCAAATGACGGTCTGAATCATCTAGGACAGACGGTTGTCCTGCATAGTACTCTCTCTCAGTTACCCATCTCCAGCTGAATTGGTCCCATGGGGTCAGTCTGGACATGACATTATTCAGATGTCTCTGCATGTGAGGTTTATAGAGTCCTATGAATGTTTTGCATAATCTATGTGGATACTCATATATAGTGTTATGGTTATAAACTACCCGTGTGGGTGTATGAAATGTGTGTATACATACATAGGCTACGGAAAACAATCTACTCATTCAAACTCAAGGCTTGAGTCATTCTCCCTTCAAGACATCACAGTATTAAAAGAAATGAAATTTGCCACCGGTATGCTTTATTACATATGAGGTGAGATCAGCCCAGAAAGCTTTTTGGGGATTGGCATATATCTGAGTCTGAGCACCTTGGCTGTCCTTAGTTTGGCCCACGGAGGAAGGCGTTCAAGGCCAAGATTGGCTGCTGCTGACTTCATGCTCTAAGTTTCTGCCAGGACTCGCACTCACTTTTCTGTGTGAACAGAATTAGATGACCTCTGCTTGTCTTTCCCCCTGCCCCTCACTGCCTTCTAGGCCCCCTTAAGACCTAGATTTAAGAACTGACCTCATCTGGAAGACTTGCACACATCTTTTCCTGCCACACTTTCTGTCCTGGTGTTATAAATGGTGTGGGGATTATTTTCTGCCTACTTAATGAACTCTGGCCTCATGAGGCCGGAGGTTAGGTCTTGCTCGTCTTCAAGTCTGTAACTGCAGTTAGTTGCATAAACAGATAAATGCACAAATTAGTGAGTAAGTGAATGGCATGGACTGAGCACTGGGCTCTGTGTCCATGTCATAGTAGTTCTGTGACTCCGGGTAAGTCCTGTAACCATAATTCATTTAAAAATGGGAATGATCTCAACCGCTTGCTTCCTCATATGCTGATTTCAACAATCAAAGTGTTTACAGCAATGCTGTGAAAACCGTAAAGCACTACACAAAGATACTATTCCATGATTAAATTGAGTTTTATGGGAATCTTGATTCTACCATTCGATGCCAGTGATTTCACTTAATTGAAAAAGATCCTGAGAAAAAGATAACAGAAGGTCTGGCATCTTTCTAATAGCACCTTTTTTTCTTTTTATGTGTCAAGCTGAACTTGTATGTTTCTTTGCGGGCCTGGGTTGACCTTTGCCCCAGGGTCAGCATTCATTACCTTTTTTTTTTTAAAGATTTTATTTTTAAGTAATCTCTACACCCAACATGGAGCTGAAACTCACTACCACGAGATCAAGAGTTGCATGCTCTAATGACTGAGCCAGCCAGGCGCCCCTAGTGTATTTCTAAACCGGTGTCAGGTATCAGCATTATTCATTAAAACTTTCTTCTTTTTTCTTCTCTTCTTTTTTTTTTTTTTTAAACTTTCCCCCCTCTTTATGGATTATCATAATTTAAGTAAAACAACATTTATTATGCCTGTGTCTTTTCAGAGTTTGTGTTTTGGGGAGGAGAGTGGGCACCTGAAATGATAGAATATTTGTCTTGTATTTAAAGCCTTCGGGTCAGAGGTCTCAGGGGGTTAAGAAATCTTAAAACATTAATTCCTTATCCCAGAGCACTTAATTAAATTTGGTCTTAAATTTGAATTTAGTGAAGTTGCAAGAACTGAGAAGATGACAGTATCTTAAAATAATATCAGAGTCTTTTTAAAATTAGGTACATTTGTTGTTTTTTCGACATATAAAACAGGTGTTTTCTTTGCTATGACATTGCCTCATAATGAAATAGTGTGTACTAGTAGTTAACAGAACATCAGAGAAATATGCATAATCGTTTTTAGTGTCCCTTACTAACTGGAGTAATCTTAGTACAAAAGCGAATATAAGTCATTATTTGCTGTTTGAGTAACTGTCTGCTTAGGAGGTCATAGAATATTTTCTTGACTAAAGAATGCCCAGCCTTTTTCCTTCACGAAAATAGCACACCGCCTGCCACCTTACCTGTAAGGCTCTTGAAATCTCGTCATTTTGAGTCTTCTTGCTGTGTTTCTGTCTCTGCCCTGGTATTCGTCTTCCACGCCCTTCTCGTCCCATCCCATTCCTTCCTTGGGGGGTACGGTTTGAAAGTCCGCCTGGCTTTGAGCTACTGTGATTGGATCATGGCTGCCACGCCCAGCTGGGTACCCCTTGTCTCTGAGTCTGTGATTCTGAGGGAATTTGGGATAACTTAGGGTTTGAAAAACGCTTTTGTGTCAAATTGGTTCTTCCATATCTGTGGGGGAAGTAGCTGCCTTAGAACAGGGCCTGAACTAGCAGTGTGCTGAGAATTCCAAGAAAATCTGGGTGATATTTTTTGAATGAAATGTTATTCTGCTCATATAAATATAAGGTTCCTAGAGGAGAGAGAGGGAGGACTTAAATAGAAAATGTTGGATGAATTCCGCTTGTAATTTCTTTCATTCTGGTTGGAAGCTTATTTCTCTCTAGAGAAAGATGATTCGCTCTCTGCTTTTTACACACCCAGGCTGTTCTCCAGTTGTCTCTAGGGGTGCCTGGAAATTCTCGAAACACATTTTATTTCACCCCAATCTTTCATGACCTTCCTTACTGTCTCTTGCCTGAGGCCTTCTGCTCCATTCCTCTCTACATGCACTGCAGGGATGGTCCCCTGGGCAGCAGCCGTGACAAGACTTGCTTCCCGAAGCGTCTGCCGCCAGCCTTCTCCTGACTAGTCTTTCTGTACCAGTCCCTGCAGCCACACTGCTCTTCAGGCGGCGCATTTTCAGTCTTGGGATTTCTTATTCACGGCCTTCCCTGACTCCTCACCGTCTACAGACCCACTCCTGAGCTCTTCAGCACAAGTCAGGCCAGCTATAATTCCGCTGGGCTTCCCGCCATGCGCTGCGGTTCTGACTACCAATCCTTTACTCCTGCCACAGAGAACAACTTCCTTCTCCCCATGGAAGCTCTTTAGCGGGTGCCCTTTTCTGTACCTACTAGCTTAACACTAAGCATTCAAATGCCACCTTTCCCACAAAATTGTCCCTGATTTCTCTCAGGTAGTAGTATCCATCCCATTCGTACACCCTTTTAAAACTGACATCACACATAGAACTTTCTATCCTGGGGGGCGCCTGGGTGGCTCCGTCAGTTAAGCATCTGCCTTCGGCTCAGGTCTTGATTGTAGAGTCCTGGGATTGAGCCCCGCATCGGGCTCCCTGCTCAAGAGGAGTCTGCTTCTCCCTCTGTGCCTCACCCCACTCGAGCTCTCATTCTCTCTCAAATAAATAAATAAAAATCTTAAAAAAAAATTATGTTCACTACTAGACAGTGAATTGCATGAAGGTAGTGCATAGATTTGATTTTCTTAGGACTTGCCACCAGGATGGCCTTCGGGGCTGCAGGACTCTTTTCGGTGTATGGCTTAGTAGGTTTTTCTCTATGTGTAGGTAACTAGGTACCCCTTTTTCCCCTTAAAGATTTGTTTATTTATTTGAGAGAGAGAGCGAGTGGGGTGGGGGTTGGGGAGGGAGGGAGAAGGAGAGAGAGCCTCAAGCAGACTCTTTGCTACGTGTGGAGCTGAGGTGGGGCTCAATCTCAGAACCCTTAGATGACAACCTAAGCCGAGACCAAGAGTTGGACACCCAATAGACTACACCACCCAGGTGCCCCGCTAACCAGATAGTGTTAAAAATTAAGATCATATTGTTGAAATTATCTGCAACCTGTTTTTTCAAAAACTTGTTTTCAGTTGTTTGCTGCTTTTGTTTGTTTGTTTATTCATTTATCTATAAAGTCAACTCTACACCCAGTGTGGGGCTCAAACTCATGACCATAAGATCAAAAGTCCCATACTCTACTGACTGAGTCAGCCATGTGCCCCTGCAACCTGTTTTTTAAACTTAATAGTCACCCTTTTTGCATGCTGTTAATGTTTTTCTGTAACATAATTTAAAAAATTCTTTGCCATGGGGAATTTTAAACTTATGTGAAAGTCGAGGGAATATTGGAATGCTCATACATTCCTGGTGGGAGTGTCAAGTGGTACAGCCCCTCTGTAAAAACGGGTCGGCAGTTCCTCAGAATGTTAAATGATAGAGTTACCATGTGACCCAGCAATTCCACTCCTAGGTGTATACCCAAGAGAACAGAAAACGTATATCCAAACAAATACTTGAATTGTTCGTAGCATTATCATTCATCATAGCCAAAAAGGGGAAACAACCCAAATGGCCACAACTGTTGAGTGAATAAATGTAGTGTATCCGTACAGTGGAGTATCATTCATTAGCGAAAGGAAGTGTTAATATGTGCTATAATATGGAGGAACATTATGCTGGGTGAGAGAAGCCACACACAGAAGGCCACATGTTAGAGGACTCCATTGATTGGAAATGCCTCCAATAGACAAATCTATAGAGAAGAAAAGGGGTTTAGTGGTTTCTAGAGCTTGAGGGGAGGTGGAAAGGGACTGCTAATGTTTTAAGATTAGGCAGTGGTCATGGTTGCAAAGCTCTGTGAACATACTAAAAATCACTTGTTCACTTCAAAAGGGTGAATTTTGTGGAGTGTGAATTTAATCTGAATAAAACTGACATAAAATAGACCGAAGAGTAGAATGAGCCCCAACTTAACAATGATCCATTCATACTCAGTCTTGTTTTATCTACACCTCCGTCCACTTCCTCCCCCATATTATTTTCAAGCATCATATCCTTCCATTTGTAAATATCCCAGTATGCATCTCTAAAAGATAAACACCCTTAAAAATTTCTAATCATATGTTTTTAATGACTGCTTAGCATTTTATTGTGGGGATGAATCTTATATTTAACCAATTCCTGTTGATGAACTTTTGGTTATTTCTTGTAGATAGTGTGTCAATAAGCATACATCATCTTTGTATAGATCTCTGTGTCCTTAGAATAATTTCTTAGAAGTGCAGCTTATGGTGAGATGTAAATGAGGGACGCCTGGGTGGCTCAGTTGGTTAAGCCTCTGCCTTTGGCTCAGGTCACTATTCCAGGGCCCTGGGATTGAGTCCTGCATCGGGCCCCTTGCTCAGCCGGGAGCCTGCTTCTCCCTCTGCCTGCTGCTCCCCCCTCTGCCGGCCGCTCCCCCTGCTTGTGCTCTCTCTCTCTGACAAATAAATAAAATCTTAAAAAAGAAAAAAAAAGAAAGTGTGTAAATGACCTCTAAGTCTCTTGATACTGTCAAATTTCCACTAAATTTCCTGTGAGGTAGGTGTCTATCATTTATAGGTGAACACATGAGGCTTAGAAAAATCAATTAATTTACCAAAAGTCATAGAGCCACGAAATGACTGCACTTACAAGTGACCTGCCCCAAAGCCACTGCCAATAGTGACTCACATGGCCATTATTTGCCCCGTAGACCTTGTTAGGACATCAGAATTACTATCTGATGTATTATCTCCCTAAAGTTCTCAGATTTCCCGGGAGCCTCTCTTTTGGGCACAACCTCTCTTTGATGAGCTTATGGTGCTCGAGTGTTATTAGCTTGTGATTTTGTTTTTTAAATAACCAAGGTCAGTTTAGAATATGTTAATTGTTCTTCTTCTTGCCTTGAAAATGTGAAAACATAAAATGTGAACCGTTTGGGGATTAGCGGTGGTTTCCTTGTACACTGGGTACAAGGCATGTTTTCTTTCAATCTGTCATTTTCTTTGGAAAATCACGTGGCAGGTGTGTCTGAAAGACATGTGGAATCGGGCTCAGAGGTTTCCATTTTTTAAGAACTGCAGACCACTGATGCAGAGGCCATCAATATGAGCCAGAAGATATGTTATAGCAGGGGGCCGTGCTTGAGCCTTTATCTGTCAGATAATTATCAAAGTCAAAATCTTGAGTTGTACCTTCTTTGAGATGGTTATAGATATTTTAAGATTACAGTGGAGAAAATGGAAGCACAGCTGGCAGCCAGAAGGATGAAGGGCCTTGCATTTGGGACCACAGTCTCTTTTCCGTTTATAGGTAAGAAATTATTAAAATTGACGTACCTTTGGGGGTGTCAGCTTTGTGGAGGCCAACTGCCTTCTTTACTAGATTTTATACCTTAACCTTTCATTTAAAATGCTCGTAAGTTATTTATGCCTAGGATGGAAATCCAGAACTTCACATGGACATTGTTTTATCATTTCTACTTATACACTTTTTTTTTCTGTTTTGTTTTTTAATTTTTTTTAACTGCCTGTAATTAAATTATAGCAGTGTGGTGGGTGGAATAGGTTGTAAGCAGTAATTGCAAACTGTATTTAAATAATAATAATTTTTAGCATTTATAGAGCACTTAATATCTTCAACGTACTTGCAAACATTATCTAAGTACCATCTCTGATTATAATTTGGACATAAATACACTTAAATTCAGAACAGGGTCATGAGAAACGTATGCATTTGAAAGTTAATGCTAGCTATTCTTTGAAAACCTATGCAGTGATCAGAGTTCGAGCTTGGGATTCTGTTAGACTGGTTTTGTGTATCCTCTTGTTAAATCTGGTGACAGGTTTAGATTAAATCTATACCTTAGTAATGCCTCTGCTTACTTTCTGATCATTAAGGACTGAGTGTTGTTCATTGCTCTGGTCCTTACAGACACTAAAATATATACGACATCAATAAGCTTTAAAATGGGCCTCCTCACTGCATTTCACGTCCTGGCCTCAGATGAAACTCCCATTAGTAAGTGAAATGAAGAGGGGTTGTGCAAAGAAGAACGACCATGCATCGCGGTTTAGTAATTTCCATCTGAGAAAAATAGATTAAACTGCACAGTAGGATACATCATAAAGAAATGCACTGGAGAAATGAAACATTTTTAGCTCCACTGTACTAATGACTTCTTGCTGTTTTGGACACGTGTCTGTGTATCCTCCCTGCGCACGTATGTCCTGTGTTGGCAATTTCGATAGAGTTTGGAGCGAGGACCTGTGTGGCCTTCTCAGTAGGAAGAAGAGGAGTCTGCCCTTGGTAGATTTTTAGTAAATATTATCCTGTGCATTGTGATTTTTCTAAGAGCTGGTTGACGGGTTAACTGCCTCGACAGTGGTTCTCAAAGTGGGGCCCCTGGAGCAGCAGCTTCACGCTCATCTCTTAGGTCCTGCTTCTGGGACCTACTGAATCAGAAACTGGGAATGGGACCTGTGCACGAGGAAGCCCTCCAGGTAATTTTGATGTACTTCGTAAGTTTGGAATCACTGGCCTGTATTTTTAAAATTCAGCTTTCTTTTTTCTCGTTTCTTTCACGCTGGTTCATTCATTCATTCAACAAATATTAATGGAACATCTACTGTGTGCCTAGCATTGTGACTCTGAGGATTTGGTGAAGAAGACACATGTGAATACCGTCCTCATGGATCTTGGTGCCTAATGAATGGGGAGAAGCATATGTTAACGAAATAATTGTAAGAATGACTTGCTAAATACAGGTTGTTTTGGAAAAACACAGCATATCCACAGAAATTTGAGTATGCCTGAAAATGTTGCCGAGTAGAAAATAGTGATTTCTTTATTACATAAGGTAACTGTAACTTTTTCATAAAGGCGTATGGCTTCAAATTGTGGAAGACGCATACTTTCAGGAATATGGAATTTGAAACTTCACGCTAATATATGCATTTGAATTGTTTGTAAGCAAGAACTGCAAAAGTTGAGACACTTTCAAGTGATAATCCTGGACTCTTTTTTGCATTGCCTTTTTTTTTTTTTTAGCAAGTTTAATTCAGGGAACAGAAACCCCACCTCCACCACCGAGAAGATGCATCTTTTTGGTGCTAATTTCCTGTTTTCCCTATGGACTGGTAGGGATTCAGTTTGAAGCCCCAGGAGGTGCTGGTATTTGCATAGAGGGAAAAAAAGGAATCCATATTCACAGCTCCTTCAGCTCTACTTTTGTTTCAAGCCTGAAAGCTTGGAGTTATTTATTTTGTGAAAGGAAAAATGAAATGGACTTTTGGAATCTAGGCAGCAGGTTAAAGGATATGACTTTCCTTTTAACAACAATCCATAAACATCTCTTACCTAGCTACCAAGATGTCCTGTGCAGTTATTTTAATCTGTAATTCTTAGATAAACACACTGCTTATATTGGGTGGGGTTTTTGTTTTTGTTTTTGTTTTTTAATTTGGGGTTGTTAAGGTAACTTTGTATACAACTTGATAATGAATATGTATCAAAATTTTTTGTCATATTTCTGGGAAGATGCTTTTAAGAAATTGAATTCAAAGACCCCTCCCACCCCCACCTTTAGAAGGCCTGTTTTAAAGGGAAAAGTTATGAGATGATCATCATTAGCCTGGATATAAGAAATACCTAGTTAAAGATGATTCAGTTTTTTGTAACAGATCCATCTGTTTCAGAAGAGGTCTTAATATTATTGAGGTTTCATTGAACTGTGCAAGCATTTTAATCAGGAATGTTAGTGACTCTCTAGTTGGGGTTACTTGCCAGTGACTCTCTGTGTCATTCGAGAAGTTCTTCCTGGGACCAAGTTTGGGAAACAAAGTTTCCTGCATTGGTGGTATCTTACACCCAGCAAACTATGAATTTGACATGGCTTCTTTTCAGCCATCTATCTGCATGGGTGAAAGGGTATCATTGTTAGGTCAAAGCCAAGTGCTTGCTGTTCCTAAAAAGGCACCCCTCTCTTTTCTTTACTTTAAACTGGTAGCTCTAGCACCAGTCGGAGAGAACTGGGTTTTCTTTTCATTGGAATAAATAAAAGCCCCGCGGAGCTCCCCTTGAAGCCTAATACCCAGATGCTACTCTGGGAAAGAACACTGCACACGCTTTGGTCAGAACAATATGTATGTTCTCTCCGTGAGTATTTTAAAGATGTAACTCGCACTGGTATTGTAGCCATAATTTCTTAAATATAAACAGCTTTTATTTTGGGAGAAGAACAGATGTAAAAGTGAGAAATACAAAGGTTTATACATTTTGACAGGGTGGGGCAGGGGGAGCTGGGGAGAGGAGGAAGGAGGACACCGTTCCTTTAAGATCATGGTAACTCTATCCTAGTTACTCCTTTGTTTTCCTTGAGTGACTGAAAATTAGCAGGGGAAATCTCTTGGAACCCTACCAGCTGGGTACCTAGATCTCCACTGAACTGGTGGCCCCAGAAAGAGTGCTCACCCTTAATTAGCTTAGGTCCTTGTCAGTCTTCATCCGTAGGAACAGAGAGGGTCCCTCCCAAGGAGGAAGTCTCTCTGTGAAGAGAGGGAGATGGTACACATTCGGTGAAGTATCTGTGACACTTAGAGTAAAATGCGAGAGGCCCAGAGATCCCAGCCCCAGACACAGAGGGTTGTTTTCTCGCTTGGAAAATGTAAATGGCAGAGGTTTGAGAGCTTGGGATCCCTCTGGTGTCTGAACCGAAGCCCTTGCTTGTTCTCTGGGTGCCCACCCCCTCCTTTAATTTGGGAGCGTGTTCGTGAAAGGTACTTGGGGTTTGCAAAGCAGCAGGGACATTACTGTGAGTATTCTCTGTCCCCTTGAGACCAGGTCTCTTTCTTTTCTTTTCTGGAAGCAGGGTCTCTGCTTCCTAGCTTATCACCTGATCCTCAGCAAGTTGCATCAGATTTAAAGCAATCGTTCCGTGACCTTCTTTCTGGGTTCCTGCCTTCTGTAAGTTGCTGCTTGTTTGCAGGATTCACGATTAGGATTTTGTCTCTGCAGAGACTCTGTTTAGTGTGCAAAAGCCCATTCTCGTTTGTCATGCTTGGTTCCCTGATAACTCTCCATTCGACAAATAGTTTGGTCAAATTTTCTGTGACCAAGTATTAAGTAATTTCAAGCATGGTTCAAATGACCATCTCTGATCATTTCTTTTCTAATTTTTAGTGAAATTTGGAATGCAAATACATTATGAGGCCGTGGGAATCTCACAGTTCCCAGAATGGCTAGTTAAAACTGTATTCATGCTATGCTTCATGCCATGGTAAACCTAAATCTGATTTTAAAATATCCCCGAGAATGTGGATAGCCTGGAACTCTCATACTTCGCCGGTGGAATTATAAAATGGTTAAGCCACTTTGGAAAACAGTTTGGCTGTTTCTGAAAAAATTAAATATAAGTTTACTCTATGACTCAGCAATTTCACTTCTGGATGTCTCTCCAGGAGACAGGCAAACATATGTCCAGGCAAAAACTTGCAACCTGAATGTTCATCATAGCCCAAAGTGGAGACAACTCGAGTGTCTACCCACTGATGAAGAGGTAAACAAAATATGGTGGAGTACAATGGGGTACTCTCCTACAGTGGGAAAGACCCAGGTGCTGATACGTGCTATGATGAGGATGGTACGCTAAGTGAAAGAAACCAGCGCAAAAGATCACAGTGTATGATTCTGTTTGTACGAAATGTCCAAAAAGGCAAATCTGTAGAGGCAGAGAGTGGATTAGTAGTTGGCTGGATGAAGACAGAAGAGTGAAGGCACGTAGGCATGTAGGATCTTTTTGAGGTGATGGGATATGTTCTCCAATTGGATGGTGGTGACACAAGTGAATTTTATGGCATATAAATTGCATGTTGAGAAACCTGTTAAAATATCCCGTGCCTGAGACACTGCTTCACAGCTCTGCCTGCTCCATACACCATAGGCCAGACTCGCTTGTCAGGCTGCTCTGGTATCTCTAGGAAGACCATCTCTTCAAGACCTTGAGGGACGGGAAGTCTGGTCCATTCTTCTGCCTTGTACTTACCTTCATGTCATCTCGTACTCTATGGATGTCTCCTATTTTGTAAATGTAATCATAGGAATTTCCTTTAAGAAAAGGTGGCTGGTAACTTCTCTCCCCTCCCAGAGAAAGGACTAGAATAGCTATTCCAGTCTGAAGCCATTCCTTACTGAACTGCTTTCCATTCTCTCCATGTGTCTGCTCACCCTTCTGCTATTCCATATGCTGTTTCCCCTGCCTCAAAGTCTTCTCCAATCCCAATGGTTCACCGATAATTTCTTTGTCTCCTCCCCTACCACTCTCCCCAGAGGAAACTGTAATTTCCACAGGGCAGGCCCTGTGTTTTGTTGATCAGCCTCTATTTATTAATGAAATGTGTGACTTCTCATGACTTACAGCATAAGACTAAACTCCTTAATTTAGCAACGCCTTTGATGGCCTAACCATTCCGTACTTTTTTTTACAATATAAGTAGTCTCCACCCTCCTCCCTCTCCAGAGCCTTTCAAAGCTTAACAAGTTGTGGAGTGAGTTTAATGGGTTGCAATTGGCTTTTAAAAAAATTAATTAGACTAGAATAGAAAACTGTTACTGTGCATTTATTGTATATACATGTGTATTAAGTTACAGCATAGAACGTATTTCTTAGAGGGTAAGGGCACTGCAAGGCTGAAGTTCACTGCTCCGGCTTAGTTCAGAAGACTGTACACCTAGAGGGAATTCAGGTTGCAAATTCTAGTTCAGTAATCCAGCCCAGGGCCCATAGATCTGCAGCTCTGTGACCCACACGCAGTTTGGACGTATGTGTTCTGCATTTTAAGAAACTGTAAGACACTGCAGTCGCTGACGTCCCCCTGGCTGACTGAGGCCTCCTGTTCGTCTCTGGAACACCTTCTGAGAGCTGGGGGCACCGTTGGGGCCCTGGATACCTCGCCCTGGCGAACACGAGATACAATCCGGGTGCAAGCTGCAAAAGTGCGTACTGTTGCTCCTCCTGCTTGGGGAGCCCCAAACCCTACCTTTGCCCCACCAACTCCGTAGTGAGACCTATTCACCTCTCAGAGTTTCACTCAGAGGAATTAGACACGTCTTCTGCTGCTTCTCATCGAGTTCAATGACATTGGGTGTCTACAGAGAGATTGGAGGAAGGTGAGAAGCTACAGGGAGCTGTGATCGCTTACCTGATAACAGGAGTTCTCTAGCGTGGTGGAATCGGAAGAGCTGAGCTCTGGGGGTGACAGCTGAGGACAGAAAGGGTCATTCCTCATGGAGAAACAAGTTGCTGGATGTTCCAAGAGCCACTGTGGCCACAAGAGTGCCCTTTGGGGAATGTCAGGAGGGGAGGGAATGGGGCTTGGGAAGATAGTGGAAGTAGCAGAATGGGGTGGAGACTCAGAGCCAGTTCCACTGAGGTCACCCCCCAGGCTCACATGGGCTTGGATAGTATAAAAACGGAGACAGAGACAAACTACAGACCTGTCAAATTATGCCCGGGAAGACTGGAAGGAGCAGTTTTGTCCTGTGTGCCCCAGTGAGGTTGGGAGGCCTTCCCTCTGAGCAGCTAGTGGACAGGGTATAATGTTCCCCAAACCAGTGGAGACTGAATCCATGTTTTGCTTTTGGGGTCTGCTTGTGTGTCAGGTGCTGAGGGAGAGGCTGGAAGGCAGGCGGCACAGGCTGCCCTCGGTTAGGGCAGAGATCTGCTCCTCAGCTTTACAGTTCCCAGAACATGATGTGGTCACGGTGCTGAGTTTCGAGTCACACTGACACATGGGAGCACCTGACACTGTTCTGGAATATAGTTTACTTATTAATAATAATAATGCCAATATTAATAGCTAATATCCTCTGTGACCGCTTGCCATGTGTGAAATGCTGGGCTCCTTATTTTAAAAAAGGCTGGTCTTATTAACACAGTCAGATTTTGTGGTATGTGCTATTCTTTTTTAAGATTTCATTGACTTATTTGAGAGAGAGAGAGCACACGTGGAGGGAGGGGCAGAGGGAGAAGGAGAAGCAGGCTCCCCACTGAGCAGGGAGCCTGATTAGGGATTCGATCCCAGGAGTCTGGGATCATGACCACAGCCAAGGTAGACACTTAACTGGCTGAGCCACCCAGGCGCCCCCGTGATGTGTACTATTATTCTAATTTTACAGATATGCAAACTGAGGCTTAGGTTCAGTGACTTGTGGGAAATGATGGGGCCTGTCTGGGAACCCAGGCTGGTCTGATTTGAAAAGTATGAGATGTGAGCATCGTGCTATTGCGATTCCCTATTTTCTCCAGATATCATGGCAATGCCTTTTAAGTGGTGGAACTACTGTCTGTTCTCCAGGGCAGTGTGTTCACGATTTTGGAGGGACTTGGCAATCTGAAAATTTGACCAGAAATTGGCCTTCTGTGGCTGGGGTGAGGCTGGGGTTGACCCCGATCTTTAGTTCTGTACCCTGCTCAGGTCAGAATGCTGATCCCACCATGAGTGGTGATTGCACAGGTCTTGTTAAATTCACCCACTCTTCCTTTTGTGACTCTAATCAATCTAAAAAAAAAACCCTGTTAGTAAGACACCCCTCTACCTTATTAACCTTATTCCTACTTAGTGTCACCTGCAGCTGTGTCTGGTTTAGAATTATTTACCCACATAGTCATTAGTGTCTTTAAATTATAAACTTCTTTTAAAAAATATTTTATTGATTTATTTGACACAGAGAGAGAGATCACAAGTAGGCAGAAAGGCAGGCAGAGAGAGGGGGGAAAGCAGGCTCCCTGCTGAGCAGAGAGCCCGATGCGGGACTCGATCCCAGGACTCTGGGATCATGACCTGAGCCGAAGGCAGAGGGTTTAACCCACTGAGCCACCCAGGTGCCCCTGAATTATAAACTTCTTAAGGACAAGAAGAGTGTCTGGTTTACATCCGTGTTCTATAGAACGCCTAACACATAGTTCAGAGTAAAGTGCGTTTCTGGAGTTACTCTGTTTGGATCCTGCGGCCCCACCATGCACTGAATGGATGGGGGACTGGCTATCAATTTAGTGTGTTTCCTGCCTTGGAGAGGAGGGACTGTGATATTGGGACATCAAAGCACAGCGACTCCTGAGAAATTGAACAATCCACGTCCCAGGCAACTGTAGGACTTCAGGTTGGCATGATTAGAAATCTTCCAGGGTCCTACGAACTTTAATGGCAAGAAGCAGAAAGGAGCTCTGAGATGGCAAAATGGCCTGTAGTTACTGCTTTTCTATCTCCCCTCAGATGTTAAAGTGGTTCATTAACAGAGCAGACTGTAAACCTCTTTATAAAGCCAGACTCAGTGAATTGAGACACGGGTGATTTTTATTGTCAATAAGTCACGGTGCACATTCATCAGTATTTTCCCACTTTTGTTCTGTGAACTCTAAAAGGCACTACCTGTAGGGCAGCTTCCCCAGTGACTAGTGGGAAGGCAGGGTCAAGGATATTATGTTACGTCATGGTGCGGATGGCTAACTAGCCAAAGGGCTGGTTATCAAGCCCCTGGATTTCCTCAGCACCTGTCATTTATGGCACAATTGCAGGCAGTCCTATCTATCGAATGAAGTCATCTGGAACCTTCCAAGTTCACTTTTGTGAAGTGTCTGTAAAGAAAGGTCCTCTGTCCCTTATCCGGAGGCATCAGGTGAAGTTCAAGGATCTCCTGCTGGTGTGGCCGCAGATGATACATGGATTTCAGTTACGTAATAGAAGTTGGGAATGATCGAGGTTGACCTTGGCCTCAGACTTGCTCCCGCCTCCTTGACTGCTGTGGGAGGGAATTCCACACATGCTGGGCTGCTGAGACTGAAGGAAGGACTCGGCCATTCCGCAGAGGTTAGCGGCTTGAGTACCTGGTGCAGCTGTAAATCCCAGAGCATTTCAGAAATAGTCACAGGAATTAGCCTAGAACTGAGTCTCGGGGGCACAAGGATAGAGCCCCTTACCTCCACGTGTGCTGACACTTGTCTATTTCTTTGTTTTCTTTTTAGCTTCTAACTGTTGAGAGCTTCAGTGAGTGCTCACTGGCTCTTGTGGTTCATTTTTTATAGCTGTAGGGGGATAAGGCCCATAGCAGTTAACTGGCATTCTGGGAACAGAGAGAGGTGAACGGGGAGCTTTTTTCATCATCTCTGAAAAATGCAATTCAGTGACAAAGGCGATCATCGTGTCTCTGTGTTCTTCACTGGGTAGAACCTGCTAAGCTTGGATACTTTTTTCTTTAACAAATGAAGACGGTTGCAATTTCCAGTCATTAGCTGCTATGACGGTAATGGACTCTGGCTTCGTTGGATAGAATCTTTGGACTCAAGTGTATTAAATTGACTCTTCCTTTTCCAGGTAATAATGAATAGAAATTCCTGCTGTAAATATAGAATTAATAGATCCCACGCATGTTAAGACTTTGGGGTGGTAATAAAAGAAGAGGGGAGCGGGCACAGATACAGTCGCACTTGATTTCATTCTTTTGGAGGTGGTGTGATTCTTGGCAAGCTGGCCGGGTCAATGATCCTCCGGGGGAAATGAGCCGTGGGCTCTGGAGGAGGACAGGGACAGGATGACGACGGTGGACACGATGCCTATTCTGATGGGGATTTGTGCTGAAATGTACAAATCTTCCACCTGTTCTCAGTCCTTCTAAAACCAGGGGGTGGAAATGAATGATGATGGCTTCTAGGCTCTGGTTAGGATTCTGCAGGTGCACTTTGGCAGTGAAGTCAGCCAGAACATTTTTGGCAGTTCCGCGGAGAGTAACCTGTATGGGCCGTGACCATGACACAGTCGAGGCTCCTTGTGGGCTCGTGGCTTATCTCATTTGTTTTCGGAGTTACAGGAAGTGAACTGGCTTAGAGGTTACCTTTGGGGTCAGACTCTGCATTTGGGCTCTGGCACTACATCTTAAAAGCTTCGCAACTTGGGGCAAGTTATGTAAATTCTTTAGGTTTTTTCAACACCTGTAATATGGAGATAATGGTAAGACGTGGGGATATTGCAGGAATTAAACTTCTTTTATGTAAAGTACTTAGGACAGCATTTGCTGTATTGCAAATGCGTGATAAAATTTTCAACACGTTCAACACCAGCATCGCTTTGTTTAAACAACTGGTGAGCCCACTGTCAATCTGGGGCCGTGCAAATGATTGGGTGTATGTAGGCTTAGTAGGTATATAGGGTGTGCCTTCAGGGAGCTCCAAGAGTAGTGGTAGAGGCAGACATAAAAACAGATGTTTGGTAGAAGCCAGCTGTATAGGGGAGAGGGAGGTGGCGGAAGTAGACCAAGATGGCTAGCGGGATGTTTCATGGGACTGAAATAACTTAAAGCAATTTTCACTGGTTCTGTGTTGGGAGCTGCCATTGGTGCCAGATGCTGACATGGATGAAGTGTGAGTTGTTTCTTAGAAGTAGCCTTTGCATCTCTCCTGCCCTGCCGTCCTTACCCCACAGCAAGCTGAATTATTCCGGGCCTGGATTGTTATCTCTTTCTTTTTATTATTTCTTTCCCACCTGCCACTCCCTAACTCTAGTCTTCAATCTTTTTGACATGGGATCATATATGAAGTGTTGTTTATTAATAAGCAGGAGTATATGTGTCCTGCATTGTATAAGGAAACCTAAATATTGCAAACCAGTATGGAACTGAAAGCAGAAAATGCCTTTTAAGCACTTTTGCTTCCGCCTTGGGAAATCTGTTAATACAATGCAACACATTAGTAGGCCAAAGGATGTTAACCCTGGGGTCATTTCAACAGATGGCAAAGGGCATTGGTAAAATTTAGCTGTCATTCTTGATTTAACCTCCCCACTCTCCCCAAAAAACCCGACTATTTAAAATAAAATTATTTATTTATCTGGAGAGAGGGGATGGACAGAAAGAGAGGGAAAGAGAATCTTATGCAGGCTCCATGCCCAGCACAGAGCCCGGCGTGGGGCTCTATCTCACAACCCTGAGATCACAACCTGAGCGAAAATCAAGAGTTGATGCTTAACTGACTGAGCCACCCAGGCATTTCTATTCTTTTCTTTTCTTTTTTTTTTAAAGTAAGCTCTACACCCAATGGGGGTCTTGAATTCGTGACCCTGAGATCAAGACTTGCATGCTCTACCGACTGAGCAAGCCAGTGCCCCATTCCAATTACTCTTATTAAACTAAGAATAGGGGAATTCTTTTTAAACTTGATAGAGAATGTGTCTAAAACCAACAGCTCACGTCATCCCTACTTTCCAAACACCAGAGGTTCTCTGTGTGGTGGTACTGTTGGTTAACTACCTATGAGCCATTCCCATCTCCTTTCTTGATGTCAGTGCTCTGAATTTGTGTTGATGTTTACCCCCTCACATTCTCAGAGGACGTGGACACCCCCCCACACACACCCACCTTGGCCCCAGCACGGAGGAGGTGGACTGGATTACGGATTAGATTCCATTCTTTTTGTTGATGAGTTTAGGCAAGTCACGTGACACAATTGGGCTGATGAAGGAATCAGGGGGGATTGTGGGAAGGGTATCCTCACTTTTACAAGTAAGTTTTTAAAAATGAGACATAGATCTTTCTCGACTTAAAATGGAGTTACGACCCAATAAACCCATTGTGAGTTGGGAATATCATAAGTCAAAAATACACTGCCGAACATCCTAGTTTAGGCTAGCCTACCTTACCCATGCTCAGAATACTTGTGTCAGCCTATAGTTGAGCAAAATCATCTAACACAAAGCCCAATTTTATAATAAAGTGTTGAATATCTCATGTAACTGATTGAATACTGCACTGAAAATGAAAAACAGACTAGTTGTATAGATACAGAAAGTTTGTAAGTATATTGATTGTTTACCCTCATGGCTGTGTGGCCGAGTGGGAGCTACTGCTTAGTGCAACTGCCCAGCATCATGAGAGAGTATTGTACTGTATATCGATAGCCCAGAAAGAGATTGAAATGCAAATTCTGAGTATGGTTTCTACTGAATGCATATTTTTTTTTAAGATTTTTTATTTATCTATTTGACAGAGAGAGATCACAAGTAGGCAGAGAGGCAGGCAGAGAGAGTGAGAAGGAAGCAGGCTTCCTGCCGAGCAGAGAGCCCGATGCGGGACTTGATCCCAGGACCCTGAGATCATGACCTGAGCTGAAGGCAGCGGCTTAAACCACTGAGCCACCCAGGCGCCCCGTGAATGCATATTTTTCACACCATCTTTAAAGTAGAAAAATTGTAAGTCAAATCATCATAAGTCAGGGACTGTCTGGTGGTACATTTGAAATCAGGTATCATACAAAGATGTCAGGGTTAAGATAAGGACCAATAATAATATATACTCTTCTGGAACTTTTAGCCGTTGAAATAAGACAAGACTGAAGAAACAAGAATTACAAGTGTTAGATGACAGTGATGTTTTCATTATTTACAGCTCATAACTTAAACTTAGGAGAATCAATTAAAAAAACAGAAATAATAATTTAGCAGTATGGCTGGATATAAAATAAGTATACCCAAACCAATAGCATTCTTATTAGTGAACCAAAATAACCAATTAGAAAATGTATTTGAAAAATGATGTCTTTACAATAATATCAAAAAATATAAAACTTCTAGGAATAAATTTAACAAGATCTCTGTAGGACTTATATGAAGAAAAATTTAAATCTTAAAGGATATACTGAAGACTTGAGTAAATGCGAAGATATCCTGTGTTCCTGGATAGGGAAACTTAGTAATGTAAGGGTGTTTATTCTTCCTATATTAACATGTGGTTCTAATAAAAATATCAAGCAAGAATTTGTTTTAGGATTTTACAGAATGATTCTAAATTTCATCTGAATGATCAGACAAAAATAGCTTCCCAGACTCCTGGTATGATTTGTGTTTCTGTCATTCGTGTGCATTATATATGTCTTATTGTATCATTTGTTTTACAAAAATTTTAAGGGTTACAATTTCATAGTAAATTATAATTTTTATGAATACAAAAACACTCTATTCCAGGTGATGGCTTTTCTTAGAAATTATTATTAATATTTTTATTTTAAATTACTTTTTATTTGAATTCCAGAATAGTTAGCATATGTTTCCATTGTCCACATAGTGATTCAACAATTCTATACATTACTCAGTGCTTTCCTGAAGAAATTATTTTTGTTTTTTTTAAGAGTGTTTCTTTATGCTTGCTTGATAGTTTTGATTTTCTTTTAATTTCTAGACTGTCTAGATATATTTTGCTATAAAAAAACATATACATGGTATGATTTTGTTTTTTTGTTTGTTTTTTAATGAAATATATTTGACATTGTATTAGTTTTAGGATTTGATAGAAGTATGTACTATGAACAAGATTTTATTTTTTGGACCTAATCTGAGTGTTTTCTTTCAGAGGGAGAATTTCAATCATTTGGTTTTAGTGATTACTTATACTTATGATATGTTTGATTGTCTGTCTTTATCAAAACCCCATCTTCCTAGTGTCTTTTGTTTTTCTATATCGAATTTTTTCCAAAATGCAATCTGAATATGTATTTAAGCCTGTAGTTCTCAAGTTATGCAAATTAATAGTAAAATGGGAGCCTTTAATGTCCCTGTTGCATAAGAGAGTGAAATCTTATTTCCCTACCTTGATCCCATGCTTCTCCCACTCTTTCCAGTGCTTAATTCAATATGACATTATAGATTGGATATATATGTTATGTTATCTGATCTCGACTTAACATTATATACTTACTTTTACAACAGATTAAAAGTCAAATTAAAATTTGAAGGTATTAAAAACAGTACGTTATTTTTCAGGGATACTTTTTGTGTTTAGCATTAAATTAGTTATACTAAGTTGGCTGTTTTTTTACTCTTATTCTGTTTTTGAGTTCTCTATTTTTAATTCATCTTTCAGTTAGTTGGAATACATACTTCATTTTTATGAATATTATGTGTTAGTCATATTTTATGTGTTCTTGCCTAGCTTCAGATTTTTTGTTTGCCTTTTTTTGTGAACAATAATTGGGGAACACAGTTACTTTATCATCACTCTTTTCTCATCAAAGTTTGTGGATGGTTCATTGGCTTGTTGTGTTTAATATTGTGAAGGAGAGGTTTGGGGCTAGTTTGATATTATTTTGTAGTTAGCCTGATTTTCTGCCTGGTTAGTTATATGGATTTTTTTTTTTTTTTTTTTTTTTAGTTTCTTCTTAGACTATGGTATCCCGATTTCTTTTTTTTTTTTTTTTTTGAAGATCTTATTTATTTATTTGACACAGAGAGAGATCACAAGTAGGCAGAGAGGCAGGCGGGTGGGGGGGGGGAGCAGGCTCCCCGCTGAGCAGAGAGCCCGATGTGGGGCTCAATCCCAGGACCCTGGGATGATGATGTGGGTCGAAGGCAGAGGTTTAACCGACTGAGCCACCTAGGCGCCCCAGTTATATGGACTTTGAAAAAAAATTAGGAATTACTTTTTTGGGCGCAGGTGGGATCTTTCTTCAGTTATTTTGCTTAGAACTCTGCGTGCTTTTGCTCCTGGGAGCGGTTTTGGTCCACATATGTTTATTTGTAATACCTTACTATTGTTTTAAGATTATTTATTTATTTATTTGACACAGAGAGAGAGATCACAAGTAGGTAGAGAGGCAGGCAGAGAGAGAGGGGGAAGCAGGCTCCCTGCTGAGCAGAGAGTCCGATGCGGGGCTCGATCCCAGGACCCTGAGATCATGACCTGAGCCAAAGGCAGAGGCTTAACCCACTGAGCCATCCAGGCGCCCCATATACTTAATATATTTTTTAAAAATTCTATTCCTTCCTGTTGAATTTCATCCTATGAAATATCTATGTGCTTGATTTGGATCTCTGTCCCCTATGGTCCTTGTATGTCACCTTTCCTGTATTTATTTATATATCTGTCCTTTAAATTGCTGCTGGTAGTGTTTCCTGTTTGTCTTTCACAGTATGGGTATTATTTTCCACAGTATCCGTTCTGTTCTTTACTGCCTACACTTTTGCCGTGAGATTTTAGGCTTCTCTGCGTGTGCAAACTTTCTCATTTCTGTTCTCCTCTCAGTCTTTTCTTTCCTTTTAGCCATTTGTTTCAGTCTTAAGGAGGGTGTCTCCTCCTGTAGTTCCCCCTTTGGAGGACACCATGAAGGTGCGTTCTCAAATTGTTGTATGTTTCCTTTTGAGTCATCAAGACATGGTTCAAACGAGAGAAATGTGATAATGACCCAATGTTACAGGTCTGTAGTTTTTGCAGTTCTGTTTCTGTTTCTACATTCTCAAAGGGAAGTAATGAATGGGTCTTGGGATTTGCCAAAAGTCAAGATGGAAGTTTCATTCTGGATGGCAGCTTCCCAGTGGGCGACTTTAGTGAACTTTAATGTCATTCCGAGCGTTAGTGTCCTATGTGCAATGTATTTAATTCTCTGTGACGCGGTTTTCTTATCTGTAAAATGACTTTACCTTATAGAGTTCTTGTTTTAAATGAGATGTGAAACACACACACACACATACACACACACCTCTCCTAAATTAAGAAATGAGCTATTGTACTATTACTTACGTAAAACTAAAATATGTTCTTAAACCTTTTTTCCTCCAGATTTTGAAAGTTAATATATGCTCATTGAAAAAAAATTGTTATTACAAAGTTAGAAATAAAAAAATTATGTGATACCAGAGGTAACGCCTTTCATTAGTTTGGCATAGTCTTTTCCAGTCTTTCTGTTTTTTAAAAATAATTATATTTAAAAAAATGTACTGATTTGGAACCCTGGACATTTTGGCAATAAAACTCCAAAGAGGCTAAGTATACAAAAATATGCTAATACCTAGTATAGCTACCACTGCGTCCTTTTCACATTAAACATGAAAATAGTTAATCAATATAAGGAATAATATACTATATATATTATAATTAGTTTATAATATAATTATACTAACACTAAAATAATTATAGTATATATAATATATATGTAATATATATTAATTATAGTATATATAATATATGTACTATTATATAATATATGTAATATGTCTATAATATATAATATATACACTATAATTATTTTTAGTGCTAGTAATTATTTCTGTTTTATCCAGGATGCAAAATTTTTCATTTTGGGCCTTTTAATTAATTCTTTTTTAAACATGGTTGTCTGAAGAATGGAACCAACTAGGCTGGACCTAAGTGTGGGTCATTATTACTGAATTTCCTGAAAGCAGAATATTAAACCTGGATGTTCAACTTGACTAGGTTTGACTTTTTGTCTTCTGTAACAGACAAATTGTTTAAAACAAGGCCTAATCTTGTCGCAGGTATTTTTATTTAGGTACCTTCTCCTGTATTCGTGATTAAGGTACATCCTCAAAATTTCAAAACTCTTTTTCCAAAGCTGAAATATAAAGGAAATAGAAAGAAGATTCTCTTTTTTACTTAATATTAAATTATTGAGTACTAGATAAAGGCATTTAACTTTATGTTCTCTAGTATTAAAAAGCTTAAGCTTTTGATTAAAATAATATTAATTTATTTTCTTGGGTCATATTGAAAATTAGAGTACTTTTGTTGTCTCTTGTAATTTCCCCCCCCAAAATTAGGAGCTCGGGGCAAAATTCACTTGATATGTAATGTGATGCCACTACTGAAACCGTGTCACAAAACTCAGGTTTCTGGAGGGACAGCTATACATTAGCTGTTGCTCTTGGCATTCTGCGTATTGTTTGGTGGGCAAGATAAAACATTGTAAGGCAGTATTTTATTCTAAGTCAGGTTCTCAAACTTCGGTGCACATTAGCCTTTTTTGGAGAGTTTGTTGAATTACAGATGGCTGGCCTCTGCCTCTGGAGACTCGAATTCAGTAGGGCTGGCACACGTAAGCATTTGCATTTTAGCTAAGTGCTGCTAATGCTGGTGGTCCCAGGGCCCCACGTTGAGAACCGGTGTCATCAGTGACACAGGAGTGACAAGCACAGTAAATTCTAAGGCAGGAATGCTGTAAGCCCCTCTTGGCTGGGATGTGTGTGTACAGCACCCGGGCAGTGTAGGATTTGAGCGGGACACTGAGGCGGAGCACAGGGTACCAAGAGAAGCTGGAGGAGAAAACAACCAGGCAGGGAACTATGAGAGCAGTGGTGTGTAAGGCTTGTCGGAGAGGTGCAGAGACCATCTGCAGGAGGAAAGGGTTTTTGGCGGACATTTGGAAGGACTAAGATTGGAGAGGTTGATACAGACGAGACTTTTTAAAATCTAATATATAGTGAAGGGCTTGTACTATACTTTGGCTAGTCAAGGGGCTAGATAGAGTATGTCAGAATTTAGGAGGAGAAAATGAATCTAAAAAGCAGTCCTGAGGAATAGCTTGGAATAAAACTGGTGTGCAAGGGGTGGGGGCAAAAAAGAAGAAAATTTACTTAAGAGAAAAGAAAAAACAAAACAAACACAGAATCAAGCCTAGCTAATATTCTCTTGCTCTCCTTCCTTCCTTTTTTTCTTTCCTTCTCTCTCTCTGTCTCTCTTGATTGTCTCCCTCTGTCTCTCAACTGCTGAAGGCAATGTGAAGACAATAAATATTATTGATTAAATGAATGACATGATCAAACTAGTGTTTAGAAAATTAAGTGGGCAGCATTGTAAAAAGAATTGAAGAGGGCACAAGGGAGGCTCATGCAGAAATCTCAGTCTTGAGGAAATAAAAGTTTTTCATACAGGGATCGTTGCATCCTTACACATAAAATAAATACAGTATTCAGAATGAAGCCGCTGGCTTTGTGGAGGCGTAGTTAAGACGGAGTGTTTCCTTTAGCCTCAGAGAACTTAGCAGGAATGTGCAGCTCATGGCTGCAATAACAGAGCAGGAGCCTGGGAAACAGGTGAGAACTAAATCGAGACGTGGTGATTGATGGACGGATTGATTCGCTCACTTGTGCAATCAACAATGTTGCAGACACTGAGCCGGCAGCTAGGGACCCCATGTCGGGAACAGTCAGAATGGTTGTGAGCTTCAGAGGGACACAGTGGAATTTAGAGGATGTGATACGGGAGAGAAGAAATGAAGGGGAGAGTGAAGGAGAAAGGAGATGGTGGAAGGAATGATCACAGTCGTTACAGTAAGTCAGGAAACTGGATCTTCCCACCAAGGCCAGAGTTTGAGGAAGGAGGTATTTAGGCTGTGCCAAATGCTACAGTGTAGCAAGAAGGGTACACTACAGTAGAGAATTCCAGAGGCTGGGCTGGATGATTGGAATGTCCTCATGGCCCTGAAGTATTGTTCTTTGAAAGGGAGGGGGAGGTGTCTGTTGTAGGGGCGGGGAGGTAAAATTTCCAGAGAAATTTTGCAAGTAAATTTAGTGTCAAGCATTTGGAGAGATTAGGACAGCAGAAAGCTGATATGCTTTCTTTTCTCTTCTTAGAGCAAGGAAGACCTTTGGGCTGTTAGTGGGCAGGAAGCTATGGTCCAGGAGAGATAAAGGCATGGCCCGATAGAGGACCACTGGGTTCTTCTAGTTGCCGGAGACAAAATCCTTGAGAGTCATCATTGGCCCCTCCCTTTTCCTGCCACACACATTGGATCCATCAGAAAATCCTTTGGGTATTACATTCCCTTTAAAAATAGATCCAGGGTCCAATGACTTCTCACCTTTATTGACATCAACCAGCCACTATAATCTTTGTCCTGAATTACTGAAATAGTCTCCTTACTGGTCTTCCTCTTTCTTCCTTGACCTTTAAGCTGTCCTCAATGGTGTTCAGAGTGATCCTAACAAAGTTTCAGTTGGCTCATGCCACTGTACAGATTTTTACCAGGGTCTCCTATGCTTCTACTCACTCAGAGTAAATGCTGAATTTCTTTTAATGGCCTTTAAGGCCCTGTCAGGCCTGATCTGCCCGCGTCCTGCCCTCTTCCCCTCATTGTTCTGCCTTCATCTACCGTTCTTGCCCTGCTCACAGGCTTTAGCCACACCAGCCTTTTTGCTATTCCTCGGACAGTCCAGAAAGCTCCTGCCTCAGCCCTCCGAGGACCACTCAGCTCCCGACATCTGCTTGGCCACTTGCTTCCTTCAGGTCTTTGCTTACACACATGTCATCTTTAAGTGAGGCCTCCCAGGACACGCTTTCATAAATTACAACTCCGTAGAACTTAGCATCTTCTCACACTATATAATTTACTTCTCTGTTTTATTTATTGCCCGTCTCTCTCTACCTGCTAGGCTGTAAACCCCATAAGGGCAAGCTTTTCCCTTGGTTTGGTTCATGGCTGCATTCCCAGGGCTAGAAGGGCTCTCGGAAGTGGGCTGGAAACGGAATCTTTAGTTAATGTGAGAGAAAGTGTGCTTGGCCATTGAGGGAGACAGGCCTGAGAAGGTAACAGTAATCGCTACTAGATGTTAAGCACCTGGCTCTGCGGCAGCTACTGTAATCTGGTATCATAGTTAAGTCCTACAACTGCTTTGAACCGTGGACATTCCATTCCATTTTACAGCTAAGGAAGCTGAGTAATGGGAAGGTTTATAAGCTTTCACAAGCTTAGTCAACTGGTCCCTACTCTTAGACTATGGAGACCCTCTACGATACTTGATTAAGAAAAGGGGATCAAAAGCAGACGGATTAATGCTAGAAATCAGGGAGGATTTTTCTCATGCACCCATTTAAGCTGTTTCTGTATCTTGATCTCCTGTAAGTACTCTTGCAGTGAACATGGGAGTGCAAAAGCTTTTTAAGTTAGTGTTTTCTTTTGTTCTTTTTTTTAAAGATTTTATTTATTTATTTGACAGAGTGAGCACAAGTAGGGGGAGGGGCAGAGGGAGAAGGAGAAGCAAGCTCCCCGCTGAGCAGAGATTTCCCCGTGTTGGGGCTCAATCCCGGGACCCTGGTATCATGACCTGAGTCGAAGGCAGATGCTTAACCAGCTGAGCCACTCGGGCGTCCCTCTTTCATTCTTTTTGGATAAATACCCAGAAATGGAATTGCTGGATCATGGGGTAGTGCTAGTTTTAATTTTTCTGAGAAACCGCCATACTGTTTCTCCCTAGTGGCTGCACCTGTCTTCGTCATTCTTGACTTAATTATTGGCCCAGGTAGAAGATCATTCCACACCTGGCTCTTGCTGTTCATTGCCTTCTCCAAATCCAGTGACCTTAACCTCTGCCCCTTTTCAGTCACTGGTACCTGTGGCTGGAGTTGAGGAATCTGTGGCCTTATAAGGAAAGCAGAGAAGGGTTAACGTGGCAGGGTGTGCTGAGAAGGGCTAATGGACAGCTACTAAGAGGGGGAGGAAGATTAGAAGGGTCTAGAGCAGATGGAGCTCCAGTCAAAATGGGCAGAGATTTGAAGCAAGGTAGACCTGAGTAAAACTCAGTCCTGCTTAAGATACTTTTGTATGTATTCCAAGATGACTTTGATGTTGGAAAAAAAATTGTGCACTTTACATTCATGTTGCTGTTATTTCTTCCCTTTTTATTTGATTAATTAGAACCCATATTGTTCATATTAAACCTTTTCTTTAAATATGGGAAAAAATAGCCATAGGTTGTCTTCTGCATAGAATTTAGGATAAACACTATGTAGGTATGGGTAGTAAATATATAGCATGAGTGATAAATATAATATCTTAAAATTAGAATTGGTAGACAGTCAAATTATGCATACTTCTCTATTTAGCCAAAGAGGTGCTAAAAAGTTGGCATTTATGTTAGTGTGAATTAGTGTTTCTATTTATAACATTACTATAACAGATATCTGAGAAGAATTATTAGTTTGCATACCCATGTTTTAATATTTGGTGGGTTGCTTAAATTGTGGTTTTTGAAATTAATATATGAATATTAAAAATAGGTATTGATTTCATTGCTTTTTTTCTGAAGCACACAAATTAATCATGTGCAACTTGAATGGGAGTACTTAATATACCAATATGAATTCAGATTATTTTTTAATGCAAAGAATTTGGTTTTAAATGGTCTGGGTGATTGTAGTCATTTCCTCTATTTAGTAACTTGGGTATAGGTTTATATAACAATAAGTAACTATTCACATATTGACACAGTGCTACGCATTGACTGATTTGCACATTAACTAAAATATCTTCAGCCCTGGAACCTTATAAAAACTGAGGGAAAGTTCAACGTTACTTAAAATGACATCTGGAAGCACATATTTTCACTGGAGAAGGAGTGTGATAGACCTTTTGTTCTGCCTTCTCATTTGTGCAGAGGAAGATTCTAAGCTCCCAAAGATTTCAGCTGCTCAGTTGACCCATCTAGGAGGTACTAGAACACTAATGAGAACTCACTCTTTTATATCAATAAGGAGAATTAATTTAGTTGATTAAAAAAATTTTTTTTCAGGGGCCAGGGCTGGGGGGAAAGGAGATGTTGGTTAAAGGGTCTAGACTTCCGCTGAGAAAATGAGTAAGTTCTGGGAACAAATGCACAGCACTGCCCTTATAGTTAGCAATAATGTATTATATACTTGAAAATTGTTAAGAGAGTAGATCTTGAATGTTCTTACCTCGAAAAAGAAATGGTAATTATTTGACTGGATGGAGGTGTTAGCTAATGCTACAGCAGTGATCAGTTGCAATATATAAGTGTATCAAATTGACATTAAGTATGCCTTAAACTTACAGAGTGTTATATGTGAATTATATTTCAATGAAGCTGAAAAAAATTTTTAAAAATTATTTTTTTTTTAATTTTTTTTTTACTATGGCTTCACTGGACAATGAGCTCTTTAAGTGCTAAGACTAACTAGGGCCCCATATTATTTCTTCATCTTTGTATCTGAGTGCATAGTACAACTTCTATACATGTTAGTTTTTTTTTGGGGGGGGCATAGTTGACACACAATAATACATTAGTTTCAGGTGTACAACATAATGATTCCACAAGTTTATACCTTATGCTGTGCTATGCTATGCTCACCACAAGTGTAACTACCATCTGTCCCCATACAGTGCTATTACAATGCCATTGACTATATTCTCTTTGCTGTGCCTTTTATTCCCATGACTTGTTCATTTCGTAATCCCCTTCCCCCATTTTTCCCAACCCCGTGTTAATGTTTGGTGACTGTATAATTGCCAAAATAAGTTTATTTTCCCATTTTCTGATAGCAGTTCTTAAAAAAGTAGTAAAACAAAAGGTGTTTTGAGAAAGTAGAGCTAAAAAACCACTAAATTACTGAGTTAGAGCAAACACCACTTAGCTAGTTTTAAAGAATCATATAAATATTATCTTCATGTTTCCAGTCTGGTTTACTAATTCACAGAAGTAAATGGCCCAATTAGAAACAGTGTGTGAAGCTGAATACTATGTATAAAAGTGTGTGTGTATTGGTGGTATACAATCATGGATACCCGAAAGGCCGATAATAGTATGACCTCAGAGGAAAAATATGCATCAAAGTTGAGCTATAGCATTACTTTATGTGCAGTACCATACAAGGGCCGTGGATAGGAAAGTGTGTTTTCTAGAAGATAGGTTGGTAGGCTGTCTCCCGGGAGGACACTTCTCAGATGGGTGAATTTACCATAATGGGTCACTTCTGCCAGGGACCTCACTTTATGTGTCCTGGGTTGTGTGTGTGTGTGTGTGCGCGCGTGCATGTGCGCGCAGGTGGGTAGGTGTGGAGTGGGGGTGTGCATTTTGTAAGGAACATTGTACCAATTTATTAATTTGTACTGAGAACTGTCTCTGTCATTCACAGCTCTATGTGCAACTAGAGATGGATACGTTAAATAACTTTATTGCCATTTCTCAACTTTACATACAATCAAATTGTCATGTTTTCCACCTTAAACTTACACAATGTTCTATGTCACTTGTATCAGTAAAGCTGGGAAAAATTTATGTGCAATGAGTGTAAGCATTTTTCGGTCCTAAGTGATGGAGAAATTTAATTAAATGTCTAGGCCAGGCCCTGCCTGTTTTAGTGATGGAAACAGAAGCACCAAGGGGTGAAGTGGTTTAGACTCATGGCTGCGCAGTGGTGGAACTAGGACCAGAACTCTGACCTCTCAGCTTGGGGTGCAGGGTTTTGTGCTCTGGGCTCTGAGGGGAACTGAGCCTCAGAAATGCCCAGAGACGTGAGCACCACCTTGAGCGTTGGTACTCTTTTTGACTATCTCCTTTCATGGAGTGAGCAGATTTATTGTTTTTCATATGGAGAGCTGGCATGGTGGCAAAATTAAGGTGAAAGTAAATTTTAACAGGAATTTAGGATTGAATGCTAGAATACAAAAGCCCCAGAGGCAGAGGCCAGGTCGTTCCTTCTGCGCACCCCCAAAAGCCAGCATCAGACCTATTTCGCCAGCACTTACTACATCGTGGTTGAACTAGAACTCTTCCCAAGTCAGGCATGAACAAGGTAGTCATGGAGGACCAGTTCTGGGCATAAGTCATTGAAATATTTTAACTACCTGGAAGTTTATTGTCATTCTCCTTGGAACTATCTATGCTAAAAGCCATTTTGATTTTGCTGACCTGCCTCTTCTTGAGTCAAAACACACTGATAGACTAGCCAGTTTATGAGTTAGTGGCACTGACTTCTGTTGTCAGAAAATGAAGAAAGAAGTGTTTCCACTTGAGCACTACCTGCAGTAAACTTGCAATTAAATTCAGCGCCTGAGCTTTGAATCGATTTGTCTCAAAAAACGGGTAGCTGGGTTTTCCGTTGGTGAGATCATAAGGACATCAACAACAGCCATCATTTACGAAATGCTTAGTATATCTTGGACATTGTATGTTACCTCATTTAATCCTCACCAGTGGGTGGGGAGATTTCAGTGTCCTTCCCACTTCACGGGTTAGGGAAATGGTTAAGAGACTGGCTATAGATAACACAGCTATTGAGTGGGAGCACTGGGATTTGAACCCAGTGCTTCCTTTGAAAGTGTTTTCTTTTATCCTTAGGCCGATATCTGGGACATTAATTTTTTTTTTTTTTTTTTTTTTTACAAAGGGGAAATGATTTTCTGTGTCCGTTTAGTTAGTTAATAATTAACATGGTAGTTTTTTATGCTTCTGAAATTAGAGTGTATTTATGTTACATGGAAACTCTTCTAATTAAAGAAACTGTACTTTGGATTTTTATTTATTTATTTGACAGAGATTACAAGTAGGCAGAGAGGCAGGCAGAGAGAGAGAGGAGGAAGCAGGCTCCCTGCTGAGCAGAGAGCCTGATGCGGGGCTCCATCCCAGGACCCTGGGATCATGACCTGAGCCACCCAGGCGCCCCTGGGACATTAATTTTTTAAAAAAATATTTTATTTATTCTTTTGACAGAGAGAGAGATAGTGAGAGAGAGAGAGCAAGCACAAGCAGGGAGAGCAGCAGGCAGAGTGAGAGGGAGAAGCAGACTCTCCGCTGAGCAAGGAACCCGATGTGGGGCTTGATCCCAGTACCCTGGGATCATGACCTGAGCTGAAGGTAGACTCTTAAGGGACTGAGCCACCCAGGTGCCCCGGGACATTAATTTTTAAAAAAAAGTTTTGTCGAGATGTAATTCATATACCGAACAGTTCATCCATTTAAGTGTATAATTCAGTGGATTTTAGTGTATTCAGAGTTGTGCAAAGCATTATCACAAACAAGTTTAGAATAATTTCATCACCCCAAGAGAAACATTTTACTTATTAGCAGTTATTTCCCATTTCCCTCCAACTCTCTCCCCCTTCAGCCTTAGGCAACCATTAATTTACTTTCTGTATTTATAGATTTGCCTATAATAGACATTTCATAGAAATCGGCTTGCATAACACATGTGACTGGCTTCTCTCGCTCAGCCTAATAGTTGCAAGGGTCATCCATGTTGTGACTGTTAGGAATATTCCAGTTTTTTTGAATAATGTACCATTGTATGGATGTACCATGGTTTGTTTTTTTTTAAATCCATTTATTAGTTGATGGACATTTTGTTATTTTCATTTTTTGGTTAGTGTGAATAATGCTGCTGTGAACATTTATGTGCAAGTCTTGTGTAGACACATGTTTTTATTTCTCTTGGGTAGAGACAGAAGAAGGCAATTGCTGTGGATTTGGTTTGGGCCATGTTTTAATCTCTGAGGTTTTATAGATCCCTGTGGAAGTTGTCCGAGTGCCCACCATACTTTGAGGAAGCAAAATACAGAAGAGCTACCCAAAGGTTTATGCCCTTTTTTTTTTTTTTTATGTGCAAGTCTTGTGTAGACACATGTTTTTATTTCTCTTGGGTAGAGACAGAAGAAGGCAATTGCTGTGGATTTGGTTTGGGCCATGTTTTAATCTCTGAGGTTTTATAGATCCCTGTGGAAGTTGTCCGAGTGCCCACCATACTTTGAGGAAGCAAAATACAGAAGAGCTACCCAAAGGTTTATGCCTTTTTTTTTTTTTTAAATTTGATAATCCCGTTTGTCCTCTGTCCCACATAGGAACACTCAGTGGAATTACAGAATCTTAGAAGTGGAAGGCAAGCGAGTGTTGACCTAGTATAACTGCTTTATTTTAAAGACGGGGAAACTAAAGCTCAGAGACAGACACACGTCTTGGATGGTGCAGCCGGGTAGTGGGATGGGGACCAAACACATGGTCTCTTTTTCTCCAAGGGGGTGACTTCCTCTGGTTAACCTCTCAAAGAGGGAGCGGTTCTTAGAAATGGGGCTCAGTTGCTAAAGTAAAGATGCTTCGTATATTGTTTGTCGTTGGCTGAAATCTATCTAGAGTGACATTCTAGAACTAGGTCATGGTAATTCTTCGGGATATGCTCCGTGGCCTTAGAGAGAGCTTGTCTTGCAAGACAACATGAGGCTCCTGTGGAGGTATTGGTCTCAGAGATTGTCATGAAAGAGTGTCAGCAAGTGTAAAAGAAATGTGATTGTTGAAGTGCACCAGGCAGTCTGATTTCCGTAAGGTATCTGTGAATGTCTCAGAGCCCCATGATCCAGGACATTGACAAATGTCAAGATTCGTAAATAAAAATGGAAATTAAAAAAGCAAGGTATGAACTGAAAAGCAGAAAGTTAAATGATTTTTAAATGTTAGGATACCTTCCACATTACAGGCATCAATTCAATAAGTACTAAAGAAATAAGCAAATGTATAATTTCACATTAAAGAGAGTGAGTGAAGATGTGGTTGACAGAGATGCAGAAAGGTGGGGAAATCACAATGTGAGGGTTATTTGGGTGAAACATGCCTTTTTCTAGCAGATAGAGATAAGGATATTCAGGAGATCTTACTAAATGCTCTTCATGCCATCTCATTTTGAAAGAAGGTATGATACTGACTTATTGAATCGCTTACTGAATTTTTCTTTATACCTGGAAAGAATGTCTTGATTTTCCAATTTCTTCAAAATATTTCTTGAGATGTGAAGAGTAGCTTTATTGTTAAATATTTCATGAGATATTTAAGAGCCTTGGCAATTGAATAAAAGTTGCAAAATCTGGGAAATGTATTAGTTCCTCGGTCCATTTTGTTGTACAGAGAGTCAGGGCCATTTAAAAATTCAAGCCAATAGAGAGTCATTACGTGTTCTAAATGAAAGTTTAGTGACTTCTAGAATTCAGCAACAACTTATGAGCTGTGTACTCTATGTGAGACATTGTGTTTGCCACGAGGAATGCAAAGAATAAAGAGGTATCATTTCTACTCTCAAGGAATTTACAATTTAGTGGCTGAAGTAGGATTTTATAAGAACTTTAGTAAACGTTACTAGGCACCCTCCCCCTGCTGCAAAGGGAGAGGGAAGGGGTAGTGAGCTATATAGAAAGAATACTAGAAATGCAAAAGGCAGGCTTAGGAAATAGGGTTTTCATAATCATCTTGTAAATAAGGATTTACAAAATCTGTCTCCTCCAGTTAGCATTAAAGATGCTCCGTGGAGGCTAAGCCCTGTTGAACTCGGGATATAGATTTTATTGTGACCAGACGTATGCAACTGGAGGATATGATGTCGGCGGAAAACGCAGAATGATTCCCTGTAGGGGTGACTAATGACAAATTGGGTCTTGGCTTTCAATAATACAGAGTAAATGGGTATAGCTGATGGGGCTTTTGTAAGCTATGCAGTCCATATTCAGTTTTTCTGGTTTCTTAATTTTATAGCTGTTTTCCCATCCCCGGGATCCAACCTAGTTATTGATTTATATTGTTTTATTTTTATTTGTTTGTTTGTTTAATCTAGTCCTGTCTTTTTTTTTTTTTTTTTTTTTTTTAAGCTCCTCTTCCTGACAGTAACTTTTTTGGATTCCTGGCCGGTTGCCCTGTGGGATATCCCACACTCTGGACATGTGATGATTCTGTCGTTATTACCTTCAGGTTAAATATTCTCAGCAAGAATACTTCATGATGACGTTGTGTGGTTATCACCTCAGACGGAAGGTGTGATTGTGACATCACACGTGGGCTACTGCCACATGCTGAGTGCCAGTTACTGCCATAGGTGCATAATCCAAGAAACAACTTGGACCTCTTTGCAGAAGGAACAGCCTGAGGCATTTGATGGACTTCCCTGAGGCCATGCGACGCCAGTTGGTTGGGATGGGAGAGGAGTGTTGGCCGCCAATCTGTTCTTACCAACTGCTCTAGTGATGTCACCGAGTTGCAGTCGTGGTTGCTCTGGTCCCAGGGTTTCTGCCCACATGTTCCGAGTTCCTTCCATGGAACTAATTTTCTTTGCATTTGTCCTAGTTGCAAGATTTGTTTTGTTCTTTCAGTTTCATCTGGAAGGATCTTTTCATACTGGAAGGAGTAGAGATTCTAAACCGGGAAATGTGTGGGCTGTCTTCCCTGATTCAACACGTATTTATTGGGAGTTTCCTGTGGTCAGGCCTGATTTTAAGTACTGGTGTTGTAGCCGTGAGCTCTGCAAAGCTCTGCCCTCGCCGGGCTTACATTCTAGTGGGGAGACCGGTCATAAACAGAGAGATGAAAAGGTTGTAAAATGGCAGGTAGTGAGAAGTACCGTGATGGAGCAGTAGGGAAGTGGTGACTGGGGGCGTGTATGGGGAGAACGGGAATGAGATGAGGTGGGCGGAAGGCCTCTCTGAGGTGACTGGGCAAAGTTGTGAATGAGGTCAGGGAGCAGCTGCAGGTGGGACTAGCCCCTGAATGGCCCAGGTGTTCAGATAGAGCAGACTATGTCTGAGGGGGAGCCAGGGAGCTGGTTGGGTTGCTACAGGGCAGTGAGTGAGGGGGGCCTGGTAGAGCAGCAGACCTGGGAAGAGTAGCCCGTTGTGGTCCACCCTGAATATCATAACAGGAAATCCCTGGAGGCTGGAGCTCTATACTCCCGTGTTACTGCTAGGAAAACAAGTATGAAAGGCCCTGACAATGGCTAGCATTAAAATAGACTTTCCACTGAGTTCTCCCACTTGGTCTCATGTTGTATCGAATTGCATTAAATACCATTTGACATTCTTGCTTTGCATTCATAATCTCCAAGGTGATAACACAAGTACTTGAACCAAAAGAGAAGTTAGCCATGGTTTCCATTCTTTCCAAGTGAATATCTCTTTGTAAAGATGTGCAACTAGTTTTGAGTCCCGTAGTGCTGTGAAGGGAGCACTGAATCAGGAGTTGGAAGACTTGAGCCAGCAAACTGGCATGTGGGAAAGCTCTTGAACATTCCTGAGCATTCCCATTTATCACACTGAGAGAAGCCGTCTGGTTGTGTGATGGGCAGCTGGAAGGATGGAATGGGGTGACAGATACGAGTGTGCTTTATCAACTGTGATAACTCTGCAAGTCTAAGGGACTATTATCATTTAGACCTTTATTATAGTTTCGTTAAATAGAGGCAGTCTGTTATCTACCTCTCATTTGAAAGGAGAATGAAAAATAGTTTACTTCAAGGTAAAATGCTTCTCGAAGAGTAGAATCTGATCAATGCACTTTAAAGGAGGTAATGAATTATTCAGCTGTTCTTCAAACCAGCATATCTGAACGAAGGAAATGACCACTTTTCACTCCCATTTCAGCCTCCTGGAAATCAGCGTGCTCTGTGTGAGATCCTATCCGGAGAATCTTCTTGAGTTTCAATGCCGGATTAATAAGCTGGAAGCAGCTTTGTGCTTCTGGGAGAAATGGAAATGTGAGAAGGATTGGTGCATCTAAATTAGGCAATAGGCAAAGAGTCATTGAGTGTCTTACACAGGTAAATGGAAAGATGAAAGGAGGGGAAGGTAGGTAGATCAACAGATTAGCTCGTTGGTGCTGTGGGGGGCAGGAAAGTGTATGAAAAATGGGTGTTGTAATAATTACAGCTGACATTATTAAGTACTTATATGTGCCTGCATGAACCCTCCCTCAAATCAGAGGTGGTAAGTAATATTATTATCCTATTTTACGAGAGAGGAAAATACCATTTAGAGAGGTTCAATAGCTTGCTCAAGGTCAAATAGCTAGAAAATTGCAGAGCTGGGGTCTGACTTTGGATTTCCTGCCTACAAACCTACATCCTAAATCATATATGTTCTTTCACGTTGCTTACGGTATCATTGGAGAGAGAAGAATTGTCTCCGAGGGAAGTTACATACCAATACGGAACCACGCATACATGCGATGGAGAGAAGAAAGGCTAATACATGGTAGGAATTGAGAGGAAGAAGGGAATGATTTACTGGGGGCTGGATGCTTACGGGATGCGTGTCTGAGTCTGTTTGGCTTCTATAACGAAGTATTATAGGCTGGGCAGCTTATAAACAACAGAAATTTATTACTCTGAAGTCAGGATGCCGACATGGTTGGGTAAGGGCCCTTTTCTGGGTCACAGACTTACAGCATCTTCACATGGTGAAAGGGGCAAGGAAGCTCTTTGGGCTCCTTTAAAAAAGAAGGGCACTAATTCCATTAATGAGGCTCACTCCCATGACATAATCACTTCCCAAAGGCCCACTTCCTACTACTGTCACCTTGGGGGTTAGAATGTCAACATACAGGTTTTAGGGGAGGCTCAAACATTCCACCCATATCAGGAGTTTTGTTGGAAGAGGACGCCCTGTAGTGGGGCGTTCAAAGGTCGAAGGGATTTGAACAGGAGGAGAGGAGCAGGAGCTGGTTCTAAGGGAAACAGGGCAAAGAGACAGAGGGGAATGAGCAAGCCATCTATGTCCAGGGACAAGCGGGCTGACGGGAGTTCCAGGTGAGGCCTGAGGGGAGAAAGGGTTTGAATGGAAGCCCAACTCTGCTGGGAGGTAGAGGAGGCCAGACCGCAGGGACTGGATTTTGTTCTATTAGCATTAAAGTTCCCTCAATGGCTCTGAAGCCAGTGAGATTTTCCCAGAGCTGTGTCTGAAGAGGACTTAATTTAGAATCAGATGTGAGGAACTGTTGGAGTTGGAAAAAATTGGTTAGGAGTAAAAGCATATTTTTGTATGTTATATATTATATATTTATGTATCAATAAGTCAAAGGAAAAGGAAAATCTGTATAAATTCCTTGAGTGGCGAACACAGACTACACATGCTCTCTCAAGATTGTGTCCAGTCTACGTGTGAGGAGAGGCTCAAGGCTGCAGAGAGGGAGCCCTCTCCAAGGTACGGTTTTCCCGAGGAGCTCCACATGGGGTGTTCATGCTCTTAACGCTTCTCGGTTTCCTTCTCGTTTTTGTGGTTTATTTTTGTTAACTGGACCATTTTCCCTCTAGCCTGCTTAATAAAAATAGCTACCACTTATTGAAAACCAACTATGTTCTGGGAATTCACAGCATTTGGAAGAATGAAGTGGTATCTCCCTTTTGTTGGGGAAACTGAGGCTCAGAGAGGTTCACAATTAAAGTCACATAATTAGCACAGTAATGGTAGAGTTGGGATTAGAAACTAGCCTTGTCTATTCAGGTAAACCCCGTTTCTTCTTTGATACTAGTGGTAGTAAAGAGTATGACCTTAACTGCTGGCCAGCTCTGGCCCCTGGCTTGCTAAGTGCTCCTGGGCAGGTTATTGAAGGTATAGTTTGTGCCCCATTTTCCTCAAGTGTAAAGTGGGATTAGTCGTAGTATCCACCTGGCATATTAAAAGGGCTCGATGAATAGCTCTTTCAGGATTAATTTTCTTCTTATTTTCTACGCCAAATCCTTCTGTTGGCCATTCCTTTTCTGGTACTCAGAAAAAGGCTTAAGTTCTCTCACACACACAAAGAGAACGTCTTTGAAAATTCATTCCAGTTTGTATGTGTTGATCGGAAATCTCTAATTATCTCTTCTTCCCCGGGATTTTCTTAACCGGGTTTCCATGTTGATATTACCCACCCTTCCTCCATGCCCGTCCCAGTCACCATGAGCTGGTGTTCCATGCTCTACTCTGGCCACCTGACACGGGGGAAGCAGGAAGGACGTGATGTTGCCTCACCGTCCCCCTTGCCTGGTCCCCACCAGGGAAGAGCTGCCTTTCCCCGCACTGAAGCGTTATTGGAGCTGCCCTACCTTATTTTGACTGTGTGGGGCAAGGATGAACTCAAGTAATTGATGGTTTGAGAGTTCCGAAGAAGTCACTCAGCACATTTGAAATCGGCAGTTATAAAACCAGAGAAGCAGGGCAAGAAAGCCACCTACTTGGTTGCAGTTATCAGGAAGGGGGAAGACAAAGGATTCAAAGAACCAACTCCCACGGGACTTAATAGTCATCAAAAACTGAAAACTCCTCGCCTTGTCCTTCGTGTGTTCTTCTAGGGCCTAGAATGCCAGAGATATTCATTAACGAGTCACTGGTGGGGATAAGCTTTGGTGTAATTACTCAGTTGGCCTTGCCAGGAGTTACTTCTCTCTTGCCTGGCTTTAATGAGCAGTTTTATATAGAGATATTGTCTCCAGTATTAGTAGGATTGATTTCTGGGTCTAATTTAAAATAACCTGAAGTTAGGAGGCTTATCTAAATGAGTATTCACAAGAGGAACTCATGCTCACGTTTATATTGCGTCCTGAAAATCTGTTTGTCCAGTAACTGACTAGGTATCCATTCATTTGCACTTGGAGGACCAGTACGAGAAGATGAGGGTGATCTTACAATGATCAAAATTTGAAGTTCAGCCTATTGCATCTCCATGAAATTACTAGTGGTGTTTTTTTGTTTGTTTGTTTGTTTTTGTTATTTGTTTCTTAAACCTAGAAGACTTTAAAACACAGGCAGTAAATATGTAAATTTGATGATTGTTCGTGATCAAAGAAAACTCTTGTATTCTTTCTTTCTAATCACTTCTCCAACCTTGGTGACCCGCACTGAAATGAAAGCACTGTAAATAGCTAACTGGCACAGTTGACCAGTGCCTTTATCTCCCAGCACTTAGATGATGATGTCCTGTGGGAGTGAGTGTCTACATGTGTGCAAGTCTGACCCAGTGGGGCTCAGTCTGTCATCATCCTATGTTTGTGACCTAGACCAGGCAAGGCTATCTGAGCACAGGGTGTTAATAATGCCTGTCTTCAAACTCAGATCTTCTCTTGAGAGCTGGGGTCTGTCCCTCCTTCTCTTTCAATCTGTATGGGTCTGTTGACTGCTTTGTTGGATAAAGTGTGGCCAAAGTGACTCTGTGCCAGTTTTCTGGGCAGAGGTTTGAAGAGCCTGCAGCCTTCATTTCCTGTGTATCAGAACACCTGCCCTGGGAGAAGCCAGCTGCCAGGTAAGAAGTCTGACGACTCTGAGACCGCCATGCTGGGAGGAAACTCAAGACACTCAATTGGAGAGGTTGTGTGGAGCGAGGGATGCCAACCAGTGATCTCAGCAAGGTGCAGACATGTGAGGAAAAGCCTTCAGGTGATTCCAGCTTCAGATGGGAAGCGAGCCCCTAGAACCATGAAAAAGATGTGATTTTGAGCCGTTGAGTTTTGAAGTGGTTGGTTATCCAGCATCAGAAAACCAGAGTAAGGAGATGTTTTATTCTTCACTATCAGGGCAGAGAAGATGCTTTGACAGTCCAGAATTGTATATTTCTAAAGCCAGATGCTGGGAACCTCTTTAGATTGATGTTTTTGGGGTACTTTTAAGATTCCTGGTGGACCAAAGAGCCCTGTATAAATTGCTGCTCTCACCAGGCTTCTAATTTCTCTCTATTTTAACTTTGCCTTTCTTTTTTGTTACAAAATTGTGAATATAAATTTTCATTCTTCTGACATCATAGCCCTGCAAAGCTAGTGTTGTACTGGCCAGAAGAAACACTGGGGCAGGTAGGAAGAACCTAGGAATTGGCAGAAAGGAGAGAGGACTTGCCTTTAGGGAAAAAAAAAAATGGTCTTGTACTAAGAATGGAGAGAGAGAGAAAAAACTCCAGAACTTTTGGTCTTGATTATGATTATTTAACATTTGGCATTCTGAATGAGAAGACAAGTTCAGAGTGACTGGGTGCCCTGGTGGTTTCTTTGAAAACCACGAGGCATGTGTGGTGTGTGGGAGATGGTAGGATGAGGTTCGATCCCAGGCATTGCCTGTCCATCAAGGTTATCTTCTCAACAAGACAGGCAATGGGGGTTAAGGTCCGTGTATTTTAAACAGTTCAGAGTTGAAGGCCATGTACATCTATAGTCTACAGATGGCCCTCTTATTTACTCAGTGGAAATACCTACCAGTAGAAGGATGTTAATGCCTTTCAGATTGAGTTTTTAACTTTTTCTTCTCATTATTGGGTGATGGTAGATTGAAGTTGTATTGTTTCTCCAGATGGAGAAAGTACTGAGCCCTTTGCTAGACACTGAGGGTCCAAAGGCACATTTCACCCCAGGGGAGCTCATATTCCTTTTGCCCCCGATGATCCTTTTTTTTTTCCTTCTTAAATCCTGTGTGTTTTCTAAATATCCCTTTTGGATTGTGGGTGCAAGGAGAAGTAAAACTCAGGTTGCTTACTGCTAATATTTGTCTTTAGCATTTCAAATTCTGGTTTTCTCAAATTTTACCCCAGAGTATGGGCATGGAAATAAAAGCATTAATTAAATGCATAAAATGAAAATGAAAATAACTATAAAGCACAGTTTAATCCCCCTCAGGGGATACTAATGTAAAAGTATATCAACATTTAGTGGTAAGCAGCTGGGGGAGAAACTGCCCGAGAGATGCTTCTTACTCTTGTTCCATGAAATACAGCTTTGAGGGAGGAGTGCTGGTTGCTACTAATAATACTTCCTAACATCTCTACATTGATTTAATGCTTTCCCATATATTAGCCTTCATCAGTTTGCCGCTGGGGAAAGTGAAATTTAGAGATGTTTAGCATGCTGTTCTGCCGGCATGGGGTTCAGCCAGCAAGGAGGTAAGTGGAAGAGGTCTGGTGTCTGTAGTACAAGCCAAAACCATTAACATTTCACCTCCCCACGACGACGCGCTGAGGTAGGTACTGGTCACATTCTCAGCGGACCCATCAAAGGACCTCAGGCTCAGAGAGATTAAATCACACCACTGAGGCAGCTAATGAGTGCCAGAACCTGGGTTTGATCCGTATCTGCCTGCTTTCTGGAGTGTTCTGGTGCAAAGAGAAGAGAATTCCCATCTTCTGATGCCAAGGAAGGGTCCCGAGTGGCAGGAGGACTTTGACGGCCCCTACCCACGCCTCCTTATTGCAGGGGCCTTCCTGGATGAGTCTTGGTCCCCGCCCTTGCCAAAGCTTTCCTAAGTGGCTCAATGAGCCACTGTGATCTTTTCCCTTCATCGAAGCTGAAGCTTTCCTTATTTAATGAAGTGAGAAAGTTAGGGCTTCCATAAATAAATGACCCACGTTTACAAGGGGAAAAGAAAGTTCCTCCTGTAGTATTTTAGTTCTCTATGTAGATGTTTTCCTCCCTTCTATTTAATGAAGAAATAGAATTTCCACCAGGTACTGAACATAAACGTAACGTGAGGGATGTTATGTTTATTTCACTCCTTTATTTAGAGGAAGCTGCCACCGAGATGATTTTTGTGGAAATTATATCTCGTTATGATTCCCATCATGCTATTATGAGTTTCTCTTTTATCTTTAGCCTTTTATGGGCTTTATGCTCTGGAGTGTGTGTTCCAGAGAAGGTGTCACTCAGGGTGGGTTAGGAAAACTGACTCAGAACCGTAATTACTAGAGGGACTGGAGAAGGAAGCAGCCGTGGGGCACCTGGACTCCTTCCTTTCCGGACTGTCGATGGGGATGCTCAGACGAGCCTGATGAGGTGGATGGACACAGCCTGCAGCTCTTCGATTCTCGAGTGTTCCATAGTGAGACATTCCGGTGTCTCCCTGTGCACACTTGGGGAAATCTAGCCTGTAGCCTGAGCCTCCAAACACTTGTTAGATTCAAGTTAAAAACAATTAAACTCCTGCATGTTTCTGTTCCCCTGGAAAACGGAGGTGTAAGTTCTGTGGTCCCACTAAAGGGCATGGAGGTACTGAGGGTAGGTGCTCTTCCTTGCCTGCCTCGCCCTCCCTGCCAGTGCAGAATAGGGAGGGGGAGTGTTTGCCCCCCCAGGCGATTCAAGGTGCTAGGAAGACAGTGGAATTTGCTATTTCCATATCAGTGGTCACCTGTCCCTCAATGCCCTCCATTTAAAACAAGAGAAAGTAGACCACAGCAACAAGGCACTTTTCACTTCCCAAGTAAAAGAGTTTCTAAATTTGGAGCAGATAATTCTGGAAAGTTAATAGAATCTTAGAACTCTTGAAGGTCAGCTAGATTGATGCTTGCATACCTTTTATGACACTCCCGCCGAGGTCCTCATCGTTCCCTATGCCCACCTTCCTCCCTTTCCACACTGACTGCTGTGAGATCCACCCTCGTTCTCTTCTACTTCTTTCTCTAACGTCCTTTAGCTTAACAGCTTTTTCTGCTTTCCCTTCCCGCTTTCACCCACTAAATAGCAGTGGAGGCCACCCTCCCAGTCCCCATCCCACTCTAACTCCTCCTGACCTTGCCTCTCCTGCCCACTCCTGGAAGGGCCTCTTCCTGTGGTCTTCGACGTCTCCCCACTTCCACCCCCCAAACTAAGCGCGGCTGGAAGGGGCTCCTCCACTCATCTTCTGCCTTCTTCCCCCTCTTCCTTTAGCGGAAGTCTCATGGCATCTATTATGATCCTTGTTGGCAAATCACTAAGGTTGCTATCTCAGGTGTTCGGTATTGACCCAGCGGACTGAAGACCGTCACACTTCTGGGTGCCTCTGTTTGCCGTCTGTAAAATGGGAGCATAGTCTCTTACTCCGGGTGCTAGTTTGGGGCACCTTTTCTGGAGAGCCTTTGGACCATGCTTGCTCTCGGTATGTGGCACGTCTGCTGCATGCCGCTGAACTCGGGGTTCTTCTCTGAACTCGGGGTTCTTCTCAGGCCCCGACTCCGTGTTGATCTGGCTCCAGAGCCCTGCCAGACAGCTCCTGGAATGCATGCTGGCGTCAGATTTCTGTCATCTAGGAAGACAGGGTAAGGCTCTGCGATTAATGGATGTGTGGGGGCAGTAAGGTCCACCCCTGAATCAATAGCAAGTAGACACTGTGTTTTTTCTTCTAATTCTTCTTTGGTCTTGGATCACTGAGTACCCTGTTATTAACTTGGTTGTGTGTTGGTAACCCTAGAACTGTAGACCCAAATATACTTGTCAGCCTGTACTGTGGCATCCAACAGAAATTATCACAGAATTAAGGTCACACAGAGTTTTACAGACTGCCTTTTCTCCAGCCCTTTCCTTCTTACCTCTGTAGAGCTCTGGTTCCTCTGAGAAGTCAGGCAAACGATTTCGTTAGCTATAGCTCAAGCTTTTCCTTAATTTCTCACTTTCTCTCAACCTGGTTTGGCATGACCCTTTCTGTGAAACTATCTGACAACTTTGAATTTCTAATTTAAGTAGCATTTCCTAGTGAGGTATCATACTCTTATTTCAAGAGATTAAATTTGGTTAAAAATTAGAATTCTGAGATGCTCTGTAGAAATCGTAGGGGAGAAAACCCATCATCTGCTAGTTATGCACCATGACCATTGTAACCTACTACGTGGAGTAGAATGGACTCAACGTCTGCATTTTTTTTTTAAAGATTTTATTTATTTATTTAACAGATAGAGATCACAAGTAGGCAGAGAGGCAGGCAGAGAGGGGGCGGGGAAGCAGGCTCCCCGCAGAGCAGAGAGCCCAATGCGGGGCTCGATCCCAGGACCCTAGGATCACGACCTGAGCTGAAGGCAGAGGCTTTAACCCACTGAGCCACCCAGGTGCCCCTGGATCTATTTTCTTGACTGCTGTTTGCTTCTGCATTATTTTTGTTGCAGTCCTGAGCTGAATTGGTATTAAGGAGTTCTTTGTGCATTTACTTATTTAGTCTTCTCAAGCTATACATTGATAGAGTTAGGGTAGAAAAATTTTAAGTCCTTCATGTCGTCCAAATAAGATGTCCAAGAGTCTTATTTAATTATTTTGGAGTTATTTTGTTTTCACAGAACCATTATTGGAGTAGAAAATCAATAACTTGCTAACTGCCTGCTACTTGAGTAGTTAAAATACTGGCTAATTTGACAAAGGACTAGGTGCGTGATTGTTTCTTTTGCTTGCTTGCTTTTTTGTTTTAAAGTAGGCTCTACACCCAACATGGAGTGCGGTATGGGGCTTGAACTCATGACCCTGAGATCAAGACCTGAGTCGAGATCAAGGGTTGGATGTTGACTGAGTCACCCAGGTGTCCCTGTTTCTATTTTTTTTTTTTTAAGATTTTTTTTATTTTTGAGGGCACCTGGGTGGCTCAGTTGGTTAAGCATCTGCCTTTGGCTCAGGTCATGGGATCCAGTCCCAGATCAGGCTCTCTGCTCAGTGGGGAGCCTGCTTCTCCCTCTACCTGCTGTTCCGCCTGCTTGTACTCTCTCTCCATTTCTCTCTCAAATAAATAAATAAAATATTTAAAAAAATTTTTTTAAATTTTTTTATTTTTAAGAATTCTCCATACCCAGTGTGGGGCTTGAACGCAGGACCCCCATGATCAAGAGTCACATACTCTAAGGACCCAGCCAGCCAGGCACCTGTGCATGATTTTTTCTATACTGTGAAATCACTTCCACAAATCAACCAAATTTAGTGAGGGATACTGATTTATTTACAAAGCTAAAGAGAACATTTCATTGTTTATCTAAAGCATTCTACCTACCAATTTTTCTTGTGATTTATTTAGAAAAAAAATTTTTTAAAGATTTTATTTATTTGACAGATAGAGATCACAAGTAGGCAGAGAGGCAGGCAGAGACAGTGGGGGGGGGGGTGGAGCAGGCTCCCTGCTGAGCAGAGAGCCCCGATTCGGGGCTCGATCCCAGGACCCTGGGATCATGACCTGAGCCGAAGGCGGAGACTTTAACCCACTGAGCCACCCAGGCGCCCCTTTTTAAAAATTTAATTGATTTTAAGTTTTCCCTTTGGGGTTAGACTGCCTGCATTCAAATCCCACTCTTATGAATGTGTGACCTTTAACACAGGGCTTACCCCTTGCTCTACCTCCGTTTCCTCACTTATAAAATGGAGTAATGGCTGGACCCACCTCTGCCACGTGTGTGGGCTTGTAAAGTCAGCTTTATTGATTTTCAAGTCGCACTGTCCTGAGGACCATTATCTCTGGCTTGACTATTTAAAAAGGCGATGCTACATTTCGAATTTATAATCATTGACTTAAAGGTTTGAATTGAATCAATGTGTTACTGGCTTGGCATAGAGGAAATACTATCTAGAGTGAGAGGAAAAAACCACCAGCCTGGCAACCAAAAGTTCTGGTTTCTACCCCAGGTTCTGTCAATTATGGGCTTGGAAAAAATCACTTAACTACTCTGAGCCTTAGACTCCCTGCTTGTGAAAATGGGAAAAATGATATTTCCCTTGCCAAGCTTACAGGACTCTTAAGAGATTTAATTAGCATAATCAATAAGAATATGTATGAACTTAAAAAAAATTAAACTGTGCACTCTGCGAAGTAGGTTTGACTGAAAGCTGGCAGAGATTCTAGAGTCCTCAGATTTTCTTTAGTTTTTTTTTTTTTTTTTTTAAACTCAAGGCACAACTATTTTTGGTAACAGTCAAACATTTGTCAGATCAGATTGCTCATGATTTCTTAAAGCATGTGTTATGAAGATTCATTAAATTAATTAACTGATGAAAATTAGCTGCAGTGATGGGAAAAAAGTTGGCAAGTTTTAATTTTAATTCTTTTTTCTTATTGCATACCGTGGTTCTCAGTCAGGAGTAGAGACTTTTGGAGATGTAGGGTGCCGGGATAGACATTCTGGTTTGTCACAATGAGTGGGGAGTCCTAATGGCATTTGGTGGGCAGGGCTGAAAGGTTCTAAACCCCCTGTGATGAGCAGAGCAGCCTAGCTTCACAGACTTATCCTGCCCAGAACTCTAATAGTGCCCCCAGGAAAAACAACTTGGTATCCGATTTCTATCCATGAACATAGGCCCTACAATGGGTACGTAGCCAATACTACTTGTAGAGAAAACAAATGGCTATATTTCATGTTTTGATAAATTGGGAATGCTTCTCCCCACTTCTTTTATCTACACTGATTTAATTTTCAAGGCTGTAGCCCTGTCCTGTGACCTTTCACCTTTGATTCTCTGCAGATGTGTGTGATACAGAAAGTCAACATTTGGTGCCATGAAAAACCAGCACGTGTAATGTCACTCACTGGCCATCCATTTAATGGGAATCAACATTCCTTTTTCTTTGTTCGTTTTTTTAAAAAAAGATTTTATTTACTTATTTGACAGAGGGAGAGAGATCACAGTAGGCAGAGAGGCAGGCAGAGGGAGAGGGGGAAGCAGGCTCCCCACTGAGCAGAGAGCCTGATGTGGGGCTCGATCCCAGGACCGTGAGATCATGACCAGAGCTGAAGGCAGAGGCTTAACCCACTGAGCCACCCAGGCACCCCTTCTTTGTTCATTTTAAATATTTCTTTTCTTTTATTTATTTTTGACCTGGAAATACACGCACATGGTTCATAAATTAAAACAACGTAAAAGGTAGACTTGAAAAAGCCTCACTTCTATGCTTGTCCTAACCTATTCGTTTCCCTCTGCCTACTGTAAGTAGCCATTTTTATGAATTTCTTATTACGCTTCCATTGTTTCTTCACATCGGAAGTGGATGTAATTCCCTCCCTTTCATAATGCAAAAGTCTTGCTTGTATGGTTGGTGCCTTGCGTACTCATTGATGGCCATCAGATCCCTACGCTGCCGTCCTGTATATGAACTCCCTGGTCATCGTATATTTAGTTATAGCAGGAATTCTGCCCTTCCATCTGCTTAGAGTCACTCCGGGTGGTAACGCCTGTGCCCTTGGCCTGATCCTGGGCTTCCCTTTCGCTGCCATCCTTTGCGGCTCTGTATTGGATCTTTCCAGGATCCCATCTCCTCTCTCTCCTAGTTTTCTCCCCTATTGTAAAGGAGCACATCTTTCAGTATCTTTCAGAGGAAGGGTAGATGGTTTTTAGACACTGCCTGTCTGAACATTTCGTTTTCATGTTCTCATGATTTTTTGTTTGGGTGATTTTTCTCTGTTAAGGAATTCTATGTTGGAAATTACACTCCATTTGTAGAGGAGTGATCGTATCAGTCATGTGCAATGTGTGAATTTATTTCCTCCAAAAGGAAGAAACATTAAGAGATTTGAACTGGGTATGTTTCTAAGTGATTCTGCCTACTGTGGAACCAAAAGGACTAATAAACAATATAGAACACAATTCTGGATTCTGGAGAGCTACGGTTTGATGCTGGTACCAGTCTCTTTTTCCAGGAATTAAGAGTGTTTTTGAAGATGAAAGGATGATATCTTTTAATTAGCCAAGTATTGCTATAAGGATGATATTGTAGATATTGTTCACTGTGTTCTTGTCAGTCAATGCATAAAGGAAGAAATACTTATACTTCAGAAACAGCAATCCCAGCATATTCCCTTACTCCTGGAAACTGTGAGTTATGCTGTGGGTCCTGCTTTTCTCTCTGCATGCACTGCTAGGTGATTCACAGCCAAATTTGACACACACCACTGGCATCAAGAAAAGGGACCTGTTAGCATGTCCATTCATTTCCATTGGGCACCAAATATATACTTCCCTACCCTTTGGTTTTTTTAGACTAATTGCTTCACTTAAAAAAAAAAAATTTTTTAAGATTTTGTTTATTTATTTGACAGATGGGATCACAAGTAGGCAGAGAGGCAGGCAGAGAGAGAGAGAGAGGAGGAAGCAGGCTCCCTGCTAAGCAGAGATCCCGATGTGGGGTTCTATCCCAGGACCCTGGGATCATGACCCGAGCCGAAGGCAGAGGCTTTAACCCACTAATCCACCCAGGCACCTCAAATTGCTTCACTTTTTTTTCTTAATTTTGTTCTGCCTGTGTCTTTGACCACCTCCACAGATCCTTTTAAAATGAGCTGGGGGCAGCAATAATGGAATACGTAGGTTCCGAATGTCTTACCCTAAAATAGTCTCATGTGGACTTTCTTTCTTTTCTTTTTTTTTAAAAGATTTTATTTATTTTTTTATTAGACAGCGAGAGAGAGAGATCACAAGTAGGCAGAGAGGCAGGCAGAGAGAAAGAGAGAGGGAAGCAGGCTCCCTGCTGAGCAGAGAGCAGAGAGCCCGATGTGGGACTCGATCCTAGGACCCTGAGATCATGACATGAGCCGAAGGCAGCTGCTTAACCCACTGAGCCACCCAGGCGCCCTCACATGGACTTTCTAAAGACAGCATTGTTTTCCATTCAATTTCTAAAATCTTTTGTGCCACCATATTGGTGGTAACAATGGTACAAGTTATCTTTAATCACTATCACAAGAACTCTCGACCACTGACTATTCAAAAGTAAGGGTAAATGGAAACCTATGGAAATACATGGTCATTAGTGTCCCTTTTTTAAGGATTTAAGTCCCCACATAGTTTCTGAATTTTCCTGTTAATTGAGGAATAACTGCTGACTTATATTTTGAAGGTCCCTAAGAAACAGGGACCACTTTGCCTGGTTTCAGAGATGAGTAACAACACAGTAGCAGTGGTGACAATAACAGCTAGCATTTATTGAGCTCTCATTTTGTGTGAGACACTGGGCTGTGTTTAAATGCATTCTTTAATTCCTCCAACAGCCCTATGAGGTTGACATGAAATTGCTTCTTTGCTCTTTTATGCCAATTCCCTGTGAAACTCCCACATTTAGATTCATCCGACCATCTGCTTCTCACTGGGTCTCTGCATGGCTGAGCCGAGAAACAATTCCATGGTGTTCATTGGCGCTCCTGGACGTTCCGTCTGATGGCTGCTCCTACCTCCTGCTCCCAGATGCATTGCTCTGAGCCATGCCCAGAGACCACTCTAAGACTTCACTGCTCTGCTCACCTCCTGCCTTCTTGCTCTGTATGACCTACCCCCTAAGTCGACTGAACTTCGAATCGTCTCTTCCTTCAGTTTTCTGCCCTTACACCCATGGACGTGTTTCCCTCTGAACTCACTTTCTCTTCTTTCCCCGTCAGTGTACCTCAGAATTACATGGGAACTTTAAAAAATTATTAACCTACTCCCTGTCCTTGAAGGTGATAGTTTAGCGGGTGGGGTCCAGGTGTGTTGTGTGGTGGTTGTAAAGTCTTCCCAGGAGATTTTGATGTGCTCCCTGGTTGAGAATCACCGGGTTGAGCTCCAGAAGACAAGGTGCCTCTTTTACTCAAGAGTGATCTCTCACTGGGCTCTGGTTCTTAGACCCTCTTTCTTTTCTCCCAGGACTAGACCTGCTCTACCATTGTTCTCTTTTGGCCTGAGTTTTCATTGGTCACCTTTTCTCTGTGTCCTTCACTGTAGCTTCAAACACAGATTTTTTTTTTTTTTAAAGATTTTATTTATTTATTTGACAGAGAGAGATCACAAGTAGGCAGAGAGGCAGGCAGAGAGAGAGAGGGGGAAGCAGGCTCGCTAATGAGCAGAGAGCCCGATGCGGGACTCGATCCCAGGACCCTGAGATCATGACCTGAGCCGAAGGCAGCAGCTTAACCCACTGAGCCACCCAGGCGCCCTCAAACACAGATTTTAATTCTTCTCTTGACCTATGTGACAGCTGGCCTATGTTTCTTCAGCTATTCTTAGATAAGCTCCTGAAAGAATTGTTCATAGTTTTTACCCAATGTGAATCTGACTTTGGTTCTGCCTGAATCACTCTGGTAACGATTGTCAGTGCTCAGATCCAAAGGGTGCTTTTGGGCTCTGTCTCCTCGCAGTTTTTTGGGAACATACCGTGCTCAGGAGACTCTCTTCTGTCACCTTTTGGGACACCATCCACTCCTTGTTCTTCTGATCAACTTCTTCCTCATTTTGAGTGTTTCCAAAAAAATTTTTTTTTCCGGCAACGTTGAGACTAAAATAGAATTTTATTTTACTTACAAAGTGGAGTGGTAGGAGAGTATAGATGGGGAAGAAATGTCTTTTTGGCAGAGATCTGGATCTAGCATTTTCTATGAGGAAAATGAGGACTTCAGTAGAAGAATTTGGTGTGATATCTTCAAACCTCTATGTATCTCTAAATATGAAATTCAGAAAACGTACAATTTTAGGTCTTTGGTTTAGTCCTAGGATGCAAGGAGAATTGTGGGTCCAGAGTATCATTTCTACTAATTTAAGAAAATCTGTCAATCCCTAGATCCATTTTTGAGTCTGGTAAATTTACTGGAAGCTAGGTGAGGTCTGGGGCATCCTTGTATACTTGTTCCTGGAAAAGCCTTATTATTTCTGTGCCCGGTGACACTGAGAAGTGGACCTGTTTTCCAGAACCTGGCAGGACAATTATGTGCACCCAGAGCAGGACAACCCATAAATCGGTGTTCTTCATTTCCTTCTGCTTTGATTTTTTTTTTTTTTTCATTCCATCTTAGTCAACCTCCTACTTTCTGAAAAAATAGAGTGTGCTTAGTATTAGAAACCTGGAAAAACACTGAAAAAGAGTGGAAAGCAAAATAAAGTTTATTATCACCCATTATTCCATCATTTAGATATAGATACCACCAAACATATTTCCTTCCAGGTTTCTTATTTATGCAGACACTCATATACATGTTTCTATTAATTAAATTGGATAAAACTGTATATAGTTGTTTATTCTGTGTGTTTTTGGCCGTGATCCTTATGATGCCCTGAAAAATTCTTATCAACAGGATTTTTTTTAATGGTCTCCTTGTATTCTGGCACTGAGGCGTTCATAATTTATTTAACTAATCCCCTGTTGTTGAACATTCAGGCCATTTCCAATTTGTGCTCTTATAAATAATGCTACATTTAATAACCTTGAACATAATTGTTTGTGCATTGCTGATTATTTCTTTAGGACATAAATTTCTAGATGCTGAAGGTTGCTGGATTTCGGGGTGAGACCAGGATTCTTGTGATTTGTTGGCCTCTGGCTAAACTGGCCTCCAAGAGGGAGGGAAGCTGAGGGGCCGAGGGAATTTGCCTGCGGCTGTTCACATCTGCTTGAGATCTTCTAGACTGCATGCTGGGTTCAGAAGGGGGCTTTAAAGAATGTCTTCAGGAGTCCATAAATGGCAAGCACCACCACAAGTGAAATTGAACACATATGCTTCAGAATAAATCCCTGTTTGCTAGAGACCTGTTCTAAAATCTCTGTTTTCATCGTGCTTTGGATGAATTAATTATTTCAGAGACCATCAGTGGAGCATCTACAATTTGCCAGGCGCTGTGCTTACCTCCCCGGATGCGGAAGTAAATAGGCCCTCCATGGGCTTACTTGCAGTGCAGGAGACAGATAGGGAAAAGGCTTATTGTTGACGAGAATTGGCCTGAGGGTATAGGAAAGAGTCTCCCATTCTTCAGGCTAAAGGCCGCCCCTCCATGTCTGAGTGGAATCCTGAAGAACAAGAACTCTTTATTTTTGCTGGAGGTGGGGTGGGGGGGGGGGGAGGTGTTCCAGGGGGTAGGAATGGCATATGAAAGAGCAGAGAGCTGTGATGGTGACTTGACAAGTCCAGGAACCCCGGGATACATTCCCGTGGTGGATGGTATCTGGGCGAAACCTGCCAACCTCAGTGCCACACAAGGTAGTAAGTCTGTCCATCCGAGGGCCCTGGGTGGGTTCATCCTTTACCTCAGTGTGCCAGATGAGAAAGTTAGGTAGTATTGGTCTGGGCACATGGCTGAAGGATCACGGCGCATGAGGTAGAAGGTTGGGCTTGGCGTGGATTGTGAAGGGCTGATCTGTGGGCCTGGCAAGGAGGAGTCTGGCTTCCTCTGTCTGCTGTTTAGGGACGGTCCTTCCATGACAGACCACTGTGGAAGGAGAAGACATGGGCCCTCAAGTTGCCTCCAGACTCATGCAGCTGGCTTCCCGTTCTGCGATCGTAACGATTCCACACTTCGTGTTCTTTCCCCCTAAATAACAATTTGATGCTATTAGCTCCGCACACTGACCTGTTTCACACCTCCTTGGGGAAAATATTGCAACGTTGGAATTACACAGTGGAAACTTGCAGTCGTGAAGTGTGTTTTGAGCTGGCAAAAGGTGACAGTCTAAGGAGGAATGATTTGAAAAGTGCTAATAGTAAAACATCACTTATTTTGGTGTTTCCAAAAGTTCTATGCTATTTACTGTGACTGGTGTGAAAAGAATCAGTAAATGGGAGAATTGTGTTTTGGCCAACATAAATTAAGCCTCCACATATCACCACTGTATTTTCTTTTGCAGCGTTTCTTATTCTGCCCGTATCACTTCATCTCTAAGATCTAAGAATTCTGCAGCAGCAAGGTTGAGAAAAAAGATGAAAATGTTAGGATCCCCAAAGGGGTATGAGATCACCTGTGGCTTTACTGTTTTTGTGTTTCGTAAATGTTGTAAATCTCAACCATAGGACTAAGTAGAAAAGAAAAAGGGTTTATGTTGTGGTATAGAATAGTTTCGTTGATAAGCTCCGTACTAATGCCTGGTGCATATGCACGCTTTCAATACATTTGGATTTTAGGAAAGCGTGCAAGTCTTTGTGTATGTATTTCCTTTGAGGTGTAAGTATTACAGTGATATCTCTGTTGCAAATGTAAAGTACAATTTTTTAATCTCTTGTTATTTTGCAAGTCCATTTGTCACTGCAAAGAGGAATTAATTTTTAATTTTTAAAATTTTTTTACACTGAGGTATAGTTGTTACAAGGAGGCATTTCACCTTATTTTCTCTTTGTTCTTAACTAATTGCCCTTCAAGAGTAGGGGTATGTGGAGTTGACATGAACGAGCAGTCAGCATATTTTCATGCCGTTACAATGGAGGATTTAGAGTCCTTGCTTCCTGCAGCCTACCCCACATTTTTCTGAGCAATGGCATAACATGAGTCAAAGACACTCAGAAATACCATATTAAAATTCAGAGACATTTCTGTATTGGCCAACTTCTTAACCCCCTCAACATACTAACAGAAAGGTAAGTAATGTACTCCTTGGTCTGTCACCTCTCTCTGTCCATCAATCCAACCATGACTAATAAAAGAGGAGTGCAGCAGACCATGGAAAACAAGGCAGGCCTTCAGTAGGAAAACCACAGACAGATGCCCTTAGCACTCTTGTATCGAAGGCTTTAGAGACCTACGCGTCAGACCTGCAGTGATTTGTAAGGGTGTGAATAGATTTTCCAGATGTCACATTTCAGAGGTTCTCAAATGAAGTTTCTGTTCCTTAATCTCTTTCTTGCCACCCCTTGCCCCCTTTCTGGTCATCATATAATATCATCACATATTCCTGCCAGTTCAAACTCTTGGTGGGGAGTAGATTTACCTTAATTTTTATAAATTTACTTGCTGGAAAATAAGCCTGAAAAAATGGCCTATGCTTAGTGGGATGTTATTTCTTTAAGTCTCCAATATTGGTGCTTTTAAAAATATTCTGCCTTTAATGATTTCATCGTTAGAATTGCCATCCACAAAAATAATGGACTGAGTCTCAAAGAAAATGTTTTAAAAATGGCCTTCTGTTAAGTGGAAGGTGTCAACGAAGAATGGCCAAGGAATGGGGACACCTTGATTCTATTAAATCCACTTCTCTTCTTGCTACTGGCTGTCTTTAACAGCGAGAAAATTTCCATTCTTACAAGATGGGCCCTGCCCGTATGTGAATGATTGGTATGTAACTCTCTTTATAAGGTAGATGAGGACTTGCCACAGACACTGAGGGTCTATGGCTGAATAGGTTGGTCTAGCATCATAAGTCATTAGTAAGCTTTTATCTTTTTGTCTTCTGGGAATCAGTCTGAGAGCTGGTGAACCCAGTTCCTCACAAGGTTAAACAGAGTTATCCTATGACTGAGCGAGTCCATACCTACGTATTATATGCCCAGGAGAAATGAAAACATATGTCCGTTAGGAAAACCGTACAGGAATGATCCTAGCAGCAGCAGTCAAAAGATGGCAACAACCCACATGTCCATGAGTGGATAAAGAAGATTTGGTATTGCCATACAATGGAATACTATTGCGCCATAAAGAGGAATGAACTACTGATCCATGCTACTTCATGGATGAAACTTGAAAACATCATGCTAAGTAGAAGACGTCTGTCACAAAAGGTCACATATTGGATGATTTCATTAATATGAAATGTCCAGAACAGGAAAATATGCAGGGGCAGAAAGTAGATTAGTGGTTGCTTAGAGCGAGGGTGGGGAACAAGAGGGGATGGAGGTGGTAGCCAAGGGGTATAGGGTTTCTTTTTGAGGTGATAAAAATATTCTAAAATTGACTACGCTGATGCTTGCCCCTATCTGTGAATATGCTCCGAGCACTGAATTGTACACTTTAAATGGTGATTTGTGGTTTGTGAATTATATCTCAATCAAGATTTTTTTTTTTAAAAGCAAGAAATAATCAACATGAGACACCTAATGTTCAAGGTAGTAGTTACCCTGGGAAGTGGGAGGGAGGGTTTAACAGGGAAGGGCGTGGAGCATCTGGATGATTTCAGAGACAGTGGTAATGTTCTGTTTTCTAAGCTGGGTGGTGAGTACATGGCTATTCACTGTGTTTAATGTATCGTAATTTTTATATAAACTACACACACATATCATAAGCACTCTGGGTATCTGTGATGTATTTAATGCATTAAAAAAAAAATCTCTGATCCAAAAAGAAGAAGCTGGTGACATCATAGAAGAGACCTCTTTTCCGTATGTAATTTTTAAAAATCAGATGCCATTCCATGAGTACTTATTACATTGTCTCATTATCATCATTACCATCACCATTTGACAATATTTCTTGAGTGCCTGTGTACATCTCCAGTGCCCTGTGCAGTGTAATGGAGCATATAACGTGGTCTGTGTGTGTGGAGAAGGGGTATTAGTAATAGTTGTAATAATGGTGATCATTCATTAGAGGCCTGCTAAATGCCAGGCACTGTTAGAGGAGCTTTATGTGCAATCTTTTAAAATTTAATTCCTATAATGATCCCATGATATGTGTATGTAAGTCCTATTTTATTGATGACGAAACTCAGGCTTGGGGAGATTAAGGGTTCAGAATCACAGAGGTAGTTAGTAAGGGATAGATTTGGAATTTCAACCCAGAGGGATACTAGTGTCTATGCTCCTCAGGACTAGGCCATGTTAGCATTTACTTTACCAGTGTTTTGTGAACTTCTAAAGCCCCCAGGCCCCCTTTGGTAAACTTCATAAAAATATGTCATCTGTCTTCAAATGAGAATCACTATATTTTTCTTTCTTTATCCACTAAGATCACTTTGTTAAGCCTTATAGTCTTCAGTTTATAATGAATGGCTTGTTTGATTTCCAGATCTAGAATTATACTGAATGGGCATTTTCAAATGACATGTTTCCTCTGGAGTTTAGACATGCTCTCCCGTCAATACAGAAACCTTGAGAATCTCGAGAGCTGGGCTGTTTCACCAATCTGAGAATCTGTCTTCAAAATCGGGGTTTGATCAAAGCTACATGAGCAGAATTGCAGGTCACTTTCACTGGAGTACAAATAATGGAATTGTAGAACAGAAAGGACTAGAGAACATCAGTTTAGGAATTTTTCAGAGAAGGGGGACCTGAAATGAAGAGTAACCAAGAAGACATGAAACTCTGAAAGTCATGAACTTTGTGAACTTGTGAATTATCTCGTGAACCAAGGAAGAGAATGTCATGAGGTTTGTTCACCCATCTGGTCATTAATTATGCTCTGATTTCCATCTCCATGCTGGGCAGTGTCCCAGGGTCCCAAGGGCTTTGATTAGAAACATGCAAGATGCCATCTGCCTTTGCAGAAATCATGGTCTGTTGGAGGATATGGGTAAAGAGGCTCAAATAGAGTGTGAGAATGCTCTAATAGCACACAGGTGAGACCTCAGAAGATGGACATCTGTTTCAGCCTTGGCAGGGGAGAGATGTCAGAGAAAGAGATTTAGGTGGTCCATACTTGAGCTGAATTCCGAAAGTTACGTTGAGTTGAGAGAAATGTAGCACACTGAGGAAAATGCTCATCATTTGGCAAGAGGCACAAGGAGATGATCCTGAGGAAGTAGTCCTGGGGCTTGTCAAGAAGGGCCTCTCACTCCCTGCTTAGCCATAGGTAAAGGGAATTCGTTGGCTCGTTCCAATCAGGGGAAGGGTAACATGATCAGATTTGCTGTGGAGATTGCGTGGGTAGCAGTATCCAAAGATGCTTTGGAGAGGGAAGGTCAAAGTCAAGGGGAAAGATGGTTTTTCTCAGCTGGGAAGTATTGAGCAGTCCCTGTGTGCCACATGGAATGGATTGTGACATGCTACTTTATTTTATATACTAAAAGAAGGAAACCAATATGTTAATCTCAGCAGAATCTCAATTCCAGAGATGTTAAGATGTGAAAAAAAAATGTGTATTTTAGAATTGATGAAATGCTATTGTAAGCACTTAATATAATTTGCCAAAGAATGAATACATGGACACCTTTCCTGTGTAGACTTGGAAGAGAATAAATACCTGAGAAATGAACATTACACTTGATTTTTAAGTCGTGCAGCTTCCTTTAGTTGACGTGTTGAGATTACGAAAGACATAACTGTGGGTTTTCCTTGAATCCTTGTCCTTTCGTGGGTGTAATGATCACTCTGGATAGAAGTTTCAGGAAAAAAGATTTCAGAAGTGACTGAACGATGAAGCTGCTCTGTGGGGGTGACATTATTCTATTGCGATTTAGGTGGAATAGTGAAAGCGGTGCTTGTGGACCTCCTTCTGACCCCCTGTAACTTAAGAGGCAGGGTTTAAAAAGCTGCGGTCAGGTTGGAGCATGATTATGAAGAAGTAGCCTGGGATAATTTACGGGTCCGCCTTTAGGGGCACCCCTGGAGGGAAATTGCCATTTGCCTGCTTAGCTTAGGGGTTTGGTGATTGCTCTCTCTCCTGGCGCAGCTGGGTATTTCCTGATCCTCCGGTCTGTCTTGTCTGCTCTTCCCCAACATTTGCTCAGTGGGATTCCAGCCAGGAATGTCTAAGAGACAAGGGCAGCTGGGTCTGCACCGACCTCGAGATTGCATTTTGCTTCTATGGCTGTTTTGCTTCAGTTCACACCATTCGGGGGCATTTCTACAGGCAGAATGGGGGAAGCTCTGCCAAGCTTAGATACATTCCTCACATTCTCCATGTGTTTGTACTTGTGCAACGGAGAGGGGGCACTGAGCGAGAAGAGAGGGTTGAAAGGGCCGTCTGCCCTCAGATAGACTGGTAAAGTGGCCCTCTTACCATGGTTCTTAGAAGTGTGACTTATATGGGCATGCCACATTGTGTCGAAGGGAGAAGGCCATTGTTTTTATTGGACAGTAAGACAGAAACAGACTAGGATGATTATTTTTGTGCCCAGTAAAATGGTTGAAAGTTTCCTTTCTTAGGAGACAAGAGAATGCTTTGGAAAGATCTGCGTGTGTGATAATTGTATTATTCTTATTATTTTTTACAGAAAGCTAGAATCAAGACTGATGGTCTTCAGATAGATCAAGGATGTGCTGTTTTCATACGTTGAATTACTGCACATTGATTATATCACTGTGCCTTTCTTTTAGGTGGACCCTTGTTAGCTTTGGGGGGGATTTCTGTCATTAACTTTGGTCGTGCTCATCAAACTCCTCCCCCCACTTTCTCATAGCCACCAGTTTGGCTCTTGTGAAAATTTAGGAAACTGTGAACACTAGAACTTGCTGGAAATACCAACTCTCTATTGGTCCCCTCATGTAGCCTTTACACTTTCCCTGCCCTGAACTTTCCTGCCCAATTTTTAGTCCTTCTGCTGGGTGACCCCTACCAATATGTATTTGTCCACATGTTGCCTTTCAACGTCTGAGCTCAAACTTAGGCCCCCAAACAAAATATCCCTTCCCTCTTACCTATTAAAATAATGTCTCCCTTCTCTCAATTGCTGAAGCTTCACTTGTCCTTGTTTGGTGCTTCTAACTCTTGGTTAACTATGTCACAAATACAGGCATTAATTTTTCCTAAAACCAGACATTCTGCCTGAAAAACTACTTGGGGGAGGTCTTTCTTTCTTTTTTTTTTTTTATAAATGAGAAAAATTAGACTCTGCTACATGTCAACACCAAAGCCCCAACCAATATCTTAGTGTGTAGCTAAAACAGTAAAAATACCAATGAGTAAGCTCTTTTGTGAGGCTATAAAATGCTCACACCTTAGCTTCCTGATCACCCTCCTTGTTGGCTGAATTTGGCACTTTGCAAAATCATGTACGCATCATTCTTCTGTTACACCAACTGAGTTTTTTTTTTGTTTTGTTTTAAAGATTTTACTTATTTATTTGACAGAGAGAGATCACAAGTAGACAGAGAGGCAGGCAGAGAGAGAGGGGAAAGCAGGCTCCCAGCTGAGCAGAGAGCCCGATGCGGGACTCGATCCCAGGACCTTGAGATCATGACCTGAGCCAAAGGCAGCGGCTTAACCCACCGAGCCACCCAGGCGCCCACCAACTGAGTTTTTAAGTGTGACTTTAAACTTTCATCTCACATTGTGTTTTGTTTAAAATGTTGTTTTGAACTTTGGGATCAAATGTGCATTTTTTTCTATGTACCCATTGACCGGATATTGTTTTATTGAGAGATGGGTACAGTCTCTGCAGCTTTAGGATTGGAAACCAGGAGACATTCTGGGAAGCTGTGAAGGGGCAGGTGTTCTTGCTTAGCGGTTTTTCTCCCGCTAAGCATACTCCCTAGGCTCACTGAGGGCAGAGCCCACACCTGATGATCATTGTGTTCTCCATAAAACCTTGGTACAGTTAAGATTTTTTTGAATGAGTTAGTTGATTTTGTGAGGACTTGAAAGGAGGTTTTGAGCTGTTACTTTGTTAGAATTTTAGTCGGTCTTCAGCAATTATAGAGTATTGGGAACTTCCAGATCTTGATGTTTCTCTCTGTCACCTAGCAGGCTTATTCTGTTATCTGTTACAGGTTTGTTGAAGGCTTGTCCCCTCACATCTTATGGCCTTATATACAGTCATTAAAAAAATTTTGTCTTATGAGTATCTTGTGAAAGAAAATAGAAATAGGTATTTCTAAAAGCTAAATGTGCTTCCCATCAATAAACTGATTATGGTTATTTGTTATACACAAATGCCCCTTCCCCTAATACACGCAGAGATGATAGGAAATAGATAAAAATAGTTTGTCCTCAGGACTTAGTGTCTAGGTGAGAGGTAAGTTATCCCAACTAGGGTGGTCTGTGCGGAGTGGGTCCTAAAGATGGTGGATGCATTCCATGTAAAGATGTGGATTAGGAGAGGCACCTGGCTGGCTCAGGTGGTTAGACATCCGACTCATGGTTTTGGCTCAGGTCATGATCTCAGGGTCATGGGATTCAGGCTGTGCATTCAGCTTGAGTCTGCTTAAGTTTCTCTCTCTCCCCCTCTGCTCCTCCCCCTGCTTGCATGCTTGCACTCTCTGTCTTTCTCTCAAATAAATAAATAAATAAATGAAACCTTTAATTAAAAAAAAAAAAAAAAAAGATGTGGATTAGGCCCTGACCTTTCTGAGATGACTCGGATGAGTTATATAACTCAGAGTTTGTTCTTCCCTTATGAAATGGAGGTGAGTGTTTCACTATTTTAGCTCATGTTGAAGGATTATTGAGGGGTCAACTGAGAGTCTGGATATTAGTGTCCTTTCAGATGATCAAATGTTTGGGTTCCCTTCCCTAAAGGAAATGCACATGCACAGAACATGAAATCTAGTTTCAGGAGATTCACAGGCCGTGTACCCCTCATGGGCACAGGTTAAAAATTGTTTGATAGAAGTAGTGTGGGGAGGAAAAAAAAACTTTTTTCCCCTCCACTCATCTTTGGTTCATTCGTTGGGGCCTTCCAGATTAGACTGATAAAAGAAAGATTAACAATAGAAACACGGAATTTTTAAACAGGTCCATTGTGCATACAGACAAGAGAACTCAGTGATGAGTAACTCAATGAGGTGGTTGAAACTTGGACTTACATAACAACTCTTACCAGAAAAGCAATAAATTTGTAGACAAGTGACAAGACAAAGGAAAAGCATTTACAGCTTCCAGGAGTGCACTGTGGGAAGGTGAACATGTAGGGGAAGATAATGGAAGATAAGGGCTCATTAGTAAGATTTGCTGTGTAGATTCCTTTGGTGTGTCTCTGGGCTGTAAGAGTTTAGGGTTGTCTCTGGGATTTGATAAGAATTGTTTTGCCCTTCCTGGTAGAGAGGGAGAGGGCAGAGTGTGTATCTGTGTGTCTGCTTCCTTTCCTTTGTCTTCAGCTCAAAATAATCCATGTGTTAAAGTGGCATACTTTGGGATAGAATATTCTAAACCCCTACAATAGCTACAAGCCAGCACACTCATTTCACGAAGCGCAGGTGTTAGGTTAACATGCATCCCTTCAGCTAATCAGGGTGATGGTCTCAGACTTTCACCTACGAGAGGTGGAATGACCAACATCACCCAACATCACATTCTTCCTTGGAAGCAAATGCCAAATGCAGCTTGTTGGCAGCTTCTATACCTGCCTGAAGCATATAGTTCTATTAGTTGGGTGGCTATGTGGGAGACCCTATGAAACAGGGGCTCTTCAGAGGGGTTTATAAACAATAATTGCTCAGTCCATGAGCAATGATGGGGAGTACTGAAGGTATAGAACACAGATTAGGTGTGGTTATGTGACAAAGGACATAAAATGAGACTGCAGTCTTAGACCATTATTATTTATTGTCCACTTTCAACCATTTCTGTGTGGCTTTCAGAGACGATATGGCAGTTATTAACAGCAAGTGGAGATCTGGCAAGACTGTTGGGTGGCATTTTAATAGCTAAATTAAAGTGCTGAGGTAATTTGTCAAGGTTTCTTTTATGTGACTGATTGCATGCTCAAGCTTTTGGGCAGAAAGATGCACCTTGATCATTAGACTTTGCTTTGTTGAAGCCAGTCAGTGCTGGAAAAGCATAGTAGACTTTCCACGTGTTGCCTAAAAATTGGATTTGCCGATCATGGCGTGGCCACTGAAGGTGTTTAGGAATCTGAGCTCCTTTGATAGCCAAGACCACTTCTGTTACACATCATTCAAGGCATATTCCCATCACACTGTGCTGGGCTCCAGGGTGCGATTTATACAGGATGCTGTGTGAATGGTGCCTCTTGGTGTTGTGAGCAGAGGCACACCAGGTTGCCAGTCTCGAGATGGACGTAACGGGTTGGTGGAAATAAGGGACTCCTCCAGGGACAGGTTGGCAGGGCATGTGTGGTAAAATCTCATTGATGAATGGCTTTGATGTCTTGTTTTTCAGTGGTTTGCTAGGCGGCAACCATATTTCCATTCCTTTGGAAACTCTGATCCGTTCCCTAAGGGCTCACTTCATTACCCCAGGTGGCAGGAGTCCACATGTGGGCTGCTCTCAACTGTAACATGAACATTATCTTCCTAAAAGAATCTTCTGTGGCCACATACATTGCACAGAGCAGGCTGCCCTGTATTCCATTAAGTGATTCATAGATTCCCCTAATGGCAGACTTAATGGGCGTGTAACATCTGCCCATTAAGAATCTGTGCTTTGAGGCACTCAGAAGTGCCCATAGCAGGCACTCTACAAAGGCCGGTACCTCCTGGTGTCTGCTCCTGGAAGACTGGGATTGTGACTTCTTATCTGGAGATCCCCCGTGCACAGTACAGAGCTGGGCTGGAACAGGCACTTGGAAAATGTTTTGGGAGTGATTAATGGACGAGTGAAAAAAAAAAAAAACTGGTCCTGAGTGCTAGGCAGATTTTGGTAAAGTGAGTTTTCTTTAAAATTTCCTAGGTTAGTGTTAACCAATACCAATGAGCCTAGTTTCTGATGCACTATGAAAGTCATACCCTTATTGTTGATTGCACAGAAGGAGGGAAGATGCCATTTTTTTTGAGGCCCTAATAAGTGCTAGGTGTTGTACTAGGTTCTTTGTAGGCAGATTGTAGGTTGGTCCAACCCTGACTTTAATCACTTGTTTGCTGTGTTTGAACCTCTAGCTTCTCATCTATAAAATTACAATTTTCATGTCCACTTTATAGAACTCTGGCCAGCGTTACAAATAATGTGTGTAAATGCCGAGTCACAAAGTAAGTGCTCAAGAAACAAATACTGTTAACATACATTCATTTATTCATTTAACACGTATTGAGGACCTTCTGTGAGTGTGACACTGTTAGAAGCCAGAGCTATCAGTATGACTCAGAAATACCTCAAGTCACTTACTTATAGTCGAGAGGGGGAGTCAGACACTTAAACACATAATTACCATATATGGCAGGTGCTATGGTACTTTTCTAGAACAAATACTGTGAGAACGAACACAGAGGAGGGACAACTAAGCTCTGCTAGGGAGAAGGAGGTGAGTATGAGGAAGGGCTTGGTGGATGTGAGGTCTCATACGATTTGAAGGTGAAAACCAGCTTGTAAGAAGTCACTTGTGGGGGCGCCTGGGTGGCTCAGTTGGTTAAAGCCTCTGCCTTCAGCTCAGGTCATGATCCCAGGGTCCTGGGATCGAGCCCCACATCAGGCTCTCTGCTTGGCCGGGAGCCTGCTTCTCTCTCTCTCTCTGCCTGCCTCTCTGCCTACTTGTGATCTCTCTCTCTGTCAAATAAATAAATAAAATCTTTAAAAAAAAAAAATAAATAAAAAAATAAAAAATAAAAAAAATTAAAAAAAGAAGTCGCTTGTGCACAGACTAATTGAAAGTAGTTGAGGGGCATCCGGGTGGCTCAGTTGGTTAGGCGGCTCAGGTCGATCTCGGGCTCCTGGGATCATGCCCTACGTTGGGCTCCCTGCTCAGTAAGGAGTTTGCTTCTCCCTCTCTCTCCGCTTCTGCTCCTCCCCTCCCCCCACTTGTAAGCACTCTCTCTCTCAAATAAATAAATAAAATCTTAAAAAAAGAGAGGAAAACGGTTGAAGTAGAGCAGGAACTGGAATGTGTGTGTGCTAACATGGTAGGGGAAGAAGTACCCTATATGGTAGATACTTTTCATTCCCAAAAACTTCGGGAAACTCACCAAAGAAGCAGCTTGCTCAAAGTCACACAGCTAGTAAGAAGCAAGATCTAAAATTTAGATTGAAAGGATTTCTATGGTGCCAGGGCTCTTTCTACTTTTTTGTACCCAGTTTTAAAAATATGTGAATCACATTCTTAAATATGCTTTCTAGTACTTCTTAGAGCCCCAACTCTAACTGGAGGAGAGTCTCTCTAGCTCATAATGTGTGTCAGCAGCAAATTTTGGGTTATAAAAATAAGGCTGTCTGTCCAGGCTCTTAGTCGTGGTTGTTGAGATACAGTGAGGTCTGGTGGCCTTCTCCAGCAAGGCAAGAGGAAGCTCCTTTGAGCAGGAGACAAAGACCCAACCTCTGGTGGAATGAGGTAGTGCTAAGAGATGGAGGCTGAGGGCAGGCTCACCAGCTCTGCCCCGGACAGTGTCTCGGTTGAGTACTTTGTAGTACATGGAAATTGCCAAGATGCCTGCAAGCCATTCAGTCATTTTCTATTATTCCCAGAGAGGATTAAAGTAAAATAAGCATGTCAACTAGCCAGGTAGTTCACTGGCAGGGATCTTTTCTCTACTTTGGAAAGGTTCCCCCCGCCTCATCTCCTCTGTCAGTATTACTGAGGGCGCCGCCATTGCTTTGGTTTTGCGTGGAGCCCCAGTTCTGCACCACTAAGCCATTTTATTTTATTTTTAATTTTTTCTACTTAAATATAGTGTCATATTTTATTTATTTGTTTATTTTTATTAACATATAATGTATTATTTGTTTCAGGGGTACAGGTCTGTGATTCATCGGTCTTAAACAATTCACAGCGCTCACCATAGTGTGGTACCGTTCCCTCATGTCCATCACCCAGTACCCCTCCTCCCCATTCTCCCACTCCCATCCCCTCCAGCAACCCCAGTTTGTTTCCTGAGGTCAAGAGTCTCTTATGGTTTGTCTCCCTTTTAACTCTGTGTGTTTCTCCCATGGAGAACTTAGAATTACTCCACCTTCACCCAGGAGATGCTGCGGAGAAGAAAACTAGTGTCTCCCCACCAGTGCTTGCTAGAACCTCCCATGCCTTACACTTAATGGTTAGAATCTCAGTCTGCAGGTGGCTTTGGTACAAGTCAAATGGTCGACTCAAGAGAGAAAGTTTACTCTAATGACCTGCAGATTTTTCAGTCATTGCCATAATTCTTAATTCATTGTTTGCCTTGACAATCAGTGGCACAAAAATCCCATCTTCCTAACAATATACCCAGCCACATACTCCCCCGGCTTCTTGTCTTGAAAATGCATTTGAATGTAACGGCTGAGAAGGGCGCAGGAGAGGGTCTTTGAAGGATCTATCTCTGGAAGATTTTTGCAACAAGTGTGGAAGACGTGAGAGATGATGTCAGGTTTTTGGGGATGTGGCCATAGATTTTTTTTGCTTACATATTCCCGGGCAAACAGTAGTCGATGGAGTAGATACTCTACAAGAATTGTACTATGTCATGTGGTTAACTGCTGAGTGGAATTCAATAATCAGGGCAGGAATTTCTGTGCTGTAACAAAAGACTTTTACTTAAGAGAGTGTTAGCTAGGCCTCACTGAGCTCCTAGGCACTCCTAGGATAGGGAAGTGATATTTTCATCGGTGGGTTGCTGCTTCTATCTGTTTCTATGGAAGCTGTCTTCTTTGTGATTACATTATTTTTGACCCTTTTGATTGTGAACTCTATACTGAAAAGTGCACAAAACAAAAATGTTCAGCTCCTTTAATTAGCATGAGTGTGGCCACTAGACCATCTCTCTGATTGAGAACTAGAATGATCCTTTTTGCCTCACAGGACAACTTTACAATCCAAGGAATTGGGGGAGGAACAGGAGTATTTTTATATTGGTGAAAAGAAAGACAATAATAATTTGTAGAGAGTCTTATTCCCTTTTCAGTGGAGACAATCATTAAGAGATACTAGAATCACAGTGTTGTCTAACACGGGTCCTAGAGCCTCAGATTTAGTAGACATGTCTGATTGCAATTAGCCAGCCGGATGTGAATGACACTTGACTGTTTGAAATATTTTGATTTTTGGTTTTGTTTTTGAAGTAAGTATTCCTTTTGTTATCTTTTCTTTCTTTCTTTCTTCTTCTTCTTCTTCTTCTTTTTTTTTTTTTTAACATTATTCCTTTTCTTAGAATCTTCTCTGTGTGGACAATGGAAAATTAAACCACTGTCCAGGGCTTGTCTATGTAATTGCAAGTTCTGAATGACAGAGGGGAAATAAAGAGCATTTCCTGGGGTGCCTGGAGGGCGCAGTCGGTGAAGCGTCCAGCTCTTGATTTCAGCTCAGGTCATGATCTCAGGGTTGTGGTATCGAGCCCTGTGTTGGGCTCCGTGGGGCAGTGTCGGCTTGAGACTCTCTCCCCGTCTCCCTTTGTCCCTCCCCTCCGTGCATGCTCTCTCTCTCTCTCTAAAATAAGTACATCTTAAAAAAAAAGAGCATTTGCTGTATTTGAAAATCAGGGATATAAGTGGTATAGGTAGAAAATGTGCTTCTTAATATTTCTACCAAGCCATTCCTATTGGTGAAGAGGACTCAATTAGAACCCTCAGAGATTCTGGTAGGCTGACTATGGTACCTCTGCTGAAAAAATATTGATATAAACTTACCCACATGTAACCAAATATATGAAAATAACAACACTCATTTTCCTTGTGGAAAATGAGCTTCCAGGAAGCCTTTCAATGTTTGAATGTGGCCTCACACTTTCTCTGGTAACCAGCTATGTACTCCTGAGTAATTTGTCTCCATATCTTCATGATATATAGTCTTCCATACTTATGTCTTTATTTCACCAGTGAAAAAGTAAATAACTTGTCAGTCTGGATAAAATTATTTATTGACTTAACCAATATTTTATTAAGTACCTTTGCTAGCCTGGGTGCTGTGCATGTCGCTAAGGATATTAATTTGGAGAGAACCTGGCCCCTCCTCTGTGGTGGGAGGGGCGTAGTTGAGTGTGGAAGGTGGATGTAAGCAAATTATTACAGCAATGCCATTAATATACTGGTTCCTTTGTTGCCTGGAACACATGTAGCATTTTGTTAAAAAAAAGATGAGTGGCCTTATAAATCCTTTAGCCCATGTGTGTCTATCCTGTTGCTTTTGGCATGTGTGTTTAGTACTTGAAATCTGTCTGCCTTATGAAATGCTTATGGAATCATGGTTTCCAAACATGAGGTAAAACTTGCTGAATGAAGGTGCTGTCCTGAGAGTGACATGTTTCTAAGCTTTTGTCCTTTCTGACAGAAGTGCTACAGGCGATTAACAAGTACCCTTTTTAAATGACATCGTTAAGAATACAATTTTTGTCCCTCTCCTTGGCTCTCTCTACTTCTGCACATCCTGTTTGTATTCCCAAGTCCCTCCTGATGCCCACCACTTCCTTTTAGCCTTCCTTGGCTGGATCAGTCTGAATTGGTTTCCCACCCATCTGAACTCCCTTAGTATTTACACTGTGTTCAGCCCGTTCGGCTGGCTGGAGCAGGACTGTGACACTCCGTCCCTTCTCCTGTCTGAGCAGGGCACTGGAGAAATGGATCACAGCAGGCCCCCCAGCATATGTTCCCTCAGTGGGGTGGGACGGTGGAGCAGAGTAGGCCAGCAGAGCCACTGGGCTCCGTGTCGGTGCTCAGGACATGAGCACGGTCAATTTATCGCGATGAGTTGTTAGGCATACATTCCTGAATGATGCCGTTGACATCTGCATAGAATTCTGGGGCCTGATTCTAGGTAACTTACTCCACGGTGACCTTCACTCTTGTTTGTAATAGAGCCTATCTTAATAAAACCTCTCTGTGTGTGGCAATAAAGGATACATTACCATTTTCCCCCTTTCCACATTTTTCCAGATTACAAAAATACTGTTTGACCATAGACCAGGAATAAACCTTCTTCATAAAAGAAGCATTGTTCCTTCAGTAGCAGCTCGTACTGAGAAAAGTGGAATAGAGACAGAATGCAGCCCTGGTCTGAGCGGAGACTGGTTTCTCTTTGTGCGAATAACCAGAATTCCAGTCAGGTTGCCACGGAGATGTGGAGATTGTAACTACCCATGCCAGCAGTCAGAGAATGTTGCCCAATTAGTTATTTTCAGCTGCATGGTTACCTTGACAGTGGCTCAAAAGCAGGTTTTGAGTTCAAAGGACTCAAAGGAGCAGCCGGGGGACCTGCCGTTCTGCCATCCTCAGTGGGATGCAGGGACTACAAGCCCCAGCATGCCCCTGTGTAGGCCTATAGGATGGGGTCATCTGTGTGAATACCAACTCCGTGTTTTAATGTTTTCCTCTCCTTTCCTGGTAACAAAGAGCTCTTGGAATTCCTGTGTCACCAGCCAGCTCTGTAAGCATTTTTATTTTCCCAGGGCTGGCTTTAGATGTTGCAGGCTGGAGACTGTGGGGAGGATGTGCATTTTGGCATCGTACATTGATCTTGTGTAGGTTACTCTCCTAGCTTTGGTCTTCTCTGGTGTAAACAGTGTGCCCCACAGGATCAAGGGAGAGATGAAATAAAATGATTTTTGCAACATGGCCTGCACAGTGTCTGGGGATTCAGATGTGTCCAGTCAGAAGTGGCTCTTTGCAGAAATAGTGTCTCGGAAATCATAAAGCATTATGCAGTGAGATTATTAGTACCACCACCATTTGGTCGTTTCTAGTTTATCAGTCAGCATAGGCTAGGATATGTTGTGATGACAAACACTCTTAGAGATTTAATGTAGCTAAGGTTTATTTCTTGACCTTGCCACATGTCCAGAACCCATCAAGAGAGGATTGTATTCATCAGCTACCCGAAGACACAGACCAGTGGAGGTTTCGTGTCCATGAATGCTTCCAAAGTCATCACAGTATCTTCTACAACAATCTCATATTCCATCTGAAAGTGACACATCACTTTCACTCCCATTGCAATGGCAAAAGCAAATCATGTGGCCACACCCAACTTAAAGAGTGTGTGTGTGTGTGTGTGTATGTGTGTGTGTGTGTGTGTGTGTGGCGGGGGTTGATATCATATAACACACTGGCAGAACTGGAATATTTGTTGAACAAACATAACGACTGTCATCCCTGTCAAAGATCAAAAGGCTGATGGAGAGGACTACTTTAAAGAAGGGCTGTTAGTTAAACATAAATAAATAAAAATATCTGAGTGGTAAAATTCAAGCAAACCAATTGGAATTCAGTTGCATCAAACAGAGAACCTAAAATTTTAGTGAGTGGTGGAAGATAGAAGTTTGTATCTCTCTCGAGACAGAGAGGTCCAGACAGAGTGGAGCAGTGGTGTATGGTATTTCCATGGTCATCAGAGGCTTAGGATTATTTTATTGTTCAGCTCTAACAACCTAACAAAAGGCTTCAGTCCTTAAATTCACCTTGGGGTCAGAAATGGCTACGGAGTTCTGGCCATCACATCTACATTCCAGACAGTGGAAGGAGGAAGGTGGAAGACAAAAGAGTCTTTCTCTCAGCTAAGTCTGCTCTATATCAGCAACCTGTCTGAAATTCACACAGTAATTCTGATTACATAACATCGGCCAGAACTTAGTCACACATCTACTCCTAGTTTTAGTGGAGCTAGGGCATGTAGTTTTTGACTTGGGTGCATTGCCTTCCCAAATAAAATTGGAATTTTTGTTGCTAAGGAACAATGGGAGAGTGAACATTGGGTGATTGAGCATCCCTGCTATAGTCAGGTAAGATGCAAACTTTGGTTAGGTGGGGATGAGAAGGGAAAGATTGCTCTATACCTTATCATTTTCTGTCCTGTGTTCCACAGAACACCAACGCTTAGAGAAACACGAAAGTTCCTTAAAAACTGTTCCATAGCCAAACAGGTTTAGGAAATGTGGAAAGCTCTGTCTCAGAGGCCTAGAGAGGTCTCATGTTTGCATATCTCTATATATGGAATTATACATTTCCCCAAATAGCTGTATGATCTCTGGGACAACCTGATGATGGGAGGGAAGGGACCAGGGTAAGGGCCCTTACACACATACTGATGCAAATTACCATGTTTGAGCTTAAACAAACTGTGGGAGAATTGAGGAATGTTCTGGAAGGTGAACATCCCTATCCTTGTCTAAAATTCACATTTTGGCCTAGTATCCTGGAGAAATTTCTCAGTCTGCTTTATGGAGTTAGTGTGTCTTTCCCTGGCAGCAGGTAAGTTGGAAATAGTCTCTGAACAGAGTAGTGGGCTTTGTGCATTGCACGTGTGCACAGGCCAGTCTGTTGGCACAGCTCAGGATCTCTGCATCAGGAAGCATGAGAAGGGCCAGTCCCAACAGTTGACAAAGGATGAAAGCAACTGGCCTACCAAAATCAGAATAAATATCCAAGTTATTGTTACAAGTCCTTCCAGGCTCTGATGGAAAGGCAGGAGCACTGAGAAACTACTGACACAGTTTACTTCTGGTTCCCAGCTGCTTGGCTTGTTGCACCACCTGGCTGGAGGTCACTGGCCCTCCTCTGGTTCCATTGGTAAACCACAAGGTCTTGACCATCTCTGAAACCCCAAGTTAATTTCAGTGTCGGCCATTTGCAGAGAAGTGGGTGATGACAGACTTGCATTCAAAATAACTAGATTTAACTTTCACTTCTACTAACCAATGCTGTCTCTTGGACAACTTTGAATAATACCAGCAGTGATGGCAGTAATCATATCAATGGCTTGTATTTATGAAACATTACTGTGCATCGTGCTGAGCGCTTTTCATTTGTTGTTGCTGGGGCTTAAGACCGTCCTCAAGACAGGAGGTATTTTTCTCCTCCTGTGACAGCCTGGTCTTGGCTGCTGTCTCCACCACACACTATTTAACTTGGGGGACGTTGCTTAATTCCTTGAAGCCTTACTTTCCTTTTCAGAAAATGGGGGGTTCATAACATGTGCTCCCCATGGTTGCTGTAAGGATTAAATATGGAAAAACAAAACAAAGCAAAACAAGCAAAACGTAGAGCATTTAGGCTGTCGTCTGTTCCAGAGACCGCAATAATGACAATCATAGCTTATGGTCGGACAGCTATTACTCTGAGGAGCCAGGTTTCAGATCTCATTTTATTTATTTTTTATATATTTTTTTAAAGATTTTTTTTTTATTTATCAGAGAGAGTGAGAGAGAGCAGGGGAGGAAGAGGCAGAGTGAGAAGGAGAAGCAGACTCTCCGCAGAGCAGAGAGCCCGATGTGGGACTTGATCCCAGGACTCCAGGATCATGACCTGAGCCAAAGGCAGGGGCTTAACTGACTAAGCCACCCAGGCACATCCAGACCTAATTTTAAAGGCTTCCTTTGTGAGGATAGGCTGGAGTTGCAGCGTCCTGAGTGAGCAAGAGATCAGGAGCAAGGTGTGTGGGAGGCTGTTTCACTACCAATGGCTGCACAGTAGCAGGGGGAATGAAACAGGTGGCAAACCAAGCAGGAGATGAGGAGGCTCTGGCCTCCCTATTCCATGAGCTAGAGGCCACCATCATCAAGGAAGGTGTTGCTTGATGCTTGGCTGGGACCATGTCCTGACCCTGCCAGGAGCCAGTTTTGGACACCGATACCATTTGGCCAGGCCCAACTCTGGGGGGGGGGGGCGGTGTGCTGAGGGTGTCGTGGAGTCGGTCTGCACTTAGTACCACCCTTCCCAAAGCTCAACACTGGACATGTGGAGCTGGGGTGGGGTCTAGCACATTCACACGCAGGATGCGGCCTTGCCAGGAAAGCAGGCCAAGCGGGATGATCCCATTTTACAGATGGGAAAACCAGAATGTGAAAGGTCAAATAACCCTGGCAAAGAGGAGAATCCCAAGCCAAACCCTAACTTTTTTGTGTAAATCATCTGATAGATCTGTATCATGTAATATGTTCGGCACAAATGATCAAATGAGAAAATTCAGCAATTATTGTTTCATTTATATATTTTTTAATATATTCTTTTACTTGAATTACCTGTTCTATTTGAGATGCTGGCTTGGGCTGTGGCTTGGGCTTTCTTCTTCTTAATAAAGAAGAGCTGGGTTATATTCTAGAGCTCCCAGATATATCGCAGAGCACCTTGCCTTTGTCCTGCATGTTGCTCGTCACTATAATTTAATTGTAATTTAATGACTGTGTATGTGTAGTTATGTGCTTGTGTCTATTCCTCCATCAGATCGGAAGCACCAGGAGGCAGAGGCCAGTGCACCCTTCTTTGTACTTTGGAAGGTAGCTGGGTGTGGAGGGTGTAGGTAGCACTCAGGGACTGAATAAACCCCATTGTGGAAAGTAAGACCTTTGGCTCCTCAGATCCCCACATTGGAAGGAGGGAAGGTCAGTGCAAAACGAGGGGCCTTACCTGTCTGTAAGTGCCGTGTGGGCTAGCATCGGGTCATGTTGCATCCTTACGGTGTTTCCCAGCACTGTGCTTACTTCGGGAGAACGATGGCATTGAAAAGCCTGAAGGCTCAAGATAAATATGGAGAGTTCTCCTACTGTTCCTGTTTTCTTTGTGCTGTTTTGCTTTTGTAAGCATATGCTTGTCAGTTAGGGTAGAAACCGAATGAAACAGCTGCTAAATATGGTTCTAAGAGAAATAACATTTTGGTCTTTTCAAGGCCCATAAGTTTAGAGTAAGCACAGTCATTTGGCAGATGTCAGTAAGGAATCTGGGGGTGGGCAGTCATTCTGGGAGCTGTATCAGCCATTCATGCTCTGTCGGGGTCCCTCTCACCCTGCCTAAGGATGGGTGACCCCAAGGGAAAGATCTGTCGCAGAATGGGCTGTCTTTGAAAGGAGTTTGGGAGAAAGGCTGTCTGGAACCTAAGCCACTGGCCATGATCTCTCCCAATCCCTCGCTTAATTTCATTGCAGAGAAGGGAGAAGGGCTGGGAAGGCTAGACATCATCCTTCATGATACTAAGGAGCTAGTCATCCTGGTTTTATATTTAGGTTGGTCTTTCTCAACCTTTGGGATTTAGTGTAGAGATGTTATTTAGTGTTCTGATAAATCCAGTGTCTTTCAGAGGGCTTGGAAGCATTAAAGTATAATTCAGCGATGGAGACCGGGAACCGCTACTTCTTCCATCTCTGCGCTCTGCTGCGAAGTCAGGCTTGAGCTGCTGATGCCGCCCGAATTGCATCAGCTGATGGAAGAGAGAATTTACTCCAATATCCCAGGAGCCCAGAGAAGTTAATGTGCCTTCCTAATTTCTCAAGAGACATCAGTTTGTCCATAAATATTTGACCCTCTTTGTCAAGCGCTTGGTGATGGTAGTTAAAAAACAATAGGTTTTCTTTTATTGGCTTTGTTCGTTGAAAACAGATGAAATACAGATGGAATTTCTCTGTGGCATATTCCTTGTATATTAAATGAACTTTTTTTTTTTTTGAAGGGGAAAAAAAAAGGAAGGAAGGAGGTTACTGTTTGTTGAGATGATATTATGTGTCAGGCCCTGAGCTGGTCCAGGGATTTTTCAGAGCCATCACAGTGACCCTGTGAGGGAGGTAATATTATCCCCATTTTAAAGATGAAACTGAGGGGCACCTGGGTGGCTCAGTGGGTTAAAGCCTCTGCCTTTGGCTCAGGTCATGATCTCAGGGTCCTGGGATGGAGCCTCGCATTAGGCTCTCTGCTCGGCAGGGAGCCTGCTTCCTCCTCTCTCTCTGCCTGCCTCTCTGCCTATGTGTGATCTCTGTCTGTCAAATAAATAAATAAAATCTTAAAAAAAAAAAAAAAGATGAAACTGAAGCTCAGAGCAGTTATGAAACTTGCCCAAGGCTGGAGAGCTAACAAGTGGTAAGGCAAGGGCTGGGAATGCTGATTCCATGAAGCTGATGGAGTACCAAGTGGTTAAAAGCCCAGGGTTTGGGGTCTGACCAGCCGGGCACCCATCCTAGCTCAGCCGCCCATGGGTGGTGTGACCTGAACCAACTGCTTTACCTCTCTGTGCCTCGATGGCCTCGTCTGTAAAATGAAGACAACAACAGCATCCACTTGACACAATCGAAATAATTAAATGACCTGCTCGTGGAAAATGCTTAGAACAGTGTCTGGCATATAAACGCTTGCGAATTGTGGGCTATTACTTTGGTCTTTATTAGGGTGGTGAACCAAATTTGCCTCGATCAGTACTTGCGGAAAAGTTGCATTTTCTTTTATGGAACAGCTTGCCTTTTGATATGTAGTTATATTTCATTATGAAATAATGTAAACTACTCTACCTTAGAATTAAATTCTCTCCTCCATCTCCCGGCAAAGGTTAAGATCTGAATAAAGGCGTGTATAGCCAACAGGGATTCCCGACTTTGGTAAATGTCAGTGATTTGCTCTTTCCTCCTTGGTGTATGTAACCTTCTTCCATGCCTTCCATCCTGCCTTTGTGAGTAGCTGAACAAACACGAGGAGAGAATTAAGCTGATTCTTGTCTCTTAGCTTTCCTGTCTTTGTAACATGATTATTAGGTACATTATCTCGTTGCATTGCACGGGGCCGCATCCCGACAGCCTGTCTTCTCAACGCCCCTGAAGCACAGCTTATACCAATGCACTTCGTGAATTTTTTTTAGAGCTGGGAATACCATAGGAGCTAATGCACGTGATGGTTTTGTGCAATTGGAAGCAGGGTAAGGGGGATGGAAGGGGTAGGGGCTGGGACACCTTGTCTAGATTGAAAAAGAAATGATATAAGTTTGCTAGACCTTTGGCTCAGCATTCTGATCCCATTTTTTTGCAGCTTCCTCTGCCTTCCCCTCTGAACTCGTGTTCTCTATCCCTCCCTCAAATTAATAAACCTTAGAAAACCAGTCAGAAAGAGACAGACATTCAGATTTTTAAATGGGAAAAGGACAGTAAATATACAAACAACTTCAATCTAGGGCACCTGGGTGCTCAGTGGGTTAAACCTCTGCCTTCAGCTTGGGTCATGATCTCAGGGTCCTGGGATCGAGACCCACATCAGGCTCTTTGCTCAGCGGGGAGGTGGCTTCCCCCACTCTATCTCTCTCTGCCTGCCTCTCTGCCTACTTGTGATCTCTCTCTATCTCAAATAAATACTTTTTTTTAAAAAAGAAACACTTCGGGGCGCCTGGGTGGATTCAGTTGTTGGGTATCTCCCTTCGGCTCAGGTCATGGTCCCAGGGTCCTGAGATCGCACTCCACATTGGGTTCCCTGCTCAGTGGGAAGCCTGCTTCTCCCTTTCCCACTGCCCCTGCTTGTGTCCCCTCTCTCACAGTCTCTCTCTGTCAAAAAAAATTCTTTAAAAAGAAACACTCCAATCTTACTAGTAATCAAAGGACAAATAAGATTAACGTGAAAGATTTTTCACTTTTCACATTGGCAAAGGCTTAAAACCTGATAACATCCAGTGTTACTTGCTCCTTTACTGTCTGAAAGGGTTTTTGTAATTTTGGTGTTATTTTTTCCATAAATGTTTGATAGGATTTGCCTACCAAAGAGAGTTGGGAGTGGGATATCAACCTTATTTGGTGGATCATTATGTCTAGAAGTTATGTGGTGGACACCATGCGACATGCTGGGAAATACTAAAATAAATATGTTACAGTCCCTGTTTTTCAGGGCATTTGTAATTTACCGAGGGCAAGAAATGGAAGAAGGGGTGGCACTACGTGAAATGGTTATCCCAGAGCTATGTACAACATGCTGTGGGGGCAGAGAGTTGGTGGCACTAATTTGAGAAAAGCTTCACAGGGGAGGTGGCATACTGGGCTTTTAGGGATGGGCTTGCCTGGTGGAGAATGGTAGAAGGAATACTCTTGGCAAACGGACGTCGTGAACCCAGGCAAAGAGACCCGGCCTGTGTGGTGTGTCAAGGAAATGGCGGGTGGTTTGAGGTGGTTGGTTATAGCACAAAATGATGGAACATGAGACTGGGAATGAAGACTGGGCCTAAGAATGACAGGACCTTGACTTTCAGTCATTGTGTAAGGTCCTAAAGCATGGTGTGTTGTGTCTATTTGAGAATGTTCAGTGTGCAGGGGGGGAGAATTGATTGAAAGTAAATAGTCCCAGCAAGAGAAGGTGAGGCCTGGTGCATGAATAGAGTGGAGTGCTTGGATATAATAGACACTTGGAGATGAATTCATTAGCACTTAGTGAACCACACGAGGTTGGAACTTGGGGGCCAGCCTACCTTTAAGGTCTGGGGGAAGAAACAGAATCTCTGAGAGAAACTGAGTGGTACACTAGAAGACAAGGGAGGGGACGTATTTCAACAAGAGTGGTGGTGCTTGGCCATGTAGTGCCTCAAAGGGAACAACTGGTACAGAATTGAGAAGCGACCGCTAGAGGGAAGAGGTTGAGTCAGTGGTGACCTTTGGGAGAAATTATGTTAGTGTCCTCCAAGACTGGAGAAAACAGAGGAGTGAGTGCTTACCATGTTCAAGCTGTAGCACTATTTCACAAGAGCCTAACTAGCAATTAGACTCATTTCTGTAAGGGAGTGTTCACAAACCTCAGCTTTCCAGGTACTTGGAGTGGAGGTAAGGGAGAGGGAAGCTTTGGATCAGGGCTTAGTTCAAGTGCCCCTGAACAATACCTCTGCATTCTGCTTTCTGAGGTCTCAGAGAACCCCCTCCTTGCAAATACCATGATTCCAATTGTGCCATTCTGTCTTATTACTGTCAGCATTCCGTAGAAGATAGATGCTTTTAGGTTTCTCTTCCAATTCCAAACTGGTACTCATTTCTAGCCACAATGTTTGTAGTGGTTGCTGTGATACATCACCCGGATCTCCTCTCTGCACCTGAGGCATTCACTGTCTACCTGCTCAGAGTGTAGGCAGCTAGTGATTGTTGTCACCTGGAGATTGTCCTTAGCAGAAGAGTGTCACTTCATGCAAGATCATAACCTGGGCTGGGGACAGGCGACAGTCTGCATACAATGACTAGTCAGTGGAGGTGGGGTGCAAAGGCCCCCATACCTCAGGGTAGGGTAATTTTGGAGGTTCACCTAAGCTCTAGAGCTCCTGTGGGATCAGATGAAGTTTTGGTTCCACTGCATAACAGCTGAACTCATTCCTTCTGCTCAGTCCGGTTCTTCTTCCTTCACTCCCAACTGGTCTTGATTCTGAGGCACACCCCCATAAACTCCCTCTGTAAATCTCTGCAGTTCTGAGTCCCATTTCCTGGGGAACCACCTTCATTTGATGATTGTTTCCAGTTTGGTTGCCTACCCAAGGTGGGTTGCCAATCCAACTGTGGTTACTCTGACCTTTGCTTTTGAGCCCCTTGGATGTGTCCAGGGGAAAGACCCCATCTCCCAGAAGTAGGAACAGAAGTCTCGGCATCGTACTCCCTTGGTTCTGAGCCATCAGTCCACTAATGGGCTGAGCCATAGGCCCATTAGTGGACTGTTCAAGGAAAGGAAAGAGCTAGAAGTCAGTAGCAGCCCAGTTCTACCTGAGACCAGCCCGTTAAACCTCAGCCCCAAGGATGGGTCCGTGTGGTAGGGTGGTCCCTGGGCATAGAAGCTGGTCCCAGCTCCACTTCCTGTTTCTGCTCCTGTGCTCCCCTTTCACCCCACCCCTCCCCCTATGCTTTCTAGGCTCCTTGGAGCAGGTGGTAGTCACCGTTCTGCTTCTCTCTTTCGTTCAAATTTTGTTTTTTAGTCAAACAAAAAAAAAAAAAAAGAAAAAGAAAAACGAATGTTGAAAACACAATTGAGATATTTCGAGCAAATGTAGAACCTCTCTCAAAATTTGTTGCAGAAACACCACTGAGCAAACAAACTACTGGGAGCACAGCTTAGAAACAAACAGCAGCTGCCACCATTTGTGGGCTTTTTTTTTTTTTTTTCCTGTTCCCTCATTTCTTTCTAATTCTGTTTGTAATAGAACCTGCTGCTCTGACAGCCTAGCAGTTTCACATGCACCATTTTTCTGCCCATCCTGAGGCCTCCCCGGTGGTCTTTCCGCTACGGGGTCTCCGTCGCCAGAGCTCAGGGCCCTTACCGTGGTTTCTGTCACACGGTTCCATTGGGAACGCCGTTCATACCCCCGACCCGGTGCGGTGTAGCTGGAACTTCCGGACTTCTCAGGCTGTGAAGTCCGCGTGGAGTCTGGAATGGGGCTTTTGGCCCTCATGGCTTTAGAACAATGGATTATATGGATGACAATTCTTTCTCAGGGGTAAAGTGCTTCAACTGTTAGGTTTTTATTTTATTTTATTTTATAATTTTATTTTATTTTCTGTGTAGAATCTTCGAAGGCACACAGCAAAGGGCTTGTCTTGGGCCTGGTTTGATAAAAACCATAACTGACTGACTTAATTTATTTGTAAGATTTATTTATTCATTTGAGGGAGGGGGAGAGAGAGAGGGAGATAGCAAGTGGGAGGAGGGGCAGAGAGAGAAGGAAAGAGAGAACCCCAAGCAGACTCTGCTGAGCAGGGAGTCCAACAGAGGTTTCAATTCCAGAACTTCGGGATCATGACCTGAGCTGAAATCAGGAGTTAATTGCTTAACCGACTGAGCCACCCAGGCTCACCTAAGGACTGTAACTTGAAAGAACTCCCACTTGTCACGTGGAACCTATTTGGCTCTTTCCCCATGAATAGCAGCCCTGAAGCAGCCCTTCACCCTTTAAATGCTACTAGTAGCGTGCTGTTCTTCAGCTTAAAAATGACTGCTATGAGACACGAACAGATTGCCAGCTGTGTGTGGGGTGTGGTGCTAAGCCCTTACTCCCTCTTCATCAGAGCTCTGCAAGGCAGGGGTCATCTCCGTCTTATCTGCCCAGAGACTGAGCTGCTCTGTCACCATGTGCTACGGTCATGCATCCAGTCAAGGGAAAGCTGGTGTTCGACCCAGGTCTGTCTGCATCCAAAGCCCAGGCTTTCCCTCCCCTGCCTCTCAGTCACCCTACCAATATATGGCAGTACTCTCATAAAAGTGTTGACTCTTTTTTGGTCTTTCTTACTTGTCCCTCCCTCAGCATTTTTTTTTTTTTTAAGTGTGTTAGTGCCTACCATTTAAAAATTAGGACATCTTGGAAACAAAACAAAATGAAAAACTTTAGACCAGGAAATATACTGCTCATAGGTGGACATAATCACAACTGGGTCCAGCTATGTGACCAACGTGACCAACCCCTGCCCCTCCCCCCACCACCCAGGGGAGACATGGCTTCTCCAGGTTGCTGAAGACCCCAGCTGCTCCCTTCATTCTTTGTGTTACTTTATTCACTTCTGTGGACATTTAGGTTTGTGATTCCTCATTTAGGCCCTTAAAGAAACAATTTCTGTCCAGTGAGGTAGCAGTAGAGGGCAGATTAAGTGTATGCTTCTGAGTTGAATTTTACAGGCTTTGTACTTTTATCAATTCGGGGAGATAATAATTCAGTAATTAGTAGTAGCAATTATTGGACAATTATTGAGCACCCTAACAGTTAGCTGACTCTGAGGGTTGGAGGGACCTCCTGTTTGGTGGTCACGATGTGCATAAATCTCTGATTCAGTTGGTTTTCAAAATCCTGCAGGGACTCTTCCTGCGGGCAGTACAGGATCTGGAGACGAGGCACAGAACGTATGTTGCAGGGATCGGTTTTGTAGAGAGGGGGAAGTTAAGCCAAAGGAAGACATTCGGGGGAGGCAGCCATGTCAATTGCTTGGGCTCTTGGGAACCATTCACTACCTTACACGATTTCCCCACAATACAGAAACACCCTTTCTTAACTGCATTCAAAAGAATGGACAGCCCAGAACCTTCAAAGGGAAAGATCTGAAAAATTAGAATCCGCTCCCAGGATGATGGGTCTTTCATTTTATCTGGATGTACCTGCAAGTGTATTTCCATTTGGCAATGAGAAATGTGTTCATTCTTTTTTACTGTTTTGGTGGAAATCATGTCCCCTTTTGTCTGCTTTAAACATATCTCATAGAAATATAAAATGGAAACAAAGTGGATTTTGACGAGTTTCATAGCTGCAGCTGACTTAAATTTTAATAGTAATTAATATTAACACATGACCGCTCCCAAAGCTGAAGTTGTTATTTATTTGCTTATTTTAAATGTTTGCTTTTGCTTAAGATAATGCCTGGAATATTGTTTTGAAATTTTGTGTGTTTATTTTCTTTTAGGACCCTGCAGGGATCTTTGAATTAGTGGAACTTGTTGGAAATGGAACATATGGACAAGTTTATAAGGTAAGTTCATTGAGTTTGAACATGACTTCTTTGTGGTTTTTGATTCATGAATGCCAAACCCCAGTGGTGTCTGTTCTTGCTCATATATGCCTTACAGCAGATTTAAAACAAAATAATATGCTTCTTAATTGACTCTCCATCTTTTAAAATATATCTGTAGTCCCATTGCCTAAACGGTGGGGTTTGGGCCTTGTCCTTCATTGTATATTACAGTGTTTACATCCGATACATGAATTTCAGTGCTGCCTATTTGAAGCTCTTTCTGCGTTTAGTTTCCTTTACTTTAACACTGCTAGAACTGGTTTTCAAAGGAGTAAAGGATGCCTTTTACTTTCAAAATTTAAGGCATTAAAGGGTTGCATCTGGAAAAGTAGATTTGTTATTGGCCCAGGGCATGCATTAAACTGAGCTTAGTGAACAGTGTTAGGAGAAACCTGGCTACCTCACAAAGCAGAGGTGGAATGGCAGCAATGACTTTTAAAAGACAGGCAATAAATAAAAGTTAAACTTGAGTTGAGGAATAAGAAATATTTTTTGTCTTTTTACTAAATTTTGCTTGTAAGTTCACTCAAAAATGCTTTTAAAAAATATTCCTTCCCAAAAGGATCTTAAAAGAATAATTTTTTTAAAAATATGGGTTGAGGGGCGCCTGGGTGGCTCATTGGTTAAGCGTGCCTTTGGTTCAGGTCATGAACTCAGGGTCCTGGGATCCAGCCCTACATTGGGCTTCCTGCTCAGCGGGGATCCTGCTTCTCCCTCTCCCACTCCCTGTGCTTGTGTTCCCTGTTTCGCTGTGTTTCTCTCTGTCAAATAAGTAAATAAAATCCTATAAAAGAAGTGGGTTGATTTCCCTTTCGATTATCAAAAGGAAATGGAAATAGACTGTTTTTGGATTAAAATTCAGGGGGTTTTAGTAAATGAGCTGTTGAAATAAATGGCTTCAAAACAAACCAATTCTTTTCTCATGATTGTTTCTAGGGAAATACCCATCATGAGATGGGTTGGTATTCTCATTATGAATGATCTCTTTTTGTTCTGTTTTTAAAAGTTCTTTCTCTGATCCCTAAACTTCTCTTAGTGGTTAAAATTACTGGAAAAGTCATCCATATTGTAATATTTCCAAATCTAGAGAATGTCAAAAAGTACACACACACACACACACACACACACACACACACACACAACAGGGACGTTCTTGAGAATCTGAAAACAACTATAAATAGATACATTTAAACCTTTACTTATTGGGAGGGACAGTTTGTTGTGTACCCATGGGAAAAGTTCTCCCTTGCAAGAAACCATTGTTTCTTAAAATATCAGCACTTTGCAATCAGACAGAAAAAAGACAGAATGTAGTCCACCCAAACTGTTCACTTGACGTTGATCCTGTCTGACACAAGAAAGAAATGTGTCTCAGCAAATGCTTTTAAATACTGTCGATGAAGATAATTAGGCTGGAAGATTGTGTTATTGCATTTTGAGAAATTGGATTGAACTTGTGAATTAATGTGGGCTAATGAATTAAGCTCTGATCTAGGTAGAAAATTACTTCTGATTTGCCAGCAGTATGGAGTTGCAACTCTGTTGCATTTTCTTGGTTTTATGGGGCCTTCTCATAGAATCATTCCATAGTACCATGCTTCCCACCTGTAGAATGTGCATTTGGGGGAACAAGTCACAGCTTTGTACACCAATTCAAGAGGTAGACGACACACTCTTGCAAAAGAAGACAACAAAGAGATTAAGTTAAGGATGAGAATGTTTGGAAAATTCAGCATTACCCCTAATTTCTTGTCACCTGAAAAGAAAAGGAAACAAGTGTCAAGAGGTGTCAGGTCTTTTTAGAAAGGAAAGATATTTACCAACTATGTTGCTAACATTATTCTAAAGATGCCATTCTTGGGACACCTGGGAGGCTCAGTTGGTTGAGTGTCTGACTCTTGATCTCCGCTCAGGTCTTGATCATGGCTCAAGTCTTGATCTCACCACAGTGGTGAGATAGAGCCCTGTGTTAAATGAAGGAAGGGAGGGAAGGAGAGAGGGAGGTGCAGGGAGGGACAGAGGGAGGAGGAAGGAAGGAAGGAAGGAAGGAAGGAAGGGAGGAAGGAAAAATGGTGCCATTGTTTTAGTGGTTGATATAAGACTTTTGGCACCACTCAAGCTAAAGGGAGACTGCAAAGAAAGGTCTTAGCTAACACACTGGCATCTGGAACAGAAAACTTCTTCTCTTTTACCAGCTCTAAGTATTGTTTTGTGGCATCACAGTTTTTCTGTGCATTAGTCAAGTGAGAATATAGTTAGAAGTGTTTTGGGGGACTTGTGATGATACATCTGAAGAATTAAAACTCCCTGCTCATTCAAGGGGTTCGTTTCTAGGCAACTCAGATGATATTAAGTGGCACCTGCTTATGAACAGAGATACCTGGGTTTCCTGGGCCACTAATCCAGTCCTTTTGTCACCCTGAGTTCTGAAGGATTTAAGCTTAAAAAAGGAGCAAAATCAGAGGCCTTTGGGTGGCTCAATCCATTAAGCGTCTGGCTTTTGATTTCAGCTCAGGTCATCATCTCAGGGTCCTGGGTGTGAGCTCTGCGTCTGTCTGGCTCCATGTTCAGTGGAGAGTCTGCTTGAGATTCGCTCTCTGTCTCTTCCTCTGCCCCTCCCCCCAAATAAATAATAAATCTCTAAAAATAAAATAGCAAAATCAAATATGTGTGAACTTAAAAGTAAGTTACGAAGTGATTATTTACATTATAGGTTATATTTACCTTTTAGGAAATAGGTGTATTTCTAAAATACTAGAGACATAAATAGAAATTTTATAGCCCTAAGAAGAGATTCTTACTCACAAAAAATTCTATGATAAATTCTTTCTTTATATTAAGTATTAAACCTTTGATTTTAATTTTTTGTAAATCCAGTTTTTGATGTTCCTGAATTTCATAAAATTAAGTGTAGTTTTTTGGGGGGACAATTATATAGACATTGTCTTTATTTTATGGAAATATTCATTTTAAGTTTCTTTTTATAAGTTGTCCTAAGAAAGTCATGATATAATTTTATTTACAAGTAGTTTTTAAGAAACCTACTTAATACAATAAACAAAAATGTGCACAAACATTGTAGATATTAAGAGAATGTTTTCTGCAGTCTATTTGAATGTGAGCCACATACATCTGGATGTGGAAATATAAATATTTCATATAAAGGTCATAGTAATGTTTAGCTTTTCAAAGTTATTTCTAGTCTTAATCCCGGGTCTGACTTGGGCTCTCTGTCCTTGGAAAGCTAGATTTGTTTATCGTTAGCATTTAGGTCCCAGGTGGTCAAGTGACAATTCAGTATTTTTTTTTTTTTTACTTTATTTATTGCTCCGAGTACCTAAATAATAGAGTAGTGGTTGGTTTGTCTGTCAGGACCTTTATTGTGGAAATCATCTTCCTGTGCCCATAGCTCCCATTAAAAACCAGACCAACCAAAGTCCACATACCTATTTACTAACAGTTTTGGCTGTTCGTCGGCATGCCACATATTGGGAGCTAATGGAATTCAGATACATTTTTGTTAAAGTAATTATTTTAATAAGTTGAGATAGTTGTTTAATGTTTACTGCTAAAACACCACTAAATCTTAGCCACAGGTTTCAAAAACGAATGTTAGTCTATCCTGTTTCTTTCTTTTTCTTTTTTTTTTTTTAAAGATTTTATTTATTTATTTGACAGATAGAGATCACAAGTAGGCAGAGAGGCAGCAGAGAGAGAGAGAGAGGGGAGGAAGCAGGCTCCATGCTGGGCAGAGAGCCCGATGTGGGGTCGATCCCAGGACCCTGGGATCATGACCTGAGCTGAAGGCAGAGGCTTTAACCCACTGAGCCACACAGGTGCCCCATCCTGTTTCTTAGTTTCCCCTTTTGAAATAAACATTGCTTATTACAGAGATGGAGACATACTTGATCCCAGGGACAGTGTGAATAATTAGAAACATGGTAGAATCCTCTTTATCTCTCAGTTTTTCTCAAAACCTCCTAAAGGTTGTATAGTGTGGACTAAAGAGGCTGTTGCAGTGCACATGTGGGGAGCACTGTGAGTGAGTGAGCCCGTGTGCTTTCAAAGGGATGCAAAGGTCCTTATAGGGCATCTAATCAAATCATACCTCTGCCAAATGTCTGTTTAGCCCAACCTTGAATACTTCTGGTCATGTAGAACTCACTACTTCCCTGTCAGCCATTTGTCTGCAATTCTCTTTGAATATTTATCATCATTTTGAGCCAACATTCTGCCTTCCTAAAGTGTTTACCATATCAGGTTCATTGCATACCCTTGGAGCTACTTTAAAAAAATAAAATTAAATCTTCTTCCATAAGATTGTAGTCTTCAGATGTTTGAAGAAGACTTCTCTGTTCTTCCCCTAAACACATACTTGTGTCTCCTGTTCTTTAGGCAATATAGCCTTGAACTGCTTGATTAATTCTTCATATGACACAGACCTGAGACCCTTCATTATTGCAATCTGTATCCAGAACTCTTCTAATATATTACTAAAAATAATACTTTATACCTAAAAAAAAAGGGCTTTATTTATTTATTTATTTGAAAGAGAGAGAGAGAGAGCGAGCACGAGCATGTGGTAGGGAGGGGCACAGAGAGAGCCAATCCTCAAGCAGACTCCCCACTGAGTGCAGAGACTGATGCTGGGCAGGACCCATGACCCGTATGAGCATGATCCGAGCTGAAATCAAGAGTCAGACACTTAACAGACTGAGCCACCCGGGCGCCCCTAAAAACAATACTTTATACTTTTAAGTAGTTTTCCATTTTGCAAAACATTTTGTATATGTGTTCTGATTTCTGATTTAATTCCTATACTAATTTCTTGAGAACCTTGTTCTCAACTCAAGGTCTTTAGAGCAATAGTTTCCTCTGCTTAGAAAACTTTCCCCCAACCCTCTCGTGACTGGCTCCTTCTCCTTCAGGTCTCAGTTCAAATGTTCCCTCCTCTAGGAAACCACTTTCCATCCTTGTATCTAAACACACAGCCACTACCTCTGCCTCCTCCCCCCCATAGACTTTCTCTATTACATCAACTTGTTTTATTGTCTTCCTGGATTGCCATTCTCCAAAATCATCTTGCTTCTTTGTTTGAGCACGTAGTAAATAATTTAAATGCATAAGTAAAGTAAAATCAGGGTAGGGACCTAGTGGTGGTGTCTAACCACTGTTGTATCCCTAGTCTGGCACATAGTAGATGTTGACGACTATGGGGCCCAGAATTGAGCTTTGTTCTCCTTGGTAATTCTTTTTATATTCATTTCCATTTTTTTTTGGCATTTCCCATAAAATATTAGTCTGCTTACTTCAAAAATGCATATTTGCATAAAAGCAATTAAAAAAAATGCCCTACTTACACTTTATGGTGGAAAGTGGTTGTGGATTTTGTGTTAAATGAATTGTTGATAGTCTCTAGAAGCCAGACCTATGCTGGACATTTACAGAATGAGGCAAATCCATTTTCTGGGGTTTCAGCCTCCTGGCAGGGGTTCTTTAGTGTGCAGAACAAATATTTGGGAACTTATTAAAAGTATAGATTGCTGGGGTCCATCTCTGAAATTCTGATTCAGCAGGTGTGCTGTGGGGTCCAGGAACCTGCACTTTCACTAAGCATATGGGTTCATTTTGAGGGTTAGGGCTGTGGGGCCATGCCTCCAGAAACTGCAAAAATGATTGTAGATTATCCTGTTATAGTGCCACTTGAGTGAATGCTGATCCTAATGCTTTTTGTAATCATTTACTTTAGGATTTCCATGCTGACTCCCAAGTTACATCAGTCGAGAAGTCAAAAACATAAAGATCCTGACCTGAGATATGATGCCAGCCAGTTTTGATGTACTCATTGAAAGATTAAACTTTTGGTGTTTTTGTTTGACATGCTGTGATTACAGTTTAAGGTTGTCCTGAATAATTCAACTCAAGACGTGAGAATCAATATGGCCAAACCAACTTGGTATAGATAGAAGAATCTGAAGCTGTTACATGAGATTTCCTCAAGTCTGTATAGTGTGATCTCTTAATTAACCTTCAGTTAAAGTAAGATAAGGCATCTTAATAGTGAGCTTATCAATGATCTTGATATGGCGATGGCTGTCTGATGTACTCAGGATGCAGTATAGCTTTTCATAGTCCATTCTAAGAAATCATGAATTGCACTATTCACTTTTCTTTTGGTAAGGAGAATGTTGTGTTTCTTAGATAATAGTGGCATTTATTTATTTATTTTTTTAATCAAGAATTTCCAATACAAAGAATGCATTATTTCAAAGTTATTGAGTGCCAATGAAAAAAGCCCTGTGCGTTGTGTGGGAAGAATGTAGAGCCAACTGAGATGGTTCCTACTGGATAGAAGTGTGCAATCAGATTATCTTACTGGGACTCTGAGTGCTTCCTACATGCTAAAAGTTTTCCTAGATACTGTCTTAGTTACTCCTCATGATTCTGCAGGCGAAGAAACTAAAGCACTGTTTATGAAACCACATTATCACTCCAATGCAGGGTTTCTCAATCTTGGAACTGTTACCATTTTGGGAGGATTAACTCTTTGTTGTGGGGGGCTCTCCTGGGCATTGTAGGATGTTTAGCAGCACCCGGCCTCTACCCACGAGGTATCAGTAGCCCTTCAAAATCACGATATCAAAATTTTCTCCTGACATTGCCAACTATTTTCTGGGGAGCAAAATCATCCCCAGTTGAGAACCACTTCTCTAAGAAAACGAGATAGCAAAACTCTCAAAATTGGTGGGCAGAGACAGTGGGAGCGTAGTGTATGGAGCAGTAATGCTGCCCAGGCAGAATGGAGACCCCAGTGGACTATGGGAGTTGGGGTGCAGATCTGGAAGAAGCCTGGAGGCCTTGGCGTTTGCTCGTGTTGGAGTGTAATTCGGCATTTTAGTAAGTGGAGAGCAGTGTAGTAAAAAGGATTTTGGAGGCAGACTGAGCTGGATTCCTAGTCTGGTTCTGCCTGATTCTGGTTGTGTGAGGATAGCCAACTCACCCTCCACATCTGGACGTCTTCATCTGTTCGTAATGTGCAGTGGAGGGCTGTCAAGAAGCCTGAGGTGTAGTGTGTATCACCTCAGCGCAGTGCCTGATGCACAGTAGGCATCAGCAACCCCTGCTTCTCCCCAAACACATGTGCCAGTGGAGCCTAGCTTGCTAGCTCTTTCTGTGGTCTTATTTTTGTAAAATTTATGACCTGAAAAAGGTATTTGCAGAAGATGAGGCCAGAAACACATATAGCCTTGTGCTTCCCCTTCTACCTTGGATTTCTTGGTATTTATGTAGGCTCAGAATTGCATGATTTATATTAAATCCAGTTCACAATACTTCTTTTATGGTATTTGATGATGTCATTGCCAATGAGATACTAGAATTGATTTTTAGGATTAAAAACCCCAACTTCCCAGTAATTTGTAAAGAAAAGATGGATTATTAAGGTAAAGAAGAATTGGTTGTACTGCTCTGGAACTTTGGGGGTGGGGGTGAGAGGAATCATTTACCCTCGAAATGTGTTGTCTTGATGAGCTCTTCATCCTCATAGATCGCTGTGTTGTTTGCAGCTAACTTGGCTCAAGACCATGGCACCTTGTGCTCTGAGCTGTTGAGTGTAATGAATTAGATGGTTGCCATGTGAGCACAGAGAGAAGACCTTCATGAGCGGGTGTATGTCACATGCCATATGGAAAGGCTGCTTTCCCTAATGGGTGGTGGGACCTCCAGAGTGGGGGAGCATCCAAAACTTGCCACAGTGAATGATGGAGGATTTCTTGTAGCTACTAGTGGTTCTCGGCTCTCCCTGTTTGTAGAAATCATCTGGATACCTTTGACAAACTAGACAGACCGGGACCCTTCTCTGGAGACTTGGTTTTCACTGGTTTGGGTAGAGTTGGCTTCTGGAACTTCCCAGTTGCTTCTAATGTGCAACCAGAACTGACGGCCACTGGACTAACATGTTGCTTCTCAGGAGATCCAGAGGCACGTCTTGGTGTCTTTGCCTTTGGGGAACAGTCTCTGACACTCTTATCTCTATCTTGGGGTTTTGTTTACCTCACTTATTCATTTTTTCAGCATCAGCCTTTATAATAAGCATCTATTATCGGCTTGGCATGTGTGTGCCCACCTTCCATTGGAAGTGCTTAGATGGTTTCAGTTTAAAATGCTTCCATTCCATCTCATATCAGTGAGTTGCCAAATCACTTGATGCACAACACCCTGGTGACTTGTAGTTTTTAGATCTCATAACACCCTTAATGACTTGGTGATTATAAGGCAGTCTCATGTAATTAAACAGTCAGTACTTCCTATGTATAACCACCATTATTTTGGATCATTTGTAACCTGTAAAATAAAACTTTGCCAGGATTACAGGCACAGAATTTAGAGTCATGCACAGTTCTAACTATTTTGTACATGGGAAACATTTGAGACCCCTTTGGAAAAGAATAACCAATTCTTATTAACCAATTAAGTAATTGGAGCCCTGAGATTGAATTTCTTATCTCTGTGGTTTAACCTCAAATGTAATTTTATTAAATCAACTTGGACATTTTGCATGTGCAAAAATAACTATCTGTTGTTTGACAAGCAAATGCATACTCTTTTTTCTAAGTTGAAACCTGGCTTCGTGGTGAGGGTTTGGAATGGGGAACAAAGCATTGCCAGGGCTTCCAAATCAGGCTGAGTGCAACCCGTTTGCCAAGTACTGTGGCCCTGACCTTTGCTTCTGATTTGGGTCCTGTTGCTTACTTTCCAAGGCAAGGCACACAACTTGTCTTTTTTAATGTTGTTGTTGTTGTTCCTATCTACAACAAAGGAGAAATGAAGAGTGGCTTGCTTACCGAGAACTCTCAGTAAATACCGAATAGCTATTATTTTAATATGGGGATAATAACTATATTCTCTTCCTAGGCTGTGCAGAAGAGCTATGAGTCAGATGATGTGAAGGGCTCAGTCTTCTTTAGGGGGAAGTTGCTTGATTACTTTAGAAAACGTGCCCTGGTTACATAATTTGGCCACTAGGATAGAGTCTTTGGCAGGCCACTAGCGTGTCCTGGGCGATGCTTGTCTTTACAGTATTCCTTGAGCTACTGAGTTTTGGTCTATGCGTCATGTTCAGGAAGGCAGTGTGAGGCTCCTAGCTGAATGGACTAGAAACCTTGTTCCTTTTTAGTTTTGCTTCCACTTATTGTGGTAAAAATATAAATACCACGGAGTACTATTCAGTAGCTACAATCAGCACCAGCCAAATCCAGAACTTTCCACTGTCCCTCACCGAAACTCAGCACCCATTTGACAATAACTGCTCATTCCCTACTTCCCTTCCTCCTCTCTAGCCTCTGATCTTTCTTTTAAAAAATACTCTTGGTTAACTTAATTCTAGAGGTGATGGTTCCCGGAGGGTTTCTTGCAACTCAGGCTCTCCAGTAAGCCTGGAAAGGTCCCGCACATCTGTCCATCCGTGTATTGGCGTTCCTCAAGATGACTTACAGACAGACCACTTTATCCTCAGAGGTGACTGACCACTGGCCCCTGGAGGGCTGCATCTTGTTCTAGGAATCCAAAGCCACCTGAGTCCTTGATTTTTCTACCCTGTTTTTATTGAAATAAAGTGATCCTTCTCAGGTTGGGGTGGAGGTAGAGGTCAAGTTCAACAAAAAATGTACAAGCATTTTGTATGAATCTAAAAGAGTGCAGTTAATGTTTTCTCTACAAACATTACATTTCTCTACAAAGGCTGTGCTTGTATTTATTACAGTTTTATGAATGAAGTTCCCTATTGCCTTCAGATGTATCAACTATTTTCTTTTTTAGCAGGATTTCTTTTTTCTTTTCTTCTTTTTTTAAAAATATTTTATTTATTTATTTATTTATTTATTTATTTATTTATTTGACAGAGAGAGTGAGCACAAGCAGGAGCAGAGGGAGAGGGAGAAACAGTCTCCCTGCTGAGCAGGGAGCCTGACATGGGCTTTGATCCCAGGACCCTGGGGCTATGTCCTTAGCTGAAGGCAGACACTTAACCAACTGAACCAACCAGGCACCCCAGGAAATTTCTTTTTTCATCGGAGGTGCTATATTTCACTCAACAGTAGAATGTTCTGGATTGAGAACTGTGGGGATCTCCTTCATGTAACTATTCCTTCATCAATGCGACACTCACCTGATACTCCTTTCCCTGCGTCAATCCACACAGCGGCCCCGCCCTTAGGTTCTACACCCCCCATTCCCAGGTCCCTCCTGATGGGATCTCTGTCTCTCCTTCCAGCCTCGCCTTTGGCCGATCCTGACTTACTGTGTTCTTCAGTACGATCTCATTGCTCGGCATTCATGCATAGCCCACATGCTCTCTATTTGTGCTAGCTGCCCTGCTTCCTGAACAGCTGGCTCAGGCAGTGACCCCCTTCTCTGTGCCCTGTGACACCTGCTGACTTCTCGCTGCACTGACCTCACAGTTTTGTAATGCTCTGGTTGTTTCCACTCTAACCTCTGAGCTCCTTGAGATCCAGAGCATTACCTTACTTCTTCTCTAGTGCCAATGCAGGGTAAATGGTTAAGGCAAAAAGAGCATACCGCTCTACTTGGCTGAGTTTGAAGTGCTCTGTCTCAATGGAATATGTGTCATTTTTGCTTACTCTCAAGTGTTGAATCCAGGATTATTTCTAGAATAATATAATGTATAAATATATAATATTTTTCTTAAATATATAACATTTAATAGCCAACAGCAGCTTAAATAAATACTGATAAGTTAAATAAAAAGTGTCCACCTTCCATGTAGTGTAACAAAAATAGGATAGGGAAAAAAATGCTCTCCCTTCTTTCTAAAACTAGCTTCATGGACATGATTCTAAAACTGTCCCTGTGGGAAAACAAAAGGGGCCACAGCTCATCTGAACTCGTGAAGACGCTGCTATACAGTAGTACATATACTCACATATATGAGTTTTCTTAGGTTTTCCTTCTGCCCTGTCTTCGGGACTGTGGAGTTAAACATTGAAACTGATGGTTGTAACCCTTCTCCTGACTCATACTCATTATTTCCTTTGACCTTTACACTTCCCCCACCAATGAGATCAAAGAGTTATGGCTATCCCCGTTTTAAAGATGGAGAACTTGAGGTCTCAGAGTTTATATATGACCTTCCTGATGTCACCAGGTAGGTGATAGAGCCTAGCTCGTGGTCAAGTAGCCTGAGTCTCTTTAAATGTTTGGCGGGGATTGGTTTTGCCCTCCGTTTGTGCTGCGTGTTTAGAATTCATCTTAAGTAGATCCCCAATACGTCTGAATTTATAACCTAAAGCAATGATGTCATGACTTATTTCAATATGTAGTTCTTCTAATCTTTCTATCCAAAATACTGACATGGGCTTGATGGCTGGGTAATTAATCACTGATTTGTTAGCAAGTGGAGACACCGTTTTTAATACAACAAACAATTTTGCTATTTTCCCAGAAAGATAAGAAGGGAATTCTTTTCCGTCTACAAAAAGGCATTGGCAGGTTTTGTGCTTGTTACATTCTACAAAAAGAAAAGCTGCTGTGCTGATCATTTGAGGGAATTGGTTGTTTCTTTTCTCATGATTTGTTTTTGGTGGGAGAGGGTGGAGAATAGTGTGTTTCTAGACTTCTTAAAAAATCAGCTCCAATAGCCAGGGGTGTGTGTGTGCGCGTGTATGTGTGTGTGTGTGTGTGTTTTCCCCTTTTGGCAAAAGGCTGCAATCAGACTGGAGCTTGATAAATGTTTGTTGAATTGAATTGATTTATTCTCTCAGCTGTAGTTATGTACTTTTGTGAGCAAATGGATGAATTTAACTGCTCTGGAGACCATGCAAATATTTGCCAGGTGCATGATCCGTACTTTCCTCTATCCTGAGCAGAGGGAAAGCCAGGTAGCTGTAACCTGGCATGGCACTGTGACAAAATGCTTACTCTTTGCTATTATATTTTCCCCTCTTGGGGCGGGGGGTGGGGATCCTAGGTTTGTGTGTTAGGGGTTGGGGGCGAGTTCGAGGAACAAGGAGATAGTAGATGATAGGAAAGAATTTCTGGTTTATCCATTGCTCAGGACGGAACTTCTGAGAGTGACCTGGCTACATTATGAGGATGCAGATTGTTTACTGGATGACTTATCATGAGTGCAAGTTGGGAACACCTGTGTAAAAATTCTCCATTTCTGGGGCGCCTGGATGGCTCAGTGGATTAAGCCGCTGCCTTCAGCTCGGGTCATGATCTCAGGGTCCTGGGATGGAGCCCCTCATCGAGCTCTCTGCTCCGCAGGGAGCCTGCTTCCTCCTCTCTCTCTGCCTGCCTCTCTGCCTACTTGTGATCTCTCTCTCTGTCAGATAAATAAATAAAATCTTAAAAAAAAACCAAAGATTCTCCATTTCTGTTCCCATTAAGGACCACAGTATTCACAGTATCCCTCTTTTTTTCCTCCACGTCGTAGATATGTAGCACCCGTGACCCAAGAAGACTAGCAGTGCCTCTAAAAGCTATTATCAGGTGATCTAGTGGCAAGTTTTACCCACATCGATCTCATTCTTTCTCTTACTGTGTGTCAAAACAGTGAAGGCTAGTGAAAACACAGGCACTGTGTCCTTTCCTTTGAATGGAGTCAGACTTGGTTGCAGATTCTCTCTCTTTTTATAAGGTTGTTTGTGTGCTTATTTATTTATTTATTTGCATCTCTACACCCAGCATGGGGCTCAAACTCACCCCCCCCCCCCCAAGATCAAGAGTCACAGACTCTTCCCAGTGAGCCCAGCCAGGTCCTCCAATCGTAGATTCTGGTAAAAGGAGTCTCAAATGAAGCATGATCCTGATTTCCCTCAGCTAACCCTTCTGGTGATTTTAGCTGAAGAGGAATGTTTTGTTACCTAAATGTTCAGTACATTTTGTCCTACCATTTTGTACCCACTTAAGCACTTTGAGAGATCCTTCAGAACTTTGAAAACCTTTCATTCCCTGAAGAAACGTATCATGGAAGCTAATCACCCACACTGCTCTCCTTTGCATCTGAATATGCCCCTGTGAGGGCTCACAGGGGGAGATGCCTGGTGCCCAGCCCTCCAGCTAAGCCTGGCTTTACAGGTCTGCTGAGAGTCAGGGAGATGGGTGAGGTGAGCCCCTGACAGAGGAGAAGCTGTGGCTGCCTTCTTCCTTGGGTCTCCATTTTATCTGTTGCTCAGGACAAGACTTGGTTGAACAAGACTAATGCCTACAGTTAATCATCTGAGTTAAGTATGTTATAAATTTAAGATGTGGTCAAGAAACCAGTATTGATAAGGGATGGGGAGAAAGCACAAAATAGAAACAAGAAAACAGCGTACCAGCGAAACCCAAAACAAAAAGCTTTGCGTTGACTATTGATTTTCAGTCCAGAAGCACAGGAGATTTATGAATTTCTGGTTGAGTTGATGAGTAACACCATAGTTAAGTGTGTTCTTTGATATTTGGTTTGAATACTGTGCTTCGTAGCATTAGTTCTTCTTCTTCTTCTTCTTCTTCTTTTTTTTTTTAAGATTTTATTTATTTATTTGACACAGAGAGATCACAGGTAGGCAGAGAGGCAGGCAGATAGAGCGGGGGAAGCAATCTCCCCGCTGAGCAGAGATGCGTGGCTGGATCCCAGGACCCTGAGATCATGACCTGAGCTGAAGGCAGAGGCTTAACCCACTGAGCCACCCAGGCACCCCTCGTAGTGTTAAGTTCTTGTTCAACTCTATGTATTCATTAATACCTAAAAGGAAACAGGTTTCCCATCGCACCCCACTCATGCCCCAGCATTCTGTCATCTGCATCTCAGTGTTGAAGGTACTCCTTATTTTGTATGATAGTCTCTAGAGAGCATCTCTGTTTGTTTTTTTAAGTTAATTAATTTTTTTCACATATTCCTTTTTAATTTTATTTTTAAATTTATTATTTATTTATTATTTATAGCTGACATACAACATTCTATTAGTCTCAGGTGTACAACAGTGACTCAGCATTTCTATACATGGCATATTCATTCATCCACCAACGGACATAAGTTGCTTCCATATCTTGGCTATTATAAATTATGCTGTAATGAATGTAGGGGTGCATATATCTTTTCCAGTTAGTTAGTGTTTTTGTTTTCTTTGGATAGATACCCAGTAGTGGAATTGCCAGATCATATGAGAGCTCTATTTTTCATTTTTTAAGGAACCTTTACACTGTTTTCCATGGTGGCTGCACCAATTTACATTTCTACCAACAGGGCACGAGAGTTTCCTTTTCTTCTCATCCTTGTCAACATTTGTTATTTCTTATCTTTTTGATCCTAGCCATTTGGACAGGTATAAGGCGATATCTCATTGTGGTTTTGATTTGCATCTTTCTGATGATTAGGGGTGTTGAACTTCTTTTCATGTGTCTGTGGGCATCTGTCTGTCTTCTTTGGAAGACATCTATTCAGATCTTCTGCCTTTATTTTTTCACTGGATTTTTTTTTTTTTTTTGGTGTTATTGAGTTGTAGGAGTTCTTTATATATTTTGGTTATTAACCTCTTCATGGATATTATGATTTGCAAATAATCTTCTAAGGAACATCTTTGCATTTCCAAGTCTGTGGTCATTATGTTGTAATTCTAACAAGCAAGTCTGGAGATTAGTTTGGATTATGATACCTACTGCTGAGTGAGGTTTCACTGTCTTACTCAGGATCTTGCTTCTCAGGAAGGATGTGACACACACAACTCCTAACCCTGTAGTCATAGTTCACAAAGCTCTGCTGGAGCTCGCTCTCAGCTCTCTGAGGTCCTGGTTACAGCTGAGAGGTTTTCTTTCTAGATTTCCTCAAAGAACACAGCTCAGAGAGCTGATCAGCTGAGGTGCTGTGTGTTTGTGGGCATGTGAGGTCAACTAACTTCTCTATGGCTTGTGTCTATTTCCAAAGTAAACACGGGGGAGAAAAATCCCTTCTTTACGGTCAGTGCATTGGGTTAAAGTAGGAGCAATTACATGTGTAGTGCTGAATATTAGTTTGAAAAAAAAAAAAAAGAAGAGTAGATATAGAAGGGTATATGTTTCCATCTGGTGTTCTTGTTGACTGCATTTACACATTCTTCAAATTAGATTTTTCCCTAAGAAGAAGTAGCAGTTGAGGACACTTCTTTTCCTGTTGGTGCAGTGTCACCCTCTGATATAAATGTGGCCCCAAAAGCTGATTTTGTTAGAATAATGACATACACTTTTGGGCGGATTTGGAGGGTAGTGGTTATTTACAAAGATCCTCTAGATAAAAGTCATAAGAAATAACAAATACTAACTTGGCTCAGACGAAGGACTGGACATCACAATGAAACATCTAAGCCTAAGAACTGACTTAAGGTGAAACAGCCCTGTGGGCTTGTGTGCTCTGAAGGTCACACTGAGGTGACATGCTACCATCATTCTAGACTGGAACCTTAGAAGAAGTTAAGCGGCATTCAGAATTCTTCCCACAGTTTGTGAAGGAACAATCTCTTATTATTTTTTATCCTGGATCCTCTCTGTGCTCAGGAGTTTCATTGATTTAATAAGGAGTTCAGGTGGGAGTTCTTGAGTATTCTTGTGGTTCATGTGTCTTTTTAAAGCTCACAGACTGAACCCCATTCTTCCAACAGTAGAAGCAGTATTGGTGTGCAAGCTTGTATGTATAGAATATATGAATAGTACTTCTGCCCGTTATATGAAAGACTCCGTTCTACTACTTCATGAGGAAGATAGATATTTACTACTTATTATCTCTGCTCCATAGATGAAGAATCTGAACCTTAGGAAGTTTGATTTGCCCTAGGTCACACGGACAGTAACGTGTGCAATCTAGCGGTACGTTGTCTACAAGACTTTCAACGTCGGAGATGTAAGCAGATAAAATTCATTGGAAGAAGGAAAGCATGGTGGGGCTGCTGCTTTACTCAAGTGTTCAGTGATCTGAACATTTAACATTTCTGGTTTAATGGAGAACTACTGTCTCTACTTTCTAGGGTCCCTTTTCAAAGTGGAGAAACCACACTGACAAGCTATTTTTCCTTTAGCATTGTCTACATGCTTTATGGCTCCTCTCTGACTGGTTAAAAACAGTTAAAGAGTTATCCTGCTTCTTGCAAGTGACCTACTAATTCTGCCAGTAATAAATGTTCTTTAAATAAATTGTTCTTTGAAATAATTTGTTGAAATAAATGTTGAAATAAATGTTCTTTAAAATATCACACTTAAGAGGATAGGTAGAAACGTAGCCAAAATATGTTGCTGTTCTGGAAGTTTCTTTGGTTGGGTCACTCAAGTAACGGTGACACCACTTCTGCATTTCTGAGTACGTTAAAACCTTATTAATTTTCAGAGGGAGACCTGGGCTGAACTTGACCTTTTAAAAAGTGTCTAAGAAGAATTGACCAAGTAGTTTAGGGGTATAAACAGAAGTTTAAGAAGTTTCTTGAAAAATCTCTGTCCTTAAGTACCCTCAGGTATCTTAAATCTACTGTTTATTTATTCCTATTGATATGCTAACCACAAGTTGTTCTTCAGTGTTAAAGCATTTTCTCCAAAGAATCTGTGCTGCGTGTACTTGGTTCATTAAGCTATGCAGTAAAATTGTCCCTGATTTACATAGCGGGGCCAACCCTTGCATCCAAAGTAGTCTGAGTTAGAGAAGCTGAGTATTAAGAACATCTGTGTCACGGAGTCACCATTTTGAAGTCATTAGTTGCTCACTCTTGGGATAAATGGTTGAGAGGACTCGAGGCTAAGTAACAGAAGGGATGCCTTTAACTTTATGTCTGGGGTAACGGTCTCCATCCTACTTGGAGTGAGATAATCTTGAGGAGTCTGAAGGCTAAAAAAGTGAATAGATATTTCTAATAGTTGTCCAGAGTTTTTAATGCCTCATTGAAGATAATGGAAGGTTTTTTAGATCCCTCTGAATTTGAACCCAAGATGAACCCCCCAAAAACAGAAACACAGACCTATTTGCGTTTGCCTATTAACCAGAGCCTTGCTCTTCCAGGTGTGGCCTGCTGTCCAGTAGTACGGTGGTCTCCACCCGGCAGAGTTAGAAATGCAGACTCTCAGGCCCTCCCAGACCTATTGAATCAGAACCCCCCTTTTAACAAAATTCTCCAGATGACATATATGTACATTTAAATTTGGGAAGCATGAACTTAGGCCACTTCATTGGCCCTGAGAACTAGCGATCTTTTGATTAGGTGATCAAGTGATCACCTTTCCTGATTAAAGAGAAGGTATAAGACCAGATTCAGGGTGGGCTGGTGCCTTGAATGGACTATTTAATGTAACTGTGTTGAACTATTTTTCTGGGAAGTGAGAGGACAAGGGCAAGGCCTTGATGCCTAGTGGTGGTTGGCTTGTCACACCCCACAGAGATAAATCACACTTGAGTAAGTGAAGAGGAGAAGGCAGGTCTTCTTAGCTCTGATGATAACCAGGACACATGATGGAGTCTGATAATACTTAGCGGAACATACATACAGACTTGAGGCATTTGGCTGCCCCTATGCATTGGAGACTTTCTTCTGAACTTTTATAAGTTCAGTGACAGTCTTAAAACTCTGATAGCCTTAAAACTCTCTCCTTTAAGATATTGTATAACTTCTTTTGGTGCTGTTATATTTCATATTAAAATTAAAAAAAAAAACAGAACAAGAACATGAAAGTACATGAATTCTGTTCAACTTAAAATCTTGCAGTGAAGATTCACTTAAAACACCTGAAGGGAATTTGAGAAGAATGATACATTACGCAATTTTTGTATGAGTTCTTCATGTGATTAATCATAGAGGTTCTAAGATCACTTTCAAGGGTTGAAAGATTGGTCAGATGATTTATAGTGATGGGATAAAAGATGGGGTTATTCACACAAGCCTATTTCTATATCTGCATGCATTCATATACATGCTTGTACATACAAGCCTGTGGTTGCTGGGAATAGTAAATGAGATACTGTGTGTAAAGGATATTTGGGACACGTTGAAGTTCCAATAAGTTGTAGTTATTATTATTGGAAGCAACAGAGCAAAGTGGCTAAGTGCATAGGCTTTCCCATTAGACCCATTGGGTCCAGAATCTTGGCTCTGTCTCTTACTGGAGTTAATTGCTTCACTTCTCTCCACCATGGTTTACTCTGCTGAAAAATAGGAATAGTGATAATACAAGGATTAAGTGAGCTAATGTGAAAAATGCATTTAGAGGAGTTTCAAGAATGCAATGAGTACTCAAAAAAACCTCAAAAAAAACCAAGTTAGCTAGTTTTGTTTATATACAGTATCCTCTATGATCTGGAATCCAGTTAAATGACATGAGTTTCTTTGGTCATTCCTTTCTTTAAAGCAACAGATCTTTAATCTTTCTGTATGGAAATCTCTTACTTCTTTTTGCTTACTTAACTGTAATAGTAAATATTTCTCATCCTAATTGGATTTCAATAAGGAGTAAAATTAACCTGAAAGAATATTTGAGTTAGGGCATTATCAGATGCTGTCCTCAAATCCTATCAGAGGTTTTTAACAAATGTTTTCATGCTGGAAATTGAGATTAGCTGTAAAGTATGTCCAGAGAATACCTCAGAATCCTGGATCAAGCAGCCCACTTCCTAATCTAGATTCAGATTCAAAATTATATTAACTATCAGTTTTGTTCAAGGAACTGTTCTAATATAGAGGGTAAGAGCAGGAGTTTAGGCTGAAGCAGACCCGAGATCAAATCCTAATTCTGCTTATTACCAGTGACAATATTTTATGCAAATACTAGGTAAGGATGATGGTATAGCAAATATTGGCAGGGGTGAATGAACCACTTGAGAATTTTATTTACCCTTTAAAAAATGTTTATAATAGGGACACCTGGTGAGCATTTGCCTTTGACTCAGGTCATGATCCTGGGGTCCTGGGATAGAGCCCAATGTCAGATCCCCCCACTCACTGAGGAATCTGCTTCTTCCTCTACCTTCTCTCTCTCCTCCCTTCTCATGCTCGCTCACTCTTTCTCAAATAAATAAATAAAATCTTTAAAAAAAGTTTTTAACAATGTTGAATTCTGTGTCTTATTTATTTTGTAGTCCAGATGTTCATGAGAAATATATAAAATATTTTTATATAAAATATAATTTTATATAAATTTTATAAAAATAATTTTTTGGGCAGCTCTCTTCTAGCAACCTGGGAAAAATTTCATTGGCCATTAGAAATAACATAAGTCCTTCTTGCTTTGGGAGTAGGTAAGTTCCTTCTCTCTGAGTTAACAACTCCATGATGTACAAGAAAAAGAAGAGGCCTTTGGATGCTACTTTTAGAAGGTCCTGGATGCCTTGGCTTCTTTTGATTCTGATTCAACAGTGAATCTAAGCTTGGGGGGGAGGCGAGGGCAGGCGGGAGCTGAAACACGCAAGAATGGATTGATTGATTGATTGATTTTAGATATTACTGAGGAAAATATCCTTCTCTACATCCAAAACAGGACTGCAATGGAATGGATTATTGGAATACTAGGCATTCTGGGTCAGAAAATTATTCTGACTTTCCATCATCCATTTTGACAGGATCCCAGCAGGCGGTTTTTGGAAGACGCGTCAGATTTTGTTGAGTAAGGGTAAACAATCTAATTGTGTGATACTGCCTCTTGGGAATCAGGACTCGGCTTCCTGCAGACCCCGGGATGATTAGTTTATGCCCCAGGGCTGCCTGACCCTTGTGAAATTATCCCGGCCGGCAGGACTGGACTTGCTGACCTCATTTTTATGTGAACATCTCATTCTTGTGGGGAATCTTTATCAATTATCTGCCTCCATCTGTATAAGGCAAGAGCTAGGTAGAATCACTTCATGGGCTAGTGAGACATGCTTTGTCCCAATCAATATATAGTTCTTCCTCTCTATCTCTCTCTTTTTTTAAAGATTTTATTTATTTATTTGACAGACAGAGATCACAGTAGGCAGAGAGAGAGGGGGATGCAGGATCCCCGCTGAGCAGAGAACCTGAGGGGTTCTGTGGGGCTTGATCCCAGGACCCTGTGATCATGACCTGAGCCGAAGGCAGAGGCTTTAACCCACTGAGCCACCCAGGCGCCCTAGTTCTTCCTGTCTTTTTTTTTTTTTTTTTAAGATTTTATTTATTTATCTGACACACAGAGAGAGATCACAAGTAGGCAGAGAGGCAGGCAGAGAGAGAGAGAGGAGGAAGCAGGCCCCCTGCTGAGCAGAGAGCCCGATGCGGGGCTCGATCCCAGGACCCTGAGACCATGACCTGAGCCGAAGGCAGCGGCTTAACCCACTGAGCCACCCAGGCGCCCCCTAGTTCTTCCTGTCTTAACAGTTAGACCCACTAATTGTGAAAAACATTGAGATACATGATTTAAAAATGGAAGTAAGCAATCAGACCAGTATTCAAAAATTCTAACTTCCCCAAAAGGAAACTTTATTGCTACCATCAGTAGGAAACCCACCATTTTTAGCCACACTTTAAAACATATTATATATTTTCCAAATTAAAAATGCTTGACACTGTCCCACCAAATCATGGTAATATTTGGATCACCATACTTTAACGCATACCATTGTTGTTGTGGGAAACAAAGGCAAAAAGAAAAATTAAATTTCCTTACTACCTACAGTCCACTGACAAGTCCTTGAAACAGTCAGAATGACATTCCTCTAGGAACTCAGCTGCCTCGATGTTAATACTTTGCTAAGGGCAAAAGTCCATCTTAACTGACCTCCAGGATCCTGTAACTCTACTTTCACATATAAAAATTCCTTTGGAAACTTTCTTTATCTCTGTCCCCCGAGATATATGTTGGCAATCATCCCCCAGCATATGACCCAGTGATATACATTGGAAGGGTCTCATGACTAAGATTTTATTGGACAATAATAAATGACCTTTTTCTAACAATAGCTAGCCCTGTCAAGGTCCTGGAAACCTTGCTTTCAAAATTCCTTAGAGACTTCACTATCCCTAACCCCTGCCCAACTTGAAGGTTTATAACATGACCCTGGTGCAGCTCTTTCTGCCCCCAGGTCCTGTCCCTGCACTTCAGTAAAGCCACTTTTTTTGCACGAAAGACGTCTCAAGAAATCTTTCTTGGCTGTCTGCTCCGAACCTGAACATCTTTCCTACATCAACTGTCACTTTCATCCTGGGGTTTACCTTAGGAGGGACCCAGGGCCACAGTGGGACTCCTGTGGGTCCTAGGCATTTTTGCCTTTCTGATCACCCGAGTCTGTAAAAAAATTTTACAATTAAATTTTGCAACTATTTTGGCCTAAAAGACAATTACAATAATATGTATTAAAACATTTTTTTCTACCTGAGAGTTAATTCTTTTCTTCTTATTTAAAAATCAACATGACATTATTAACAGCTCTGAAAAGCACCTGTGGGACACTAGGCACTGTCCCACCATGCCTAATGTAGGGGTCGGCCTGTACCTGACCATCCCCGGGAAAAGCCTGGGGGCTTTGTTCAAGGTGGTGGCGGGGAAATCACAAGAATGAAATGTATTTGAAACCTTGTGCTTTATCCTAAAAGTTCAGTTGGAGTTTGCCTTTTACACTATGGAAGTCATTGTTGCTTCACTTTAAAATTATTTGAACTTGGGGTGCCTGGATGGCTTAGTCGGTTAAACGTCAGAATCTTTGATTTTGACTTAGGTTGTGATCTCAAGGTCCTGAGATGAAGTCCCTCCCCACTCAGGTTCCTCACTCCGTGGAAGTCTGCTTGGGACTCTCTCCCTCTCCCTCTGCTCCTTTCTCCAACTTGTGCTTGTGCACATACTCTCTCTCCCTTTTTCTCTCAAATAAATAAGTAAATCTTAAAAAAAAAAAAAAAAAGAACTCAATTCCTATGGAAAGGTAGACTTAAAAAAAAAAAATCTGTCATTTCCTGCCCCTACCTGGCATAGGGTGACATAGTACACATTCTCTGATTTGAAAACACAAGCATAAGGCATTTAAGGATGAAAAAGACTTTTTTTTCTTTTCTTTTTTTTTCTTTAAATAACATGTGATCAAGGAAAGGATTTGCATACAAAATGAATAAACTACAGGCATCCTAACCTTTTGTGACTATGAACAGATGATCTTCAGGTGAAAAAAGTCCATCAGGATTCTTAGAAGAGCCTAGAAGAGTCTCTACAGCACCATTTGGCTTCAAGCTCATTTACAAGCACCTCCTTTCTCAGGGCCCCGTGAGTGAGTTAGACTCTTTCAGCTATTTCTAGCAAAGAGGAAGAACAGCCACTCTTGATGACACTGGAATTCTTCTTTTCACCTGCTCCTTTTTAAGAAGTCACTTCCTTAGGTTTCCTTGGCATTAAGAGGAGGACGGCTGTTCTCTTGGTCCTCTCATTACTGCCTTATCCAGGACAGGCTATTATAAAAGCTTTTTGTTTGTGAGATCAGTTCTCTGATTTCTAACTTCCCCTCTCAAACCGAAATGCCACACTTGAAGTTCTCCAAATTGCTCCTGCTGGAGCTTGGATGACTTCTTGGTATTGTATGCTAAATGGGAGGCTCTTTAGGTGCTTTGCTCTCTTGAAAAGAAAATCCTAATGAGTCACCCAGTTTGCTGATTTCTTTGTAGGTGTGACCCGGCTAAGTGTCACAATAATGGAGTTGAAGCAGAAGGCACTTGGATCAGGAGCTCATTTAGCCCCAGTCTAATGTAGATTACGGGCTTCTCTTTTTAATTTTTTGGTGATAGACCCTTTCAAGCCAAGGCACCAGGGACTTGAATACCAGGGATCCAGGTACTAACTTAGGACCTGCCTGGCTGCCAAAAGGATGAGAGATACTGTGCTGTGTGAGTTTGGTGCCTGAGCTAGGATAGCTTGTTTCTCCTCCTCCTCCTCCTCCTTCTTCTTTTTCTTCTTCTCCTCCTCTTCCTTCTTCTCCTTCTCCTAGCAAATGAAAAGAAGAATGCTGGGCATCATCCAAAAGCCAAGTAGGAGTCACCCATGACCCATCTTAATCTCCTGAATTTAAATCAAGGACCAAACTTGGCTGACTCTCCTTCCTTAATGCTCCTTGCGTCCCTCTTCTGTTTCCTGTCTCTACTGCCATTCTCCTTGTGTGGGCAATGGCTCTCTCTCTTTGCCTGCCGAGCACAGTGGATTGATCCCTGATAATATCCCTTAAGCCCCTCCCTCCCGCTGCGCAGCCAGTGAGGTCATAGAAAAATGTTTATTTGACCATGTGTTTCTCCTGCCCAAAACTTTTCAAATGATTTTCCTTTTGATCAAGACCAAACTTAGCCAACAAGGCCCAGCATAATGTGACTATAGTCTCCTTCTCCAAAATCAATTTTATTGCAGTTCCCCCTCACTCTTTGGGATCCTGACACATTGCTTTCTTCTAATACAGCAAAGCCTATTTGTTCCTGCACATCTTAGGGCCTTTGCACGTGCTGTTCCGGCTTCTTGGAATGTTCTTATGAATTCCTTCATGTCATGTCCTCACAAAAAGAAAGCCTTTCTTCATCCTCCAGAAGATCCTAGGCCCTGTTTTGAGCTCTCCTAGACCCTGCACATTCCTTCAGGGCATGAAGTTCAGATGATAGTGGTATGTATTATGGATACATAATACATATGGATACATAATACAGTAGATAATGCCTTTCTCCCTCATCAGACTGGAAGCTCCATGGGGACAGGGATTTCTGCTTTGTGTATCATAGTATTCTCAGTAATTAACGTGGTGCCTGGTAAAGAGTAGATATTTGATGGGTAAAGAGGAACTAGAATGTGGCACATAGATGACATGTTTAATATATGCATGAATAAAGGATGATACTTACACATGGGAGTCATTAGGAAACATTTAACTGCGGACCATAGTTCTAACAGGGTAGAGGGTTACATAACTCATTTTCAAAGATTTTTCTTCAAAAATGGTAAAAATGAATGTTTGGGGACTTAAAAGAGTAAGTATTTATCTACAGTAGCTCAGTTCTGCATAGACTGTTAAGCTTTTAGAGTAATTAATGATCAACTGTGCAAATAGGGGCTGACTACTGTGCCTTTGTCCCTGCTATTTCATCTGCCTGGAATTCTTTCGTTCCGATACCTTGTCCCTTTCTGCTTCATCTCTTCTAGGTCTCTGCTCAAATGTCATTTTATTAGGCAGACCTTCCCTGATCGTCCTATAGAAATGCCCCACCCTCTAAGCCTCCCATTCCTTTTTCTCCTTACTTTGCTTGTCTTTTTTTTCCTCACGTGGGACTCATTACCATCTGCCATTCATTCATTCATTTTTTTCTTCCTTCCCTCATTCACTCATTCTTTTCAGTCTCTTTCCACTAAACTCTCACTTAAGGATAAGGATTCTGTTTGATGAGTACTCTGCTGCTAGCAACTAAATGAACGTTCCATACCTAGCAGACACTAAAAGCATATTTTTTGAATGCGTGAATGACCATGGTGAAGAACACCTCAACATTTATCCCTTGCTTCTAAGGAATAAGGAAGGAAAGAAAAGTCCACTTTTGTCTTTGACCTCTTTTTGCTCTTCACCCCAAATTGGGGATCCTGGTGTTTTCTCATTGCTCATTGCAGGGAAAACAGCTTTGGGGGTGCTGGCAGTTAGGAGCAAATGTCGAGTTCCCTTCCACCCTACCAGATTGTGAGCTCCATTTCAGCTCTTGACAGTCTATAAGAAATCTATAACTCCTAAATACGTGTGCTTCTCGAGCTTTCTTCAGGAGCCTAAGATTTAACTTTAAGCACACACTTTTGCCATGTGGCAAAAGTAAAAGACCTTAGGGTATTTTCACTTAAAAATAGCAGCTTGCTCATCATTAAGCCGCAGCCTATTCTTGTATTCAGTCCTTCTCTTGGCGAGATGTAATTGAACAAAGGAAGAGGTTGGTGGTCACAAGCCAGGACATCGCAGGGCTCATTAATTACTTGGAAAATGGTGCCTGGGTTGTGGCCAGAATCCGAAACAAAGAAAGGAAATAGCTCCTGTTCTCCAATCGACAAGTTGATGAGCGAGGTAAGAATGAAAATCATTTGGGTAAGTAAAGGGGGGAAGAAATCAAATGGAAAAGGTAGTTTTGTTCAAGAACAAGTATACAATTAAGACATATTCCCAACCCTGAGGGGATTGATTCATATCAGTTGAGACCATGGAAATCACTATCCGCTCCCAACCATGAGATGAATTCATTATCTCTAATAAAGGGATTGGGAACACCAATTTAGGAAAAGTGTTGATGGTGTTGGAGCCTGGGCCAAAGTACGTGATATGTGTACAAATGAGATATTGATCCCAACAGCTTCTAAATTGGTTTGGTCCTTATGGCAATCATGTAAGTACATATAGAAATATAGAAAAAAAAAAAAAAACCCCAAATAGCGTAAATATAGAAAGAGTTAAATACTCTTACTCCAGAAAACAGAATCTGTAACTTTGGCAAGGCTAAGAATCCTAAACCATCATAGCAAATTTGTCATAATTGAAAATGGGGATGGTTTCAAGCAGGAGGAGCCTGTTAAGAAAAATGAGAATTTCTTATATTAATGTAAAAAGAATAATTTAAGAAAAATATATTTAGTGGGTTAAAACACTTGGTCTTGGTGTGGTTATATTTTTGGGCAGTGTTCATAAAACTTAGGCTGTGACTTTGAGAATTTTGAGCTGTGCAGAATATGTAGGGAGGTTTGATCATTAATACTTTGCTGGAATGAGGTCATCAGTAATTCCTTGCTTGGATGTGTTTTGTACAGTTTTCAGTACTGAATGGCCACAGTATGTCTCTGCTATACAAACTACTACATTAGGAAGAAAGGGAGATGAAAATACACACATGTTTGCGTACACATGCACACACACACACCACCTCCGCACCACCTATTGTCAGAGAACCCCTACACAGAAGCAAGATCTTTTTGTGGCTGTCTCATAGCCTATAAAGAATATAAAGAACACTTGTTTATTGAAAGAGAGAGATACTTTTGGAGTTTGTAGACAATTTCAAGGTGAAGCTGTGTCCTTTGGGAGGAAGTTACCAGAACTGTCCACTGACGGTCATGTGTTTAACTTCCCAGACATGCAAAACCAAAATGAAATTTAAAGTCTCCCTGTAGTCACGCAGAGAGATGCAAACAGAATCAAGATCCAGGCATTGAAAGAGAATTAAGCTTGGTTTGCTTGTTTATGAATGTATGTATGTATGTATGTATGTATGTATGTATGCATGTTTTTGCTTTTTGGTGGGAGGGGGTGGATATGGAAAAGAGGAGAAATGAAATGGAACTGTTCTTAGGAAGAGGCAAAGACTAAGAACTGAGTTGACTAACGGGAGGGAAAAGGGGAAGCACACTAAGTTTGAAATACTGATTTCTTCTCAGATCAGACACACTGAGGGCTTGGTTTGTAAATTGGTTGAGGAGGTTCATGTGAAGAAGAGGCTGCCCTTTTCATTTTACTGAAACAAGTCAGTGAGGCATTGAAACTCATTTGTGCCTTTTGAGTAAACCACCCAATAACTCTTAAATAGTCAACTTAGATGTGATTGTGTGCTGGGTCAGAGGTAAAATCAAAAGAATCATTGGTGACAAAGACTACAGTGATTATGATACACAACCTGGGAGACACTTGGAGGAGCAGGAGAAAATTAGATGCAGCATCAATAATCTCCATATGGAGACCATGCAGCAGGCTCAGGTATGGTGCCCATCAGTCTAGAGGTTGGCTCAAAGAAACTGCGGAAGAAGTCCTAAGTGGCCCAAGTTTCTGTTTCAAAAGTATGGAGAGCAGGCACTATGGGAGTCCCTGGTACTTTCATCTAGTAGCTGTGTCCTCTCTTTACTCTGGGCATATGGTGGTTGTCACAGGTCCTGGTGCTCTTCTAGGTGGGTGGGGCCATGTGACTAGTTACGGCCAATGAAAGTGACAGTGTAAAGCCTTTCATTACAGGTGCCAGCACCTCAGCCTTCTCTTTCCATCATCAAGATGACCAACATTCTTAGAGATGGTGGCTGCTCATTGCACCTCAGTGTTTTGTTTTACTTTTAAGTTAAATGAAGTTGATACTTGATTCAGTTTTCACAAGTTTTCCCCTAATGTCCTTTTCTGTTCCAGGATCCCATCTAGGACACCACATTACATTTTCTTGTCATGTCTCCTTAGGTTTCCCTTGGCTATGACAGCATCTCAGACTTCCTTGTTTTTGATGACTTTGACAGTTTTGATGAGTACTGATCAGATATTTTGTAGAATGCCCTTCAGTAGTCTGATGTTTTTCTCATGATGAAATTGGGTTTTGGGGAGGAAGTCTGCAGAGGTCAAACACCATTCTCGTCATATCATTAAAGGTGCATACGATCGATGTGACTTGTCCCTGCTGAAGTTGACCATGCTTACCTGGCTAAAGTAGCGTCTGTCAGGTTCTTCCATTGTACATTTACCTCCTTTCCATACTGTCCTCTTTGGAAGGATATCTCTGTGCCCAGGCCACACTTACGGAGTGGGGAGTTATGCTCCTCCTTGAGGACAGAGTATCTACATAAATCATTTGCAATTCTTCTGCACACAAGATTTAACTTTTCTCTAATTTATATCGGTATGGACACAGGGATATTGTATTTTGTACTTCAGGTTATACTCTAGTACTACCTTATTTATTATGCTGCTCAAATTGTTCTGGCTTTGGCCACTGGAAACTTTTTGAGTTATCAGCTGTGTCCCTTTGACACCAGAGACCTTTTTTTGTTTTTTGAGCCCTTTCTTACTTTCTGGTGTTACAGGATGCCCCAGAGCCTTGGTATTCAAGGACTGCAACAAGCAAAGCCTTTCTATTAACTTGTGAAGAACATTTATTCTCGTTAAGAAAATGAAATTCTGTTAAGCCGGTGAGATTCTAGAGTTGTTTGTTTTGAAGTTTATCTTAGAGGAGTGGTTCTCAAACTGTGTTTCTGGGACCAGCGGAATCAGTGTCACCTGGGAACTTGCTAGATACGCTTATTCTCTGGTCCCATTCTAGTCTTCTTGAGTCAGAAATGCTGGGACTGAGACTCAGCAACCTGTGTATACCAAGCCCTCCAGGGGATTCTGATGCACTCTTCGAGTTTGAAAACCACCAACAGATTTTATGAGTTTTATGAGTGATAACATAAAAAGTGACAAGCTCAGTGTATCTTATGGTTGTGTTTAGAGTAAGGCGTGTTTTTCTATAGGAAAACATTAAAAAAATTACTCTAAACCAAGATGATTCGTTGTTTTTTGCTTTGCTTTTTTTTTTTTTTGAAATGAAGATACCAGAAATCTTGAAAATATACTGATGTGGAGGGATATTCTTAGAGATGGGGTACATGAGCTTGCTTAGAGATCGGGTACACGCGATCCATTTTTGTAGACCTGTAGTAGCAGCTCTGTGGACTTCAGGGGTTCCTTACTAGGATCAAAGAAGTTGGTAAATTCAACAGTGCTTGGTGAACCAGCATGAATATATGGGATCATTTTTGTACTGGGCCTCTCCTCTACTAGAATGTAAGTAGCACAAGGAGGAAGACTTTGGGTTGTAGCTGTCAACAGTGCCTAAAACAATGCCTGGTACATACATGGTATGAGCTCTGAATATTTGTGGAATGAGCATACTGTTTTTCAGGCTTCTGTTTCCGGACAATACCTTGGGATTTCTACTAAATCTGCACTCAACCCATTCTGTTCTATTACTTTTTTTTGTTTATAATTGAGGTCGAATTTCCATACAATGAAATGTAAAATTCTCAAGTGTACACTTAATGAGGTTTGACAAATTCTTCTACTGTACTAACTACTACTAAGTACTACTAAAAGAATATTTTGGAAATTGACTCTTTTTGCCTGAATTACAACTATTTTGATAACCATAAACTTATGGTGTTGCAGTCTGTTATGTACTTTCTAGTTAACATTAAAATCAATGCATATTTATTAATCTATAAATACTAATTTCACGTATCACCTAAAATGTTTATCACCTAAAATGTTGAGAAACACTTCAGAGAAAGGGTTGTTTACTGCACTGTGAGACTTAAAGCACTCATTAGTGGATGGGGAATGTTTGTGTGGGAAGTGGAGTTGTGGCCGGCTTATGATGTAGGAAATCTGTTTGGGCTTCTGAAATCACCTTGGATAGCCTGAATGATTGATAAGTATCTGAACTGATTCTCTCAGTAACTTGGCAGTTTGATCAACCGGCCTATTGAGATACCTCACCTAATTTCCATCCACCTCTTAAATATTTTTCTTCATCCATTCTTCCAGAACGTTGGTCTGCCTTACAGGACGCAGCTTGCTTTTTTTTGAATTTGTAGTTTAAATTAAGATAAGATAAAATAAAATAAAATAAAATAAACTTTTAAAATAAAAAAAGACCAAGGATTTTTATGCTACTGTGATGGAAGAGATAGAGGAGGGACCTTTTTTTTTCTTAAAGATTTATTGACTTTAGAGAGGGAGAGAGAGCGAGAGCCAGAGCATATGAGGGGAAGGGCCGAGGGGGAGAGAGAGAAATTGAGAGAATCTCAAGCAGACTCTGTGCTCAGCATGGAGCCCCACTTGGTGCTCAATCTCATGACCCTGAGGTCATGACCTGAACAAAAAGCAAGAGTCCAGCCCTAAACCAACTGAGCTACCCAGCTGCCCCAAAGAGGGGCAAAATATTTTGACCAAATAGATATTTTTTCCCACTGGACTCACTGAGTTTATTTGTTTATTTGCTTTTAATTTTTTTTTTTTTTTTTTTTTTTTGGTCGATGGTAACTTTGAAAGAAGCTAACAGCTTTGGAACGAGTTTGGTATACTATGGAAATTAATTTACTCAATAGGCATCATGTGGGTTCTATGTTAGGCACTTCAGGACTATCCTTAGGGACTTGGTAGCCTTTTGGGAGAAATGAGTGAAGTTCACAAGTAAGTGTAATTAACAGGGCATGGTGTCAGACATTCCAGAAGACTCGAGCCCTGTGCCATGCGAGCAGGCTTTACCCTACCCCAGTCATAGACTTACTCACTAGTTTGAAATAAAAAAGGAGTAAATTAAAATTCAAATTGTATTCATTTTGTTTTATCTAACTAGGTTTCCTGATAACCATAGGCTAGTAATTCAGATTCTAATGGCTGAGAAGCTTGAGTCTAGTATTGTCAAGGCACAGAGATACCTGCTTTAGGACATGTTTGCAACATTAAATTTATAGGCTTTTTCATACTACGAAAGTAAAATACAAAGCTTGTTCTGGAAATATAGAAATAGGCAGAAACTTGTTAATGAAAAACCTGAATCATTCATAATTCCGCTATTATTGCTGGTCTTTTTAAAAGTGTGTTTTCCCATAGGTAAGTTCATACTACATCTAACATGTTATAACTTCTTATATAAGCATTTTCTCATGTCATCAGAATTCCTTATAATGTTTTGATGGCCGAGTTAAAGCCCATTGTGTGTATCTGCCTTATTTTATTGAACAGTTTTATTATTCATCCCAATTTTTTGCTACGACATCTTTGAACATATATTGCTATGAATTTTACATGAGTTTTGTGTATAATTATATAAAAGATATTTCTAGGTAAAACCAGTTAAAGGCCAATAAACATTGCCAAACAAGGCAGGCTGGGAGGGGCTGGAAACCAGCCCATGACCCGGGATGTGCCAACAAACACACCTTGCAGGTGCGGCCAGAAGGCCTAGTCTGGCAGCCAAGACATACAATCTGAAAATTATAGCACCAGACTGGATTCTGGTCGTCACTTGGCTTCAGGGTTTCCAGGGACTTGTAGCGTTTCCCAAGAAGTCTGCTAAGATGGTCTTAAGAAAGGAAAAGAGGAAGTAAGTGTCAGATTCTTTCGGGAAGCAGCATGGCTATCAGTCAGTCTGGGGTTCAGCCGAAGGACCCAAGTCTCTTCTACCGGCAGATATCATCTAGGGTCTACTGCGTACCAGGCACTATGCCCAGAGCTCCCAGGGGACTTACATTCTAGTGAGGAGAATCTTCCTTGGATGGGACTGACAGAGACATGGTAGAGCCCTTGTTCTTCTGGAATTGGAATATTGAACTGGACTACAGACTCAGCGGTGGGGAGGGACAGAGTTGACTCTCAAATGCACAAAGCCAGAGCCAAACTCCTGGCAACGGTGACTTACCATCAAGTCAAAGAGGAGAGGCTTGGAAGTACACCTTTCTGGTCTAAGGTCACATTGGTCCAAACCAGGAGCAGCTGGCTTATCCTACAAATAGGGGTCTAGTGCTGGTACCTGGATGTCCATACTGGGTTATGGGAGATAGGAGTTAACTTAGTGCCAGTGACCAAAATGGAGAATTCAAGAATGCGTTACAGCAACTAGCCTCCTTTCTGGCATGTATTCTAATAGGTTTTGAATAAAATTTTGTTAAGGGAATGCATAAAGTTTGGAGAAAAGAAGGATGAACGTTATGGGAGAGGCAGTGGAGAAAGAAAATAAGAATAATAGCTATGATGTAGTCATTATGAGTTTGGGCTCTGGAGTCCTAGAATCAGATATTAGCTCTTCCATTCTCAAAGCCTTTGAGATCTTGAACCGATTCCTTAACATTTCTGAACCTCAGTTTTCACATCTGTAAATAGGACTAATCACAGTACTTACCACACTTTAGAATTGTGAGGCAATTTTTGTAAAGAGCTGAGTGCATTATCTGGCACTTAATAAATGTTACTAAACCAAAAAAATAATAATTTTTTAATGAATAGTTTCTGGGGGGGATATTATTAACATATTATGTGTTCTCTGGTGAAGTCTGGCTTTCTTTTTTTATCACTACGAATAACCTTAGAAAATTGAGAGAGGTAGAGAAGATGAACTATGATGGAATTTTATGCACACCTATCTATACATATCACCTGCTGTTCATACTGAAACGAAGACTTCTTGCAGTTTAGAGACAAGGCAAGGGAGAGCGGCAGGTTTAGTGCATGCAAAATTATCTAAAATTTAATTGTTGGTTGATTGAACATAAAAGACTTAGGGAAGGAAACCACATGATGAATCTATCTTTCTTCAGTCACGTTGCGATAGTAATTACTGAAAAATGGGTCCACATGTAAGGACCTGATAGAATTAGAGACTTGGAGGTACATGGTTGAAGGGGCAGATTAAACTGCTAAATGGATTTATTGTTCTCTCTTTGTGGGAACAGCCTCTCCCTCCTGCTCAGGCTAGGATGGTAGAGGAAAAAAGACCCAGAACTAGGGTTCACCATCAGCATTCAAAGAGAATTCAAAACAAAACATGTTTTGACTCTGGCTCATTGGTCCCAAGGGTACTTTGAAGTGCTCACTCTGGGAAGAGTCTAGGACTCTTTTTGCCTTCTGAAGGTCTGTTGCCTGCACAGAAAGCGTTGAGAAAATATTTCTAGAAGTAATCGAATGGCCAGGCACTTTTAAACAGATGATCTACTTCAGACTGTTGAGAAGCTTGGGCTGCGATAACAATTCTATGAGGAGATGCAATACGAGGGCGGGAAATATATGTAATTGGCATCTGTTTTTATGGATAAATAACACTTCAGTGGGACTAAGGGAGCTGAAGTTTCACTAGAAGCCTTGCCCACTGCTCACTCCAGATTGTGGCTGTCACTGCGCAGACAGGATGCCAGGTTTAAGCAATCCCCAGTGTTGCTGTTTCTTCATTCAGCCTCTGGACTTCCTATCCCTTCGTTACCCTTGCCTGTCTGGGTCTCTTGCTTCTTCTCTGCTCAAAATCTGTTTCTGTTCTCCTCCTTCTGACGCAGCATCTGTGTCCCTCCGCCTCCCTGGGAGGTTCTTGTCCTTCCTCGGTCCTGTTCAAAGGGTATTTGCGTGTTTTTGTTGTTGTTCTTCATAGGAACTTTCTGCCTTGGGATGAGTCAGGCTTCCCTTTGAGCTGTAGTGGGAAGACTGGTCTCCTACAGTCAGATACTCTTGATGTAGCCCGCTCACGTTCTCTTTCCTGTTTGATGGGCATGAGGTGCTCTGAGGTGGGCGGTATGTACTTTATTGTCATTTTATAGATGAGGAAACCGGCAGCAGTGAGTCGCAGTCTCTGGGATGGGTGGAGGCATGTTGGAATCCAGAACTTTCCAGGCAGGAGGTGCCTCTGCTTCTTATCCCTACTGGAGTTTCAGTCTGCGTGAGTCTGTCTGTCATGGGGAGCTGTGCTGTTGAAGCCAACAAAAAGGAGAGCTGGGAACTTCTTTTAAGACACTCTACTGGAGCATGAACTGTATTTTCTTGGTATCATTATGGCCTTAGAATAGAAAAATTGGTTCCTTCCGGGGTGCATCAGAGTTGCATTTCCCAAAACCTTGAGTCCTCCCCAAATGTCCTGTATATCTGGAAATGGTGAGAGAGATTCTCTTCCCTGATCCTGAGGGCAATTATTAGCTGACTTGACCAATCTCTCAAGCAGAGTCCTGATCTGGAAATCAGCCATAGGATGTATGTCATCAGGTACCTGGGAGAAGCCTATGGGCCTGATTCTTGGAGAGACCCTCAGGCCTGTACTCAGAGCCATTTATGTTTATTTTTTAAGTGACTACACAAGCTCGTAGCTAATTATACAACAGATTACAATGTGTGATTTTAGACAAATGCAGGGACAGCAACAAGCAGTATTGCTGACAAGAAGGAGAGAGAAAAACTGTGAAAATGAAACACAAACCTAATTTTTAAAAGAAAAGCACATAGTGGGCTGGTATGGGTACCATGCCTCAGTCATCTCTGTGAGAAAATGGTTAAGAACGCTAAGGAGTCAAAGAAGTGTTTGGTTCATCTTAGAAATTGTCTGTGAAAACCGGAAGAAAATGAAAAAGCATTCTGTCAGTTTTGAGTATTAATTGAAATGTACTGGAAAAAATCTATGTGAATAATGTAGTTTTAATTTTCACTAAAAGATATTTGGTTCAAAAAAATAGTGATTTGATTCACCAGAGCAGCTATATGCAGCCAGTTAGCACATGCAAAGATACCCAACATCACTCATCAAGAAAATGCAAATTATAATTACAATGAGCTATGCTCCTTACAGTGAGTATTACTAAAATTAAAAAGACTGACAATATCAAATGTTGGCAAGTACATGAAGCAACCGAAACTCTCATACATTGCTGATAGAATATAAAATGATACAACTACTTTTGAATACACTCTCTCAATTTCTTTTTTTTTTTAAAGACTTTATATATTTGACAGAGAGAGATCACAAGTAGGCAGAGCAGCAGGCAGAGAGTGAGAGGGAAGCAGGCTCCCTGCTGAGCAGAGAGGCCGATGTGGGGCTCAATCCCAGGACCCAGAGATCATGACCTGAGCTGAAGGCAGAGGCTTAACTCTCTGAGCCACCCAGGCGCCCTCACACTTTCTCAATTTCTTAGCAAGCTATTCGTATTCTTACCATAAGACCAGGCAAGTCCTCTTGTAGATATTCACCCAGGAGAAAGAAAACACGTGCCCACCCAAAGATCTATATGGGAATGTTCCTAGCAGGTTTAGTTGTAATAGCCCAAACCTGGAAATGATCTGAGTACCTGTCAGTCGAAGAGTGGGAAAACAATTTGTGTTACAGCTAAATAAGAGCAATGAATGAATCCTCAACAATGAAAATGAATACAGTACTGATACAAGCAACAACATGGGCAGAGCTCAATATTGTGATGCTAAGTGAAAAAAGCCACCCTTGAAGGCTGTGTACTCTGTGATTCCATTAATATGGCATGCCAGAGAAAGCAAACCATAGTAATGGACCAGCACTATGGGGAGGGACTTGACTACAATAGGGCATGAGGAATTTTGGGCCCTGATATTGGTGGGGTTCCATGACTGTACACTTTTGTCAAAACTCATCAAGCTGTACACTTTAAAGGGTGAATTTTATTATATATAAATTGTACACCACTTTTTAAAAATCCAAAAGTTTGGAAACTACATTTCTAAATTAATAAATAATCTACACATTTCCTTTTATTTTTTAGTCTTTCAACAAAATTTTGTAGTATGCCAGGCACTATGCTTGCCCTTGGGGGTAGAAATATAAATAAGATGTGACCTTGCTCTGGCGTTTTTTTCTGTTAGTTCTAGACCCTTTTGCATTAGAGAAGAGTCTCCAATATTAACCCAGCTAATAGAAGGTTGCTAGTGCCTGGCTTTTAGGAGGGTATGTTTGAGAGGATATATTGTTAATCATCTTGATCTCTGGAAAGACTCTAAAGGGATGCCTGGGTGGCTCAGTCAGTTAAGTGTCTGCCTTCTGCTCAGGTCATGATCTCAGGGCCCTGGGATCGGGTCCCACATCAGGCTTCCTGCTCAGCAGGGAGTCTGCTTCTCCCTCTCACTCTCTGCCTGCTGCTCTGCCTACTGTGCTCTCTCTTTCTCTCTGTAAAATAAAGAAATAAAATCTTAAAAAAAAAAAAAAAAGATTCTAGGGCTCCTGGGTGGCTCAGTTGGTTAAGTCTCTAACCCTGGATCTCAGGGTGGGGCTTGAACTTAAAAAAGTAAAAAAAGAGTTAAAAGGAGTCTGAAAGTCACCTCAAATGATGGTGATCTGTGGTGAGTACGAGTAGAGTAACAGATTCCATCATCAGAGGGATTGTGACAGTTTATGGTCAAAGCCCCCAAAACCCCAGTTTATAAAGATAACTAACTGCTCAAGACTCAGGTTTTCCAATTTAATACAAGCTACCTTCCCTTCATCCTTTGCTCTCCCTAAGGAAATCACTAGCATGTTTGAGGTGCCAAAACAATATGGTGCTGTGAGCCTTGGTGAGGAAACAGCAGTGACTGCTCAGGCCTTCAGGAGTCTGTTCCCCTGACCCACCCTCGTTTTTATTTTGTTCTGTCTTTTTTTGTTTGTTCGTTTGTTTGGCACAGCCTTAGGGTAGTTAATCTTTAAAAGAAAGAAGCTTGTGTCTAGCCTATTTTTAGAAGGCTCTTCCACGCTGTACCTGAATGTCACATTTTTGAGATTCTTGCAGGGCAAGGCCATTTCTGGATATCCCTGGTGTGGCCACGAATCAGTCCTATGACCCGAAAAGTATCTGGAGCCCACAGATCCTTCCAAAAACTCTCTGTGTCTCTTCTCCATTTATGCTCCTCACCTCCCCAAGCACCTTCTCCAATATTCTAGTCCTTTCACCCCACCTCCTCAGGGAGGGGCCCTTGGGTTCCCACAGTCACAGTGGAAGGTGTGTGTATGTGGAGAGAGAGGGAGAAAGAAACTGGACGCATACACGCTGCTTGGGTCTTCTTTTTCTAAAAGCCAAATCAGACACCTTCCAGTTCTTAAAACCCTTCTTATTTCCAAAATCCAAGAGGCCTTCTCTCCTCGAGTTTAACCCCTGCCCCACTCCTTCCCTAGCACCTGTATTTGTCATGCCAACTGCTTGTATTTCCTCAAAAGCACCATGACACTTTCTCCGCTCTCTCTCTGTCTTCGTTTTTGTGCCTTCTGTCTGAAACGCCACCCCTTCTTTTTGTCCTCTGGGTGAGTTTCCAGGCAGCCTTTAGGTGGAACTGAAAGCTCTCCCTTTCCAGATCTCTTAGCCCCTTTCGCGTGGAGGCATCAGTAACCCTTATGCCCTGAGCTCCACTGCAAATCACTGATAGAGGATTTATTAGACTAAGGGCTAATTATGGGTTATATATGCTTGCTTTTGTCACTACACTTTGATTTCTTGCAGTTGGGTATTTTCCCCCCTTTGTATCTCTGCCCCTAGCACATTGTAGGTACTTAGTTAATGCATGTTCAAAGCATCATCGAATAAACAATGATAAAAGAAATGACCGCATTTGATACCAGAAGTTACAGGAAGCAGCTAATAATGCCCCATGCCCACGGGCAGATAAGGCAGTTGATACTTTGTTTTCCCAGGTGCAGCTGTCCAGACGGGGACCTGAGCCCAGGTGCAGAGCAAGTAAAAGCATTATTATTAACTAGCTTCACGTTCCCCTGACATTCGTTGAGTCTGAGCTGCAGGAAGGAGATTTGCACATTCATGATCTCTGTTCATACCTCCCAGCAACCCTGTAAAGGATGTCTTGTTATCCCTGTTTTATAGATGGGGAAACTGGAAATTTGAAGTGTCAAGGCCAAGATCATAGGAGAGGTAATCTCAGAGTCTGGACCAGAGGTGTGGATCTGGGAGGATTCTTTTCTCTAGCAGGGTCCTTAATGTTGTTTATGTCTTCTTTATTCTTGGTCCCATGCTCTGCTAAGACTTTTTAGTTTGGAGCTCCTGGTTCACCAGGAGCTCCAGAAATTCCTCTGGAGTTTGGAGTGGGAGTTCTTTCAGGAGGAGGCACCGATGCTTGATTGCTTCTGGGGGCAGGTCATGATGGTTATAATGGTGATGACGGTGTTGGGGAAGAAACAAGACTCTGGTACTGGAAAACTTGCTCTCAGTCTCCAGGAAGAGAACTTCTGGGTTGTCCATCTCAGTTGGCCAGGAGATGGCAAATAGAAGACCAAGATGTTGCCCCAGAGTGACAATGACCTTTGGCAGAGAAGTTTCCAGTGTTGTATCTCTCCAGTAACTGAACATGGGGAACAAGGGGGAAGGGTGCTACTTGGGACCTTCCTAGAATTTTCCAGTTGAGGGAATTGAGGAACACCTTGAAAGACCTTGGGGCTAGGAAGGGGCTTGGCAGGCAGATAATTCTAATGCATGACACTGATCAGTCTTTTCAGATCAAGGGAGCAGGCACTACTCATTTCCCAGCAGGTGTTGCCATGGAATTTGGGCTCAATGTTGTCAGGTCTTCCAATTTTCTGAGAGAAACCAGATTTTGTATTAAAATTCCAAGTATTAAATTTGAATTTATGATTTTGGGGGGTGGGGTGGGGGTGGAAGGACAGAGAAAGAGGGAGGGATAATCTTAAGCAGGCTTCACATCCAGCATGGAGCCTGAGGCAGAGTTTGATCTCACCACCCTGAGACCATGACCTGAGCCAAAATCAGGAGTTGGACCCATAACTGACTGAGCCACCCAGATGCCCTAAATTTGAATTTAAAATAAAAAGAGTCCCTCTGCTTCTTGTTCTGGTCAAAGTATCTTCAAGAATGTCACTATGCTATTGGCATTTTGAGCAGAACGATTCTTCTCTCTCCTCTGGAACTCACAGATTTGTAGTCTCCCCGCCTTACCTCCCTCCCCCCAACATTGCTTTCCTGTCATTCTGCCAAGGTAAAGTGCCATCAAATTTGCAAATAACTCCTAGGAAAACCATATTCCTAACCCCCCAGCTGAGCTTTTGTTTTTTGTTTTTGTTTTTCAGAATCATTATACATAATATCCAAGTATCTCTGTCTGCATTTCATTTTTGAGAATAATCTTGGGCCAAATACATTTCAAACCCTTGTAAAATCTTTCTGCCTTAGCCATTCTTCCCCTCACTCCGATTTCAGTGGATTTTGTTTGAGTAAATGCACCTGGCTTTTGGTTATGGCAGAATCAGGAGGTGGTTGGCTGGCAACAGGATTACCTGGAGACATTTGAGCATCTCACACCTTTCTTTGGCTCTAGCAGCCTTGACTCACAGCAGATACTCAGTCCTGAGGCTCTTCCCAGGAAGAGCCCTAGCGCTAAACTGGCTGCATTCCATTGTGGAAGGTTGTCATGTGTGACAGTGCTTGGAGCTGAGGTTGGGTGATGCATGCTCTTTAAGAATAAGTTAATTTTCTGGAAAGCAGTTGGGCCATGTCAAAAAATGTACATCCTTCTTTGAAGAAATGATCAGAAATAGACATAATTATATTGTTTGTAAAGCTAATTCCAATAACTAAAAATAGTAAACAAGTTAGACGTTCCACGGTTAGAAGATGATTAAACAGATTTTGGGCTTAGCCCTATGAGATAATGGTAAGAGGCCGTTAAAAGAATATTTATGAAGAATTTTTAATCATGTGGGAAAATGCCATAATATCCAAAGAAGACAGGATATAAAACTATATATATATATGTATATATATGTGCAGTTATAGTTATATGTATCTCTATTTTTATAAGTATTTTTTTCTTTCTTTTTTTCCTTTTTTTTTTTTTTTTTACAATTTTCTATATTTTTTTCCAAATATTCTCTGGTAAAACAAAACTTTTCAAGAAATAAACTTTTAAATTTCAGAATAGCTTTTCTGTTTCAGAGAAAAGTTGCAAAGGTAGTACAGAGTTTCAGTATACCTTACCCAGATACGTTATTTTTAAAAATTAGAACAAGTTATTTTAAAATGATTAAAAAGAGCTTTCTGTGGCTTACATTATCACAAGAGAACTTTTCATACTTATTTAGGTTATTTAATTAATTTATTTATTAAATAAACTCTACACCCAACATGGGGCCTGAACTCACAACCCCGAGATCAAGAGTCACGTGCTGTACTGGGTTAACCGGCCAGGCACCCCTCCTGTTATTTTAATGGAAGTTTTCAAAGAAAAATAAATGTGTTATTCAGAAGAAAAACCATGTGACTTGGACGACCATTTACTTACGTTCATACTTATTTATAATGCTGTACTTAACCGAGATCGCAAGCATTTCACACGTACCGGGTAGAACATTAGAACTTTCAGAAACCCTCTTACACCCTCATTGCTGTTTGTCCTGAAATGACTTAAATGAATCTACTATTTATCATTGACTTCGAGATTTGATTCAAAATAGACTCCTATTTAAGACAAAAGACGTTATTCATCCTGCCTCTTTAGAGCTAGAACTCGATTATTTCTTCTCAACCTTCTGTAGCCATGTGAAAGTCAGGTTCCTGGGAGTCTATGGTGGGTTTAAGATGCAGTCATCTGAAATTGAATTTACCAAGTAGGTGCTATTTTAATCTTTTGTTTTGACTGATCAGCTCACCAAAGCTGGAAGCTAAAAATAATAAACCCTGTCATGTTAGCAAGTCAAGCCATCACAGGAAACAGTAAGAACTGACAGCAACTGGCATCTGGGAGGTTATCTTTGCCATGTTATCGCTGAATGGGAGCTCTATGGGAAGGGGTCTGGGAGGGGCCTGGGAGGGGCCGGGCAGCTGGGGTGGAGCTGGCCGCTCCTGTGGGATTTGTAATATAAGGCGGTGTGGGGCTCCTTTCTGTGCTCAGGGAGGGGAGGGGCTGCTTCAACAGAGGGCTGGGCACTAGTTAACAATCTCTAGTGCTTTTCACTCTCCTTGGGATTAGCACATGTACTACACATCCAGAGGATCACAAAATCTTGTTTTCATGTCACAATTGCAAAGGCTTCTGTTGTTAACTTCAAAAATTTAGTCACCGCTGACACTTCTATAACATTAGTTTTTCTGTTATTTATAAGATGACCATCTTTGTCTTTCATTTCTTTATTCTGGAATGAGGACAAGCAGGTCTATGCCATCTGCTCACTCACCATTTCTCTTCTTTGGGTAGGAGCCCCGTGGATGTTATAACCCAGGGGTCTGTTAGGATAGGAAGAGATGCCATGATGAATCCTTTCCTGTCATTGTAATTGAGATGGTGGGTCTGAAGGACCAGTGATTCTCATTTGGGTGTGGTTTGGAAAATACAGGGGGAATAGAGGGATCCTATATCAGGTTCTCTCGAGAATCCCCCACATTTCCCATCTGCTGCTTAGAAATACCCCAGTTATAAAATGTCCCCATGCCTCCTCCAGTTTATGAGGCAGAATCCCTGGGATATCAAAAACAAAACCCAGAACCCCAAAACCCCACTCCTTTGGTGTTAGTGTACAGCTGCCTTCTGAGTTAACGTTCTTAACAAAGGGAAGTCTATACACTCTATCTCTAGAAGGCCAGCCAGAGAGGGAGTAGAAAAGAAAATTAAGAGACAATTCGTTTGGCAGTCATTAATCCTTGTTTAGCCTTTGGAAAATAGGCCTGCCTTCTTCCATCTTTGTTAGCAGGCAGATTCGATTGGCTAAAGAATGCCGTAGTCCCCGAGAGCAAAGACAATGGCTCCTCACAAAGATACTCCAAAGCACCTGAAAATATCTTCCTTCAGCTGTTTTGCTGTCTATGATTCAATAGCACTTAAGTGATTTGGGGTCAGTATCTAATAAGCACATTTGCTTCCCAAATGAAAAACTAGCAGAGCTCAGTCTTCTTCACAGATCACAAACCCGAGGTATATCTACCGGTACTTGGTAGGAAGGGAGAAGATCATTCAGAATTTTATTTTTGCAAACCTTCAAATGCTAAGATCTAAATAATCTATTTAGGGCATTCAGAGCTGCCTGATGCAAGCTGCATAATTGAGTGGAGTTAAAAACCGATTTGCTTCAGGTCCTCCCTCCCTCCCCCACCTGCAGCCACCTTTGACCCTGCATAGATTTTGAAAGTCACCCTGTAAGATTAGTACCAGGGGTCTTTCAGTAGATGCTTATAACTGAAACTGAAAATCTTTTTTTTTCGTAACCCCTCAAAGTTGAAAGCCGTAACGAAAAGAAAAGAAAATGCTTTTAATGAACAGTCTTTGCAGAATCAGCTCCTTGTAACACTGGTCATTCATGTGACTCAAAAATAGCTGAAAGTAGGTCGTATTGTAAAAATGAATTAGGCTTCACATTTTATTGACTTTACTAGGCTTTTTTTCATCCACAGTGGCTGATCGTTAGCTAATGACTGGCCTAAATGAAGAGGCATTGATTTTCTTATTTTCTTTATTTTGCCATCTACTCCTTCAGAATATCACTGGGACCCATTATGTGCTAGGGGCTTTTCCTTTTTCATTTCTCTTTCTCATGACAATGCTGAAATTTGGTATTTTTATTTTCATTTTTTTTTATATGTGAAGGAATTGAAATCTCATAGTTCACGGTAAATGGCCCAAGGACATTCAGCTCATTAGTGAAAGATTTGGACACATTTCTCTGTTGGAAGTCCTGATGTTTTCTACTACATTATTTTTCTTTGAAAGAATTTTTTAAAATTTTTGAAATGTATTAGCGAAACGTAATTAAACTGCAGTAAAATTGCGCAGCGTGGAGACCAATGTAGGGGTTGAACTCATAACCTGGAGATCAAGACCTGAGCTGAGATCAAGAGTCAGATGCTTAACCCACTGCGCCACCCAGATGCTCCAAAATTGCAATCTTAATGTCTCATAAGACAATGAAAAATATTCACTGTAATATTAATTTTAAAAAAATGAATGTAGCACTATTTGAATTGAGCACTTAGTATGAACAAGACATTATTTAACTCTCAAGGTGATCCAGAGAGATGCATTCCATTTTTTTTTTCCTTTTTTACTGAGAAGTCTCAAACAAGTTGGGCCACTTGTCCCAGGAAGGTCACAAAGGCAGTTAATGGAAAAGCGGGGATCCAAACCCTGGGCCAGCCGTCTTCATACTCCAAACGCTTCATCTCACTATGACAACTTGAGTTTAGCATAAATTGGTAATGATCTGTAAATGATCAATATAAATGACAATGAAATTAAATACTGGTCTTCTGGTTTTGTGTTCTTGTAATATTTTATTATAGAAAAATTTTTTTTGGTATAAGTATCTTTTCATGGAAAAATAATTATGAAGTCTGTTTTTCTTCTAATCCTGTCTTGAACAAATTTCTTTTTCTTTTAAGATTTTATTTATTTATTTGAGAGTGAGCGAGAGAGTGGGGGGAGGGGCATAGGGTGAGGGAGAGAGAATATCCAGGAGATTCTGAACTGAGCACAGACCCTGACATGGGGCTCAGTCTCACAACCATGAGATCATGACCTGAGTCGAAACCGAGTTGGACCCTCGACTGACTGAGCCATCCAGGTACCCACTGAACAAATTTTCTCAAAGAGTATTTTAATGCTTACACTTTCTCCCTCTGAAAGACTGATTGGAGATGAGGCTGGCCTCTTATAGGTGGAGACTTGTGACCTCAGGAGAAGTTAGAAAGCTCCTGGTAGGACATTGAGGTCAAACCTAGAGTTCTTTACAATTTTGCTTGTAGACATTCTTGCATTGACACAGTAGTAGGAGGAGACATTCTTAACCTTCTCATCCCACCCAGGACATGCTTTCCATGTCACAAGCCTATTATTGGGAGTTGGGGTAGAGTCACTTTTGTAGCTAGTGGACTGGCCACCATGTGAATTACATCCCTTTGAGGGGAATCAGGCCCTGAGTTGCTACATGTTTTTAGAACACAACTTATCTGCAGGCTTGCATATATGTAGTGTTTTAAAACATAAGTTTGCAAACAGAAAACAAAAAAGTATTCAGTTTAAATATATTTTTCTGGACATGAGAAATTAAACATTTTGGGGGCAACTCTTTAAATAAAGTGTCCTTACCTCTGTGGCAAATTTGCCCAGAATGGAGCAAATAACTAGACAGTATGGAATGAGAACCATCCAATCTTGTCAAAAGAAAACCCTCTCATTTGTATGGCCAATGTATCAGGGCTAGTCCATACTCATCTCTTATTTAACGCCCCCCAAATACTCAGATTATTTAAATTAACTAAGCTTTGAAGGATAGGATTGGTTAGTTTTTCATTGAAAATACTAATTAAGCAAACACGTGCCAGCTTCTAAACCCTAAGAATACATGGAACTCATGTAAATGAGAGAACTAGATAATACACAAATAAATAATATTTAACATGTCAGATGGTGAAACTGCTAGAGGGAAGAAATAAAATAGGGTATAAGGCAGTGTGTGTGTGTGTGTGTGTAGTGAGGGGTTCTTGCTTCATTGAAGGCCTCAAGGATAGTGGAACATTTGAGCATTAGGGAAGTGTAGGAGCAGGTCTTTGAGACAACTAGAGGAAGACTGCAGCAGAAATAGTAAGTGCAAAGGCCCTGAGGTAGAGTGATGGTATTATAGTTGAGGAACAGCAAGGAATTGGCAGTCTTAGATAATTCAGATGGGGATCTTCCACTCGGACCAAGAGTGGATCTTCAGGCTGGGCTTCCTCAGTGACTTCCAGGGATGGCCCAAGTTCACTCTGGCTGATCCCATCCTCAAAGCAACATAGAGACTCCTTGAAAGGGGGTGAGGAAAGGTAGACAGAAACTACTCCCAGCCTGGAGAGCTTAGGGAGTCAATCTTGTTTACATATTTAAATACCTCCTTCACAACCAATAAAACTCAAATTGTTTTAATTGAGCATTTAAATCCTTCTCACCCGTAGGTATTTCAGGCATTCGGCTTTACGCCAATTATTGCATCATCTTAAAAGAGAAGCTTTTTAAATTAATTAAATCATTACACTTGAATATTTGATTCCTGCCAATACATAATTTAAAATCCTCACTTCAGAAATAATTCAGTAAAGATTAGTAAGCCTTCGAAAATGTCCTAAACTCTGCACCTGGCAAGGCATAACCCAGGTCTCCAGATAGAGGGCAAACTGGCCGTCTGAAAGAGACATTTCAGGTTAACCCCAGGCAGGCCAGTTGGCTGTGTGCTTAAGAAGGCTGTCACCTGTCTCAGACTTGGGGATTCTGATTCAGTGGTTTTGGAGAGAGCTCAAGATTTTTTTCCCCCCAGATAAGTGATTTTCTTAGCGAGCGGATTTGAGGGCCATCAGTTTGGAATGAAGACAGGATAGGCTCTGTGTAATACAAAAGAACAAAATGTGGCATCCATCCTGTTTGGCTCAGACGCAGAAGGGACAATTGTCACAGTTTCTCTTATGTAGCTGTATTACTCAGGGAAGGCTAGGCTGTGCTGCAGTAACAATCGCAAATCTCAGCAGCTTAATGCTCTGAAGTCTGTTTCTTGCTCTGCACTGAGCTCAGGACCAGTGTCTGTATACTGGTGACTCCGATCCAGTTGCACCCTGTCCTTTGGGCCTCCAGGAGAGAAGAGACAGAGTGTCTTTATGGGTCATTTTAGGGGTCACGCCTGGAATGGTCTAGCCCTTCTGCCCATATTCTATTAGGCAGAACTAGTCACTTGTCTCCTCCCAGATGCAGGGGGCCAAGAAAGGCAGCTTATATGCTCAGGAGGCAAGGGAAGGAGTTGGTGAGCATACACACGGCTACTCCCTGTTAGAATTTTCGGCAAGTTCTTTGTGTTTTTTCTACCAGTTTTGCTGGGTACTTAAGTCTATGCTCAGGAGTACTGGCCCCTCTGACGTCAGCCATGGTTCACTGTAGCACAAGGAAGATCCCAGCCTTGTTAAACTAAATCACACAGAGATGTGATCGCATATCTGATCCTCCTACAGCATCCATTCCAGAAATCTTTTTTTTTTTTTTTTTTTTGGTCTTAAAGTAGGAGTCCCATCGCGGGGATGGCAGAGCTTCTTTCCTTTCTTTAGCATAGATTCTCCAAAAATTCATCATTTGTGTTATTGGCGGCGGGGTTTTTTAAGGGCCAGAGCAGACATCCTGTAGGAGGCGATGATTCTAAGTATGGTGTTTATGAGTTGGGGACTTTCTAGACAGTCTAAAAATATAAGCAGACAAGATAAGAATCTAGGAAGGGCACAGTCAAAGGTAGGAGTGGATTGCCTTTATGATGTGAGAAATCATAAGGACTCAATGTGAACAAGTGAATTAAACAGTACAATTACCTATAATTGCGCAGACCCAGGTTTCTCCAAGGCTGGTCTCTGGACCAGAAGCATTAGCATCATCTGGGATCTTTTAAGAAATGCAGATTCTTAGATCTGACCCCACACCTATAGAATTAGAAATTCCGGGGATGAAGACAACATCTATGTTTTGACAGCTCTCCAGGTGATTTTTATGCACATCAGTGTTTGAGAATCACTGGCATAGATTGAACATACTGTTTTGTCTAAACCTAAGTAATTAGGGAATCTAAATGGGATTTTTTCCCCCTGTGGGAGAAAGAGATGGACCTAAGCCTTCAGGACACTTGACAGAGAAACTGCTACTCTTTTAGACTAGATGCCTGCTTCTTTTGTATGTGTGACTACAATACTCTACAGGGAGAATCAATATCTAGAAAGGTAACTCAAGGCAGTTCAAGTGCCTAAGAGTACCAGTTATTTTTCACATATGTTACATAATAAGGCAGAAGAAATGAGCTAATCTATTTTAAAATCATTTTAAAGCAGAGATTGATTCAAAATATGTTTGTAGTTTTCCTCTTGGTTTTACTGATCACTTTCGGCCACTCTCTTCTTTGTCTACCCAGAACATTGGGCACGATTGTTTTGTAGGGACCAGCAATGTGTAATCCTAACCTATTTATTGGAAATATTTTCAACTCTCCTCTCCCGCCACATCCCACAGATGAAAAGCTATAAATAAATTAAACCCACAGGAACCCGAGGAGAGTATCATGGACCTCAGCCGTTATGGTGTCTGCAGGGTGGAGGCGAGGAGGCTTGGGGACATAGTGGACCCAACGCTGCAAGGAATCTGAGATTGATTTCCTGGAGCAAGCCTCTGGGGTCAGCAACATTTGCCTCTTTTTCATGCAAGTGGAAAAGCAGGTTGAAGATTAAAAATGCCCACTCTCCTGGCCCTTCTACGAACATCAGCGAATGAATCAAAGTCCAAAATAAGCCTTCCAAAAATGGTCTTCTAGCATGGGAAGGAATGGCCCTCTGCTTCCCTAAATCTTTCAAATGTCACTGACCATGGCTGCTTATGTTCGCCATGACTAAATTTGCCAGATGAAATACAGGACTCTCAGTTAAATTTAAATTTCAGATAAACAGTAAATAACATGTTAAGTGTATGTCCTATAGTTATATGTATGTAATATTTGAATAACTTGAAAACTTGAATATAGAATAAATATGACCATTCAAATTTTGGGTAAGCAACTAGTTATTTTTTTTTTTTTAGCTTTAAATATATCCCATATTATATTCTTGGTTATGGGGCATACTTATACTAAAAGGTTAGTTTCTCTGAAATTTAAATTTAACTGGATATCCAGAAATGTTTACTTGCTAAATAACTTTTATTAGCTACAACTCATGTAACTGATGGTAAAGGAATACTTGGAGCCACCAAGATGTGCAGAACTTTTTTTTTTATTTTTAGATTTTTCTTATTTATTTGACAGTCATCACAAGTAGGCAGAGCGGCAGGCACAGAGAGAGGCGGGGTGGGGAAGCAAGCTCCCCGCTGAGCAGAAAGCGCGTTGCGGGACTTGATCCCAAGACCCTGAGACGGTGACCTGAGCTGAAGGCAGAGGCTCAACCCACTGAGCCACCCTGGCGCCCAAGATGTGCAGAACTTCTTACTAATCCCTCGACATGGCCCCTGGTCAGCAGTGTCATTTTTCCTTTGGACTCTGTTTATTAAGCCATTATTACTTTCTCTTTGCCGCTCTGGTCTTGGGCAACTTCTCCTTTCTCCTTTCTTGGCGAGATGGTCTTGCTGGTCTCTGCCTATTGGCAGAGACAAAGGCTGACCTGTAGGACACAGTATCAGCCAAACTGAGTTCCAGTTTAACAGGCGGCTCTCACCCTGAAGATTAGGTTAATCTCTCCATTCTGGAGCTAGGTGATGTCTGGATCTTTGTGGCTCAGAAAGCCCGGTGTTTCTGAAAGCTTAGCTAGCTCTGGTTCTTTTTCATGATTTTTATCTTCGGTGAATCACAAAACCTAACTTTCAAACCTAGTTCTTTGTGTAGGCAAAGTTAGCCCCCCTAATTACCATCAATTAGGTGAATAAGAACACCTGACCCCCACCAACTCAGGTTCTAATGGGAAAACCAGCACAGATAGTGTCAGATACAACTTTACTCAATAGGGCTCGCTCAGCCTTCTGTGTGAGTAACAGAGACCTAGGAGCAGCAATGGGAAGTCATTTTGTTCTTTCTGTCCCAGATTCCAGTTGCTGCGTCTCTCTAGAGACGTTTTATGCTTGCTTAGTTCTCTGTGAAGTCAACAGGAACATAGGACACCAAGGAAGTCTGTAAGAGTGAGAGCCTGACCTAATTCGAACGTCCCCACAGTTCAGTTACTCAAAAGATTGTCAAACCTTAAAGGCGCAGGACATAGAAGTTACTAGAGTTTCACCCAAACTCCACTGTTGGGATTACAATCATCTTTTTCCTGTTCCTCTCCTCTTCTTCTCACTTTGTGTGTAGGGGGATTTCAGGTAGATAAAAAAATACTGTTGATTTCTTTTATTTGGACAGGAAGCCTTTGTTATCTGGGTGGAGTTCTACTTGGGAGTGGTTGCTGGGATTACATTGTGGAATGAGGCAGAGTGATTTTTTTTTTGCTTTTTGTTTTCCAAAAACCAGATGTACAGCAGTCTCATTTCTTTTTTCCATGGAAGGGTCTTGGGTTTGGTGGCTGGATTAGATAGACTAAAAAAAAGAAATGAAATTTAAACTCACCATCTGTTGATGGTGCAGAGCGCTTACATAGTTTGACCTTGCTCATAAACTGGATCGAGATCTTAATCAGGAGCTAAAATGCTCCTTTTGCTCTTAATCATAGCTTATAAAAAGCAGAGTGAGGACACAGGGACAGTCAGGCGGTGGCAGTTTTTCTCACTGCTACCTGATTTTTTTGTGTGGTAACTACACTTTGGTTTTTAAGAGTTTGCAATCTGATGGCAGTAGAATTACCTCAGATCTCTTCTAATCCCACCCCATGCCTTAGATCAGGTGTAGTCCCCTGATCTGTGCTTTCATAGCTTCTCACAACTGTAATGCATGTACAGGACTGGGAGTCCCTGAGGGCAGAGACTACGTCCGTCTTGCTGACTCTGGAGCACAGCAGGAGCCAACAGGTGGATGCCTGTGTTGGACTTCTAGCAACATAATCCATGACCCCTTACTCCAATAGGAGTAGATTGTCAGTAGTATTTTAGGACCAAGAGAATTTTCAGAAAGTCTAGAAAGAGAAGCTGGAGATTTGTCCATATGTGAATTACTTGCTTATTGGGCTAAGTGACCTTTTTCTACTCCTGCCTCTCTACCTACTTCTGATCATCTTTACCTACTAAAGAGAGTCCACATGGCAGATTAAGAATTGTTTCACAAGTGAGATATTAGGAAAATAAATTTTATGTACTAAAACAGAGGTTGGCAAAATTTTCCGTACAGAATCAGAGAGTTAATATTTCAAGCTTTTATTATAGTCTTTTATTATATCTTTTATTATAGTCTTTGTTGAAATGTTATTCAGTTACTGCCCTCGTAGTGACTAAGCAGTTACTGACAACAGGCAAAGGGCGTGAGCATGACTGTGTTCCAGTCAGACAGGTATGGACACTGAGATGTGAATTTCATGTACCTTTCACGTATCATGGATTGTTATTCTTCAAAAAAATATTTTCTGGGATGCCTGGGTGGCTCAGTCAGTTGAGTGTCTGCCTTCAGCTCAAGTCATAATCCCAGGGTCCTGAGATCAAGTCCCACATAGGGCTCCCTGCTCAGCAGGAGTCTGCTTTTCCCTCTGCCTTTCTGCCTGCTCATACTCTCTCACTCTCAAATAAGTAAAATCCTAAAAAGTAAAAAAAAAAAAAAAAAAAGGCTACCCATTTAAAAATAAATAAAAAAAATTTTTCCTCTAAACATTTAATAATGTAAAAACATTCTTAACTCACAGGCTATTTAAAAACAGGTAGTAGATCAGATAGAGCCCACTGGTCAGTTAGGTGATCTCCAGTTTGGTGCTTATTCCCCCCACCCCCCCAAAGCAAACCAACAAACAAAAACAAATTAAAAAAAAAAAAAAAACAAATCAAAAGCTGTGTTGCGGAAAGAGAGCATTTTTGCTTTATCTGCTTTATAGCTTCCCTAGGTAGCTAGACACTAACAAGGAACAAAAGAGCTTTTTCTTAGTGGCTTATTTTTGTGCAATTTTGTATTTAAACATACATGGATGCTTGTCTATGCGCTCACATATGTGTCTAATAGAAGTAGGACCAAGTGTTCAGATCGCATTTGATTTATTTTCTTAGCCATTTGGGATGGTGAGAGGGAATTGTAGAAGATACAGTATTATCTCAGTTTTTTTTTTTTTTAAAAAAAGCACATTATGCCAAAAAATGCTTGTCAAAATTTCTAGAAGTTGTGTATTTACTAAGTGGTAATGGTGGTTTGCCCATTACTCTTGGCAGTGGGATTGGTCGGGAAGGAGGGTCCCTGACCTTTTTCTGAATTATTTGCTTTTAAAAAGGGAAGGATTCTTGTATTATTTGTGGAATTCAAATTAGTTAAATATTTAATTAAAAAATATATTCATGAGAAAGAAAACACTGCCTGCTTCTGTGAACCCTACAATTTGTCTGTGATTTTCATGTTATTGTATTCTTTTCATATTGACACTTTCTGAAATACAACTTTTGAGAAATCCCTTCATCTATGAGAGAATTGATAATTAGGAAGGGTTATGTTTTATAGGCACAAGAATATCTTCTCAAGAGATGCTGATATTTAAAGCAGCATAAAAGTACCAAAAAAAAGCCCACAGTCTGCAATACTACAGATCCAAACTATATCAGATCTTAAAACGCATTTCTTACTAAGAGGCCTTTAAAGCAGGTGGTGCCTTTGTCCCCTGATACCAATGTGTTTTAATAAGGCTCCACTAGATTTTCAGTCTCTAGTTAAATTGGAACTGACATTTATGCTAATTAGCTGGGCTAGTGAGCTCTGAAACAGGTAAAATTGAAATACAATGGGCTCCAAATTATGTTCTTTTTCACAGTGAAGGCTCAGAAGAATATTTAGTTCCCTTTGTCAGTAGTCCATAGCTTGCTCTTTCCATCGTTCTTTCTCCGCCTGGTGTGTTAATCTGGTAATCTGAAATCTTTTTGTCTGCCTGTAATATGATAGGCTGCTTTCCTGTTGTCCATCTGTCTCCTACAGGAGGTGAAAGGACTTTCCAGAAATGGTTTGGGTTGATGTTATTAATCTTTATAAGCAGAGAAATTCCTTGAATAATTTAATAGCCAAATGGCATGAGGGGAACTTGGTATGAAAATGAATTTTCCTGTCAGCTTTAAAAATCACAGCATGGCCAGGCTTTCATCCGTGCAACTCAAATATCAAACCAGTGCATGTTTGTTTTCTTTTATGCAGGTTTCTCTATTTGCTCCACTTAAAGCGACGGGGAAACATCTAGAAAATTTGTGTGTACTTTTTTTTTTCCTGTAAAAAAATCTCTAACAAACTAACCAGCAAAAAGAAAGCCCTCCTTGTTCTCTGAAACAACAGATGCTGTCTTTGACCTTGGGATTTAAGGGCAAATCTATTCTTGTTTACATGTCTTGAATTTCTTGGGTTTGCCAGTACGAAGGCAGCAGTTGGGAATGAATGCTTTTGAAAGTATATGAGTGATTTAAAAAAAAATTAGTCTGCGCAGCTGTTGCTAAAAAAAAAAAAAATAGCTGTTTTCCCCCTCCTTCCAGTGTCACTAATACACAGGGTTTTCAAGATTATTATTATTATTACTATTATTATTATGTTTTCTTTTGGACGTTTAATTGGAATTAACAGAATTACAGATGTCACAGCTTCTGGATGTCTGATCTGACAGCCTGCTTACTTGTAAAGGCACCTCTGGGTGGAGGATGACATATTGGATTTGTAAGGTCCCATTGTTTCTTGATGGTGGTAGGAGACACAGCAACACAACACTTGTCTGGGTTAGGCAAGCCAGCAGGAGCTGGAATGTGAATAACCGAGCAAGTTTTTCTCTCTGACACAGCCTCTTTGCAAAGCCGTCTTGCTTTGCCCTGTCTTTTGGAAAGTCAATGTATGAAGGTAGCCAGAGCTCTCTAATAAATGTGAGGTCCAAGCGATACTACTCTGCAGGAAGTAGGCCCACATGGGATTATGATTATTCTGTTAGAAGACCACCAGCAAGTTTGCTGTTGTTGCTGCTGTCCTTTTGCGTCCAAACCAGTAGATAGGCATTGATCATTTTTGTTTCTTTTTGCATGAATTGTGTCCTTGGGAAGGAAATCTGGAGGATGAGAAACTCATACATTTGAGCAACAGAGAATTAAGTAGTGACTTCATCCTTTTCGATAGTACTGAAATGAAAAGTGCCTTTTCTCTTTAAATATCATAAAACTCAACCTCATCTATTTCCACTTTACAGTTTCAACTTGAGGAGACTGACCATGAGATGGCCCAGATTCTTTTTTTCCCTTTGGAGGTCATTTTCCTGAGTGGTTGTTTTTTGTTTTTTTTTTTTTTAATCTTCACTCAGTTTAACTTGTTATTTGCAGATCATTCTAGTGAAATTTCCAACAGCAGTTAATATAATTTTATTAGTCAATTTATAGGCAAAAGACGAGATGTATTAGGATGTCACCATGAGTACTTAACTAGAACATTTAAATCAAAATATATTTATTCTGTTAGCTCTGGCTGCTAATTAAATAACAGGTAAGCAGCTCAAGTGTAATGAGCCAACATGGAAGAAGCCAGAAGGCCCATGGAAGGCGCCTTTCCTCTGGCTTGATCAGTAATATGCAAGCAAATAGATCACAGTGGTCATCTTCTGCTAAGAATGACATGGTTTTGCAGGCACTGGCAATCAAGCACAGTTAACCCTTGAACTGCGGTCTGACTGTGCAGGTATCCCCCTTTTTTTTTTTTTTTTTTTTTTTTGATAAATACAGTCCAATATTGTAAATGACTTTTCTCTTCCTTGATTTTTCTTAATACCATTTTCTTTTTTCTAGCTTATTTTATTATAAGAATATGGTATTGGGGTGCCTGAGTAGCTCAGTTGGTTAAGCATCTGACTCTTGATTTTGGTTCGGGTCATGATCTCAGGGTCATGAGATTGAGCCCTGTGTCTTTATGTTATCCAGACTTCTGGCCAACAGTAGGCTATTAGTAGCTCAGTTTTTGAGAAGTCAAAAGTTGTGTGCAGATTGTTGACTGTGAGGGGGTAGGACCCCAGCCCCACATTGTTGTTCAAGGGTCAGTGATACTTATGAGTAGGCCCAGGGTTGACCATCCTCTTCTGGAGAACAATGCTTTCAGTCATTTTATTCCTAATTTTCTTGACATCCTTCCAAGAGTATATGAGGACCAGTGTTTTAAATTTCAGCCTTTAGAAAGTGACCCTGTATAGAGGTAGTTAAGGCATCTTGCTTTCTCAAATCGATGCTTCTGGAAGGCGGCACTGGAATACCCAGTGAGGTAGCTGGCATCTACAACAAGTGGTTCTAACTTTTGGAGAGTTTCTTGATGATCTTTTGAGACATTTTCCTTGTTAATTATAGTACTTTAAAAGGTCCCAGTACTTTCCCTTGAATGTCTGGAGAAACTCTACAAGAAACTTGATTCTCCAAGCAATTGCTCAGAAATCCATTTTCTTGGTTCAGAAACCCAAGATAGATATTTAAATTCATTTGTCCAACCAATCAATTACCTACTCAATCAACCAACTACCCAACCAAACAGCCAACCAGCCAACTTCATTGAGTAAGTCTTGTTCTGGAACTCTTTCTTAAAACCTTTATAAAGCTTATTAAGAATACCTAGAAAGGATGGTACAGGTGTGTTTTATAAAACTTAATAGTTAGACATGTCAATTTATCAGTAATGGGGTAAATGATGCTGTCATTTTAACTTATTTCCATGTTAAATTTTTTCCAGCCCTATTAAGGGCTCAACTATGCATAATTCTTGTCTAAGAGCAGCAACATTTTCTACAAAATTATAGAAAGTTGTACATCTGTAAAACTATAAAGTTAAAAGGATAAAGCATTCCTCAGGATAGACTTCCTTCCTGATGTTTTTACATGCAATATTTCACACTATGAGTCTAGTATAAATTTTCTTTTACACTCACATTACTGCAATATTGGTAGGTACAACATTAATTTTTGGAGTTCACTAGAATGGAATATATTGCTTGAAAGCTTAAACAAATTTAACTCAGTTTGAGAGTTTATAAAAGAGGACTTTAGTGAGTTTTAGAAGTCGCTTTTTTCAATTAAAAATTTTTTTTGGTCTTTTGGCAAAGAATAAAATCCACAGGCTATGTGAGGAACTGCGGTGTAAGAAAAATTAGCTTTTAAAGATTTCTTCTTTTCTTTTTTTATTTGAGTGTGAACATGGCTAGGGGTTTTAGGGAAATAGGTTTAAAGAGGACATTTTCAGTATTTCCTAATGAGAACTAAAATATAAAATAGGAATTGACTTACTAAAAATTTTGCTTTGGATTTTCCCAAAACTTTCCATTTCTACCTAAGCTCATCCCATTTAAACAGAAATTTAAAAATCTGTATTTATGGAAAATGATTACTTGGACTCAACTTTTGAGATTTATGTGCTTTTGCGTGTGTTTTAAAATTTTGTTATGCCTGTATTTTGACCAAGCATTAAATAACTGAAACACTCACAGTAAGAAATACAGGTTGTCTGTCTTACAAGGCTGGAGCTCAGTGGCTAACTGTTTTCAATGAACCTTCTTTCACAAGGCCAGTTTCCGGTCAAACCACATAGTAGGGTGCCTTTTTACAGGGAAGTATATAGAAAAAGCATAAGTTTTAGATAGAGAGAGACTTAGCTGAAACCTAAGGCTCCTAACGTACTTTGTGTACATTATTTTAGCCCCCTGAGACTCAAGAATTATATGCTTTCTAAATGCCAGGTACTATACTAGGAAGAAGCAAACATCTTTCCTTTTCTTAGGGAGGTTATTATCCTGTGGGAGAGATAGACTCATAGGCAAAATCTTCATATACGTGATGGGTATGCTTATGGTCAGAGAAATGTGCTCAAAGTGCGACAGAGTAGGGGCATTTCTGCCTGGCAGCTCACTCCTTCTCAGCACACTCTTATTGGAAGGCTAAGTATGTGCTAGGCATAGTCCTAGGACTTGCGTACCAGGGAACAGGTAAGCACAGTCCTGACCCTTCTGTTGTCTTATGGTCTGAATAATGAAGAGATGACCATGAACTAGAAATTCTGGGCCCTACCTTCTAGGTTGTGTGAGGATGAAATGAGATTTCTTTCTCTTTCATGCTACCTCCATCCTGCTCACTCAGGCCCTCTGCGCCCTCAGTCCTCCATTTGCCTTAGCAGAGCTTGTGGGCTGGGCCAGGTTTTTCTCTGGGGTAGCTATTTCTCTTGGTTAACAGTTCCATATAATGAGTCATCTTACAGGTGAATGGCTAAATATTCCTTCCTAAGAATGTTTGCATTATTACCAAAAACCTTTGGAAGCATCAAGATCATACTAAACATCTCTTCATTTGACAGAATTTCAGCTACAGAACAGGCTTGTATGGATGACTGGGGTATCTTCTCGGGTCCTACCATCATGGCTCCTAGCTGTTCTCCCGATGTTGGTGGTTAGGGGTGGGATCCCTGGCACTTCATGGAGAGAACAGCAGGTGGTAGCCCCGTCCTGCCTCCAATTTGTATGTAGCTGGTTTGTGGGCTTGCCAGGCTCGAATCCAAACCAAAGAATTAGGCTAGACCCAGAAGCTGGAATGCTTCACTGCAGGTATAAGTCCTTCTTATTACAATGGTAGAAAAGTCATCTTCTCTTGGGCCTTAAATTTCAGGTTATTATTCTGAGAAGAGGATTAGGACCTGTGAGATCATCCTATTTAAGTTCTTCCAAGATAGGATCTTTTAATTATAAAATTAATATTAATTATATAATTATATAATAGAGTACATTTAATATCATTAATTAATGATTATGAAATATAACTACTTATGTACACTTATGTTGACCCTTGAACAATGTGGGGGTTAAGGGTGCTGATCCCCCACACAGTCAAAAATCTGCATATAACTTTTGACTACCCTAAAACTTAACTACTAATAGCCTACTGTTGATTGGAAGCCTTACTGATAACATGAACAATCTATTAGCACATATTTTGTATGCTATATCTATTATATACTGTATTCCTTTTTTAAAAAAATATTTTCTTTATTTATTTTAGATATAGAGATAGGGAGCCAGAGGACGGGGAGGGACAGAGGAAGAGGGACAAGCAGATTCCATGCTGAGCAAAGAGTCTGATGTGGGGCTTGATCCCATGACCCTGAGATCATGACCAGAGCTGAAACCAGTAGTTGGACACTTAACTTATTGTGCCACCCATACGCCCTGATTATACACTGTATTCTTAAAATAAAGTAAGCTGGAGAAAAGAAAATATTACTAAGAAAATCACAAGGAAGAGAAAATACATTTATAGCATGTATTGTACTTATTGCAAAAAAAAAAAAAATCTATGTATAAATGGACCTGCACAGTTTAGACTTGTGTTGCTCAAGGGTCAACTGTATAATTCTTAGTTCCTCAAGCAAATAAGTATATAGGAAATACACAGGTAAATATAAAATACTCCTTGTAGTAATATAAGAATTATCACTTAGGCAGGAGGATAAAGAACAGATGCATGAATCATTTCTGTATATATATATATATTTTTTTTTTTTCCTTTTGAAATGGGTAGGATCATGTCATTTCCCTTCTCAGTGAAGTCCAGTAACCATCTTACTATACCCAGAATAGCCTGTGTTCAGAAGCCCTAAGAACTGCCTTTCATTTCATTTTTCATCCCAAGTATTTTCACATCCTTTAAGCACCCTTTGCTCCATCCTTTTAGCTGTCCCCCCAAAGACTGAGCTTTGTATGTCCAGGCCTTTGCTCATTCTGTTTGGTCAGGGATAACTTTTACTTCTTACTTCATTTAGAAGATCCTACAGATTCCGTAAGACTGAGTTCAGATGCCTTCTCTTTCATGAAACCTTCCATAGTCCTGCATCAGAATCAATGATTTCCTCCTCATTGTTGGTCTATTGTGTGTATCACTGTTACCTGATGTTAGTTTTTCTCATTCTTGCTTATTTCTACTTAATTCATTCTCTACCTATACATTTATTCGACAAGTATTTCTTGAAGCCTTGCTCTATCCCTAGCACTGTGAAGGATACGGGAATGTAGTGGGAAGCAGAAAACAGACATGGCGCCTGTGCTTTGGGGAGCTAATAGTCTTCAGGTGGAGACGGGCAATAAGGACACAGCAAAACCCACGAAACTAAAACTTCAGCTGTGATAAGAGCAAGGAAGATAGAGAGATTTGTGTATCTCTCTTTCTAGACTCTAATCTCCTTAATTCAGTGATAGCCTCTTGCTTGATAGGGAAGACAATTGAATAAGTCAACTACAGCCATGTAGTGGGGTTCGTGCTCTGTTGGGGGTTGAATTCAGTCCTCTGAAAAGATATATGGAAGTTCTAAGCTCCAGTACATGTGAACATGATTTTATTTAGAATAGAGTCTTTGCAGATGTAATCAAGTCAAGATGAGGTCATGCTCAATTAGAGTGGGCCCTAATCCAATATGTGGGGCCCAATAAGAACAGGAGAAAAGACACAGACACAAGGGAGAAGGTCACGTGAAGGCAGACATGGCTTGGAGTGATGAATTTATAAGCCACGGAACACCAAGGAATGGCAGCAATCACCAACACCTAGAGGCCTGGAACAGATTCTCGCTCAGTACCTCCAGAGAAACCAACTATGATGGCACTTGGATTTTAGACTTAAAGCTTCCAGAACTGTGAGAGAATAAATTTCTCTCTCTTTTTTTCTTTTTCCTTTTTCCAGCCACCCAGTCTGTGGTAATTTGTTCTGGCAGTCCTAGGAAACAAATATACTGTCCTAGAGGGAAGTTCTTATGAACTAGCGTACAGCTCCACAATGCACTAATGTTTGGGTAAATGAATGAATTTGTATAAATGATTGAATGAATGAATAGAGTATTGTGTTTGTTCTCTTCAATATTAAGAGACCAGGGTGAGTTCCGGATATTTCTTTGTGTTCCAACTCTTTTTTAAGTAGAAGAAAAGAAATGTGGATTTCCAGTTAACAGCAACATTGTCATTGGTTGAGGAGGCTGAACTGAATTACTTAATTGCCTATGGGACTCTGTCTTTAGAAATAAAGCATGTTTTTGTCACTGTGGCTAGTGAGAGGGTTTTAAAAAGTTGGGATTACTAAATATTGAAATAGCAGCAACTCTTTGCCCTTTTTGCTCTAAAGTAGAGACTTAGTCATTATATTTCCATCCCCAGTTTTCTCAAGCAATTTCTGCTTGTCCCTCCAATTGGATGGTTCGCTTCAAGATTAAGCACCATTTATTCTTTTTGGAGGGGGCGGGGAGGTGTTGTTGTTCATGATTTATATTTTTATAAAGTATTTTACAGTTTTGCATGTGTTCCATAGTTCGTGAGAGAATGTTTTCTGTTCGTAAAGAGAAAACAAGGGACCAAGATGTTCAGTGACAGTTGAAAGCTACACTGATCAGCTAGTCACTAATCGGGGGTACAACCCCTTTTCTTCTTCCTGGGGACCCTTACACTTCCTCTGCTTCCTAAGTCCTTCTCAGGCTCAGTCCAACACGCTGCCCCCTCTGTAAAGTCTGCATGATCTCCTCTTGTCTCACAAATCTCCATTGTACTTGACTGATGAAGTTTTGTTTATATGGGTTTTCCCAAGGAGATGATGAGTTCCTGGAGGGCAGTAAGCAGACTCACCCAGTGGGCATCAGGAACCATCTCTTGGATGAGTGACAGGATAAATGAGTGAATGAAATTCCTAGAGTTGATTGAGGCTCGGAATAGCCAGTCCTTTGGCAGCCAGCTTCCCATTTTGTTTTTGTTTTGTTTTTTTTTTTTTTTTTAGATTTTATTTATTTATTTGACAGAGAGAGATCACAAGTAGGCAGAGAGGCAGGCAGAGAGAGTGAGAGGGAAGCAGGCTCCCTGCCAAGCAGAGAGCCCGATGCGGGACTCGATCCCAGGACCCTGAGATCATGACCTGAGCCGAAGGCAGCGGCTTAAACCACTGAGCCACCCAGGCGCCCCCCAGCTTCCCATTTTGTATACCTAAGACCATACCCAGGAGTGGGTACTGACTCTGGTGACTATCTAAATCACACAGAGGCAGGAGTGGGACAGCACTGCAGCCCGGAGACAGTCAGCCTTTACCTCTCCACAGCTCTCCTACTTGTGTTGTCAGTGGAGAATTGAGTCAGCCATTTTCCCAGGCTGTCCTCATGAGACACTTGCTCAGAGGTGCCAACCAGATGTCTCAGTCATAGCCAGAGGAGGCAGGCCAAACCAGCCATGGTGGCTCCCTGTGTGGAAGAATGAGATAGAAGTAGGGATTCTCCTCATACAGAAACCTTCTGTGGTGCCTGAAGTGTGCATTAAGGGACGTGGTTGTCAGGGGACAACAGCATTGCATTCCTCAACTCTGGAGAATGTGGTTCATTGTCCCCACATTGTTATGTGCCATTTACGCGTCTGGATTAGTGTCACGTGATATGGCATGGAGCAGTCAACGTGGACTGAGCACCTGTAACGTTCAGGAGGGGATGTTCACCCTCTGTGTACCCATCTGATCGCACACACACGCCGAGCCTGATGAAGGCCTGTTTTCAGGACCCTCGGATCATGGAACAGTACCAAGAGGAAAGACAGTCTCCTAGCAGTTAATTTAGTACAAGAAATGATTTATTGAAGGGAATGAATTTGCAGAGAAAACTTCTGTCGGTATTTATTCTCAGGATTACGGGTCTCAGGGTGATAGACCTGCTGTTTTTATATATGCGGTTTTCTCCGCATTGTTTAAATGCCGGGACTCCTTTTCTCCCACCTCTCCCCCAAGCCAGAACCCCACTTTGAGAAAACATGGTTACGTGTGTGTTATTTCACAATAATCTTTTTGAAAATTATTATTATAAGTGAATTTCACATCCTTGGGGTTATTTGTACTTGCAGGAGTACCCTTAGGAAATATTCACTGGATGACAAAAGGAGCAATTGCAGACTTTACTTTCTAGGACTGGTAGATAAGAAAAAGTGAAGCTGTTTGTGGGACCCCCCTCTGCCACTAATTCTGTGTGTCTTCTGTCAATCACTTAATCTCTCACACCCACAACTTCCTTAATGTTCAAAACGAGCCGGTGGAAGCTGAGGACCTCTTAATTCCCTTCAGTTCTTCGGTTCTGTGATTTTAGCTGTGTGTAATTCTAGCCCTTTTTGTTTGCATGTAAGTTAAAGGTTGGCAAACAGTACCACAAATAATGACGAAGATAAATTTTTCCAAAATTGGACAAGCTAGACTCCTTAGAGGCAATATTCCTGGTATTCAATTTATAAACTACTTGCTGGTAAAAAAAAAAAAAAAAAAAAAAAAAAATTCTCCTGAGTGGTTTCTAAACATTTGTATTCTTACTTCCTTCATTTTTAAAACACTATCTCGGTGATTGCAGAGTGATGCCTCCAAAATGTAATCTCTTATTCATCGTGGCGCACTGGGAGCTTGCAGGATCCATGTGAAGTTAAGCACGCACAGATCCTGAAGGTCAGAAGTACACCTAATGGCACTCTGTGGTCCCATAGCCTTGCCTTTAAGCATTAGTAATTGCCATACTCAAGGACGTGCCCCATTTGGGAGCTGCTGGATTTTAGCCATAAACCAAAATTTGGATATATGCATCTCGTGAAAGCCAAAGTGGTTAGTGTTGCCAGGGACGGCCAGGTAATACTACTGAATTAATGAACTGGGCGTTGTGCCATTTCCGCTGAAAAAAGTGGGGCAATTTATTAAGATTCAGCACAATAGACACAGGGAATGGTAAATTGACTGGATGTGTTGTAGAAATTTGAAAATCGATCATGAAACAGGAAAGAGACCCCCGTGGAAAGAAGAGGCCTGGCACAGAAGGTTGAAAGCATTCAGTTAAATAGATGTCTGGCCCATTGGATATCCACCAAGAACAGGACAGTTTGGGCAAACATATCTCAAGTGGTCTGTGTCCGTAGTAGTGAAATCCGCCGCAGGACTATGGTTTTCTGGGACCCACCAGAAAGTATCTCTTCTTGATAGTCAAGCTACCACCCTCTAGCCTCAACTGAATTTTAACTTGAAAATGGAAATATTTTAAATGATATACTACCTAGTTACATAGACCTTTCTTTCTTACTATAAACTTATTTTCTGATAATTTTGGAAGAAGTAGGAAAATACAGAAGGAACCCACAATTGTTTAATCTTGCCATCCAGATATAATCTTTTAGTCACCCTTTTGCTATATTTCCTTCTAGTCTTTTCTTCATTCATATTTTAAACACAGCACATACATAATGGTGCTCACATTTTGAAAATATGTGAAGTATTGTCTGATCTTTTCTGGTTTGGAGCAGCTATTAGGGAGAGCTGAGGGCATGAGGATCAGGGCCATAAAATTTCTCCCCTTCCTCTTCCTTTCTTCACACTCCAGTGGGTGGCGAGTGCACCGGCAGCTTCCCGAGGAAGGGCTGGACTCAGAGACACCCTGTTCCCAGTGAACAGGCATCGTCCCTTGTCACGCCCTGAGGGGAGGTCATGTGTACTCTTGGGCTTTGGCACTTCCTGGCCTTGCTCCTGCGTTCCTTGCTGAAACCCTCCCCGCCCCTTCCTACCCAGCTATAAACATCTGGGTGGCTGGGCGAACTTTAGCTTATCTAAATTACAGCAAAGTTGATGGTGAAAGAGCAAAATATAAAGGATGGTGTCTGTTCTCTAAATTCTCTTGTAAACCATAGGTATCAGTGAGTATGTTGTTCCAAGTGACAGAACTTGTTATAGTCACGGGAAGGCAGGGGGAACATGTTTGAAGACTCTTCCCATTTAGTGTTTCTGGGTCAGCTGGGGTCAGATGACACATGTTTGGTTTGGGGGCAGGTTTGTGATATTAAAAGATTGGTCCCAGGAGGCAACCTCGAGTGAGGAACTAGCTCGAGCCTTGGAAGCAGACAGACCTGGAATTGAGTGCCAGTTTCCCTTAGCTTCTCAGCACTGTCTTGAGCATGCTATTATAACTATTATAAATTATATTGTAACTATTATAAACATCAGTTTCCTCACTTGTGGGCTACAGGCAGTGGTGCGTACTTCCCAGATGTTTAGGGAGCTTCAGTGAAAAGATACGTGGTGTTCCCTGGCACACAGTAGGTGCTTACTAGTGAGCTTGCTCCTGCTGTTTTCCCCGGAGGTTTCTGGGAAGTGTGCAGAGGAATACAGTTCATCCTCGAGGCGGTAAGTGATGGTGATAATGGGATGCTAATATTTACCCAGATAAACACCTTGCACAAAGCGATTTGTATAATGGTAATCAGCAGAAAAGGTTCTCATTAAATGCTGTGATTTGAGATTTCCTTCCCTCATACTAAAAAGGTTCGGATGAGAGTGAATGTCACTGTTTAGTCTTCTCTGCTTTGCTGTCAGAACGTGTTCTTATGTTTGTTAATAAAGCTGGCCGCGCTTCTCTTTATGACATTTTCATCAATTCCCAAGAATTTCAGTGAGTGGGAGCAGGGAGGGGAGATTGGGATTTGGGGGTTACTTTGTGTTTGAGTTGAAAAGATAAGACACATTTGGGGAGATTGATTATGATCTGCAGTAACTGGGGGGCACATGTATTTTGTAAGTGCTTGATAGATTCCTGGAAGAAAAATGTAAAAGTAAAGAGCTTTGCGTTTTGCTTGTGGACACCATTCTGAAGAGCGTTTTATCAGCTTTTTATTTTGCTTCTTAATGCATAAGTCGAGGGACAAGTAGATTTTTGTATTGTAATGCTCGAAAATACAAGCTTAATTTAAACGCTAAGTATTAATATGTAGCAAGAGATTGCTTAGTGATAGTGTAGAGTAGGAAAAGATATTGAGAAAATTTTCATATGAAGAAGTAAAAGAAATTGAGGGAAATTCCTTATTTTTCAACCCTGGGTTTTAATCCCCCTTACTACTTAGACGATTTTTCTAAGCTCGATGCATTTCCTTCCAACAAATTGAATTCCCTTAAGTTTTTGTCATTTCAGAGTGGAGTAACTTTGTCTTAGTCATTAAACCCATCTCGAAGGGAAAGACAGAGGTTGTAATAGGAAGTCTGAAGTCCGATTCTATCTTTAGAAATGGTTGACAGAGAATCCTTCAGGTCACACCTGCCTAGAGGTGCCTCTTGAGTGATATTCAGTGTATCATCGAGCAGAAAACTCGGACTTTGTGGAGAAGAGGCATTAGTTTTAGGGAGTATTTATTAAGTACCTTTTGTATTAGATGGGGGAAATGAAGCCAAACCCTTATTAATTTTTTGTCCTTTAGGCTTCTGGAAGGCCAGAATCAGATTTAACGTACTATAAATAGTTACTGTAGCTTTGTTATTTTGCTCATTTCCTTCCCTTTTTCTTCCTTAAATTTTTAATTTCTAAATTAATAGTCATATATTCATTTATTGATTCAGTTGTCAAACATATTTCTCTGTTAGTTAAAAGGGAAAGGAAAAAATCCTATACACTTCACAATCTTGAGAAACCCTATAAACAAAAACTGTTGTTCAAGAGAGGCTGTATTCCAAGAACAGACCCACCGTCTATGAGGGAGAAGACCCAGCACAGGGCCGCCCATGGGAATCATGTACTTTGCTGGGCACAGAGCTATGGGAAAGACTTTGTATGAGAGACAGCAATGTGCATCTTTTGGGGTAGAGCAAATTTTAAGGAGTAGATAAATTGTAAGTCATAATTAAAAGTGAGTAAAGAAGTAAAGGAGATTGCCACCAGGGGGAGAGGTTAAATAATAGGCAAGGAGATATGTGACTAAGACTGTCCTGTGGCATTTCAAGAAAAGGATTTATTTGCAAAGGAGATTGGAGGAATAGTGATGGCATATTAGATGAATTCTTTCTTCCCAGGAGGTGAATCAGCAAATAGAGCTCCAGGGAAAGACAAAGCCAGGCTACTGGGAAGAGCTGGAGATCCCTAGCATTCTACCACTTGAAAGAAAAAGTTGAAGGATGTTTAGGTTTTTCATTCTTTAAACACCCAGCTGCTTGTGTGACACCATGTGACAAGATTATGACTTAGTAAGATTCTGAATAAAAGGGCTCTCTAGAAAGACTCCTACCGCTTATAAAATGTTGGTCCCAGAGCCCCTTTACTTTCTTAAAAGGTACCGAGGTCTCCAAGAAGCTTTTGCTCAGGTGGGTTATATCTATCACTTTTTATTGTATTATCAATAAATGAGAATTTACAAAATACAGTGAGGAATTTTAAAGTATAAGAATATACCAACACATATTCCATTAGCTTCAGAGTGATGATACCCTCTTGAGTCATGTAGCTTCTGGAAAACTCAACTGCACAACCGTGGAAGGAGAGAGTGAAGGAGGCAGAGAGCATCGTGAACTATTATAGAGATGCTTTGATGTCATGGACCCCCGAAAGTGGTTTCGGATATCCTCAGAGGCCCCTCAAACACTTTGAGAACCACTCCCAGTCTTGACAATATAGCAGTCTGTAATCGAGATTTGAGGGTCATTTGTGCTCATTCTCTCATTAAGTCAGCTGTCACTTACTCCTTCCACAATGAATAACTTTGTACCAAGGGTTAAAAATAAAGAAGGCTGAATCTGACATGCTGCTTTGTGGTCCAGGATTGGAACTGCCCATAGTAAAAAAGAAAGAAAACTCAACAGTTACAACCCAAGAAAAGTATTTGAGAGCTTCTAACTTTTCCTCTGTTTTTAAACATGTTAAATTAGATTTGAGTCAATCAAGTGAAGAGAATATATTTTAATCATATATCATAAGGACCTTCTTGACCTTGGCGTAGGTGAGCTTGGAATGTGTGTGGCATCTCTCTACTGGGAACTATTCAAGAAGAGGCCTTCTCCCAGAGACCTGGTTTACATGGATGAGCCTGGAGGCAGGGTTTGAACTTGAGTAGTGTTTGTCAGCCATCACTTTGAGTCTTCAAGGCTCCTCCCAGAGCAATAGCATGGAATGGCAACTCTGCCATATCCAGCTGCCCTCAGCCCCCCACTCCCAAACCCCACTCATAAAACTCTACGCCTGAAGAGTTCAAAGGCCAAAAGAATTCAATGGAAAACCAGGGTTTGGCGAGCTTATATAAGAGAAGGTTTGGTATCAGGGCAGATCTTTCTGACACTTGCTGCTGCCCTTTTTCTAAGCGACCTCTGACTTTGACCATGAATCCCATTGTCAGTCTTTGTTCCGAGGATACATGGAGGACCCTCCCTAAAATGCGAAGCATGCTGTTGACTTTGTTCCCAGGCCGGGTGTCTGCCAAATCTGCCCAGTCAGTTCCCATTGCTGCCAGCCCAGATTTTTCCCATCACCACGACAGCAGAGCACACACGCCTTCTCTTCTCTCTTTAGAGACTTTGTTATTTCAAGAAAAGCTGAGGACGGACTTGCTGGGAATGACTGCTGCTGTGTCTGACCACCCAGAGCAAATTTTCCCTACTGGTTGTTTTCCTTTTTGACTTCCTGGGGCTTTGGTGGTATTTACATTTGGGCCCTGTCATTTCATTGTTTCATGAATATCTATTTGAGTGAGACACTTGGCATCCAAAGATACTTCTTTTTTTGGTTCAGATTGAGTCCAAATGTCTAACAGTCTCGCCATTGATCATTGAAACGGAAAGATTAAAAAATTTCACTTGCTTATTTCTTCTGCTTTAAATCTGGTAACAAGTCATTTTGCACACCCTGAGGACCACAGTTGGCATCTATAACCTATCTTCTTATTTTATATAATGGTGCTTTCTGCTCCACACTACCAGATCTGGGATGCAAAGCTATCAAAAGGTTTCCAGCGGAATTTCCAAATCAAGAATTTTTTTTTAACGGGTAAAGAATGCTTCAGATCTTCAGTTGTTCCTGACCTCAGTGTGGCCTTTTTCTTAGTAGTCTGGTTGAAGAGAAAGAAGGAAAAACGACAAAAGATCACATATGCCGTGTAATGGCCACATTGCAGCAGGGTCAGATTTAGCTGCTAAATTCCTACTGTTGTTACTCCAGGGTGTTGTCAGAATGTTGTTCTCAAGTTCCTTCTTACAGAAAGTGCGCCTGTGGTCCCTTCTTTCCTTCTTAGCCAATGGACCTGGCTCCTCCCTTGCTTTCCCCATAGGGCTTTCTTGTTGGGCTCCTGCCAACCTAGCAGGAGGCATTTTTCTACTACCTATTAATCCTCATCAAACTGGGGTTACCCCAGGTAGCCTGAGTTCCTTGCACATGTCCCATGCTGTTCTTTCTGACTCTGCTTTTGCAGAATTCCTCTCATGTAGATCCCCCTCGGATTCCCTTCCCTCAAGGCCCAGCTCAGGTCATGCTTCCTCCCTGGGCCTTCCTGCAACAGCTACCCCCCCCTTTTTTTTTGAAGAGAGAGTGAGGTGGGGCCGTGATCCAGTAGAGGTCAGGCGGGGGTGGGGGTTTCGGGGAAGAGAATCTTAAGCTTAACCCACTGAACCCCCCAAGTGCTCCATTCCTGTGCCTTCCCAAACGAAATTGTAGGTCTGTATTGCTGGACTTCTCCCAGTTCTCTGCCCAAAGCCAGCGTACACTCTACATTATCATGCAAATGCTGGTGTCACCTCCCCACTGGGGACAACTCCACAGGCCAGCAATGACATTCTCCTTACAGCACCAGAGGACTCGGGTGGAAGGGGACCGTGCCTGGAGAGTTTACTCACACATGCCAGCTTTTAAAGAGTTGGTCTTAGAAGAATGATTGAATACAGGTGTTCGACAGACTGGAGTCAGCACGGGAACAATGAGTTGAACCATGGGGTGCCTAGTTCTAAGCTTTATGTGTGAAGGCTATGCCATATTATGCCACAAATTCTTGATGGGAAAAACAAGCATTTAGTCACATAATCTGAATGTTGTGAAATCTTATATGTTCTCTATGCATATATTTAGAAAAATAAGGACATGTGGTAGACTGTAAACGTATTTTTTTTTTAAAGATTTTATTTATTTATTTGACACAGAGAGAGATCACAAGTAGGCACAGAGGCAGGCAGAGAGAGAGGAGGAAGCAGGCTCCCTGCGGAGCAGAGAGCCCGATGCGGGGCTCGATCCCAGGACCCTGAGATCATGACCTGAGCCGAAGGCAGCGGCTTAATCCACTGAGCCACCCAGGCGCCCTGTAAACGTATTTTTAAGTTGAATAAAAGACTGTTCCAGCTCCATACAAACGTCAGATACTTTGAAACTTGAATTATGTGTTTCACAATGTTAAATGAAAGTTATAATATGAAAATACCACAGATTGTTAATTTAACTAATGTTAAAAGCATGCATCAGGCCCTACCTATAGAGTCTAGAATTTGGACCCGGAGGAACGGACGTGGAGGCTCAGATTCTTTGTGGTGTGTGGAGGAGAGACGGCTGACTATTTTCAACTTCAAATCTTATCTGAGTCATAATTGCCTATTTACTTTACACTGTTACTGAACAATAAAAGATGAGGGAAGAGTCATTTTGGGTCTCCTCAATTTCTGTAGGAGTATTACTTTTGAACTCTCTTATAGAAATTTTACTTCGTTTGACTTTCTGAATCTTGTGTTGGCTGGTGTTAGCCCTTTGTCATAAAGGCATTTTGTTCTGTCAGTATTAGACAGTCTGTAAAGAAAAATAATCACTACATAATTTGAATCTGATTTTGCATCATGGAGACACAAATGGAAAAGGCTGATTGATCATAGTAAGGAAACTCGATGACCTGAACAAGAGAGACTTAGACTAGATGCGCCCCAGGTGGTGGAGATGGGAGCTCTAGGACGGGAAAGAGCTCGGTGTCTTCTCAGCTGCAAAGAGAGGGCAGAAGGTTGGACTCTGAGTTGTCCTCCTTCTCTTCTATGTACAAATAACATCTTTTGATTTTTCTCTTTAGATCCCAAAAGAATATTTACAAAGAATCCGTGACTTTCCTTTAAAACATATCATGAATTCATTCATACATGGACTCTGCAAGTATTTTAAGGCCTTGACTATTCATAATTCAAACTCATAATTCAAATAAAAGAAAAAATCAAAGCCTAATGTTTAGGTTCCCACTTGGGCCAGGGCTCGGTTGCGACCACATTGGAGGATGGAGGCACACTACCCACATTGTCCCAAAGCTATACAAACTCTATTCTGAAGTCGGTTACTGAGTAGTTCATAATATTTCCATTTGGAATTTGTGCTGGTTTTGTTGTCTTAAATAACAAGGGAGAAGTTGTCCATGTTTTGAAGTGCTTCTGTTAAGTCTGTATAGAGAAACATGATGATTCTCTCTGGATGGGGCCGTGGGAGTGCCTTGAACCGTTTCACACTAGGAATACACCTCCTGGGCAGTCCCATCACTCAGAGGAGGCTCACTCCGGCAGAGGGTGGCTTGTGAGACCCACAGCTCGGGCTTTGTCCACTTGGCTCCTTAGCATTTCTGTTTCCTGTGACCCACTGCTGTAACCCGAGCTCGGCCAGCTGCTGTTCCCCCCTCCCCCCCCTTTTCATGAAAGGTTTCAAATGAAGCAAAAGCGTGTGAGAATAGTGAGTGTACACCATATACTTCTCATCTAAATTTACCAGTTGTGAACGTTTTGCCATTTTTGCTTTGTATTTCCTCGCATGTGTAGGTAGCTACTTAGGAATTTGGCTTATCTCTGAACCATTTGAAAGTCAGTTGCAGACACCATGCTACCTCACCCCCACGTACTTCTGCAATATCATCCATAAACAAAATCACAAAACCGTGAAGTACAAAGGAATTTGACACTAGCACGATCATGCCGTGTCGCACACAGACCTTACTTAGGTTTCCCCAGTAGTTCGAAGAACTGTCTGAACCGTTGTTTGGCTTGATCCAGGCTCATGCGTCACCTTAGCCGTTCTGTTGCTTCCATCTTCTTTAATCTAGAATCACCCACTTCTCCTGTCTTTGATAAAACTGCCTCACAGAACTGAAAAAGTCCAGTTCAGTTGTTTGGTTCCATAGCTCATAATCTGGGCATGTCTGCTTACTTCCTCATGATTAGATTCAAGTTAATTCATTTTGCGAGAGTACCACTTAGGCAGTATTTTGTCCTTCCTGTTGCCTCACGTCAGGAGCCACGTAATGTTTATCCCATTACTGGTGGTGCTGGGTTTAGTCCCTTGGTTCAACTGGTGCCCCCTGCATTTCTTCATTACAGTGATTTCTCTTTCCCTTTCATAATTCCTAAGTAACATAGGGGATCATTCCTTGAGAACTGTGCGACTCTCCTTATCCGTTCCAAACTGACCCAGTGGTTTTGACATCCACTGAGAATCCTTGCCTGAATCCATTATTATTTTGAAAGTTGCCAAAGCCCAGAAACTTTTAACTGAGCACTACTGGTTACTGTAGGAACCAAGGGTGCTCCAAGGAAATGAAGCTTCAGTTAACAGTGCCAAGGCACTGATTGACCAAACATGTATTCCATTCTTTATACTCTTTCTCCTAGCAGCATGCCTGGCATGGAAAAAGGCCCACACACACATTTGTGATTGAGAGAATAGCAATAAGGACAACACTTTACTATTTCCTTTTGATAAGTTCTAACAGTTTCTGCTTAGAATACTAGGCCTTTTCCCTCAGAAAAGCATCAATGTTTGAGTACCTTATTCATGGTGTTCCTATCTGCCTTCAAGCAGTTCTTCTATCCCCATAGTTGTCATTGAAAGCACAGATTTCAACTCACCATTCTTTGCCCAGAATCATCTTTATTTTATTTTTTTAAGGTTTTTATTATTACTTTTTAAAATGTGATCTCTACTCCCAGTATGGGCCTTGAACTCACAACCCTGAGATCAAGAGTCATATCCTCTACCTCCTGAGCTGGCCAATCTCCCCTAGAATTATCCTTAAAGCAATGTATTTCCAAGTCCTGTAAGGAAGTGATGTCTCCTTTCCAGAAATTATGTGAGGTAATTTTTCCTTTTCTCTTTCTGAGAAAATCTCTCCCTTTCAGCCAGCAAAATATGTCACGTTGATTTTTGCTCCCTATAGGACATTTGTAATCTTGAGAGAAGCAAGACTGCACCACCGTTCTCAGTGGTTCTGTTGGGCATGGCAGTGTTGTGTCATTTGCCAACAGAGAATGTTCTGTGTCGTTCACTGGTTTAATAGGTACAACAGGTTTACCAGTCACAAAGTTACGTATAAGTCATCTCATATCCAAAGGCTCATAATCCAGGGTATATTTCTGGACCTTACTGCGAAGTCAGAAACATTGCCTGTCTTGGAAAACTTTCGGTTTACACCTGAAGATGGAATTATATTCAGCTTTGTAAACCCCCTCTCTATCACACTTCCTCATGTTTAGTGTTCGTAGATGAGTTTGTGTACCATTCATGTTTGTTAATACTCAGGAAATGTACTGTTAGCATCACCATTAGATTATTTAACTTGAAAGAAATCACTCATTTTTGTGATCTATGTTTCTGGCTCATTGGAATCGCAAAAATACGAAATGCCGCACGTCACCCCTTGGCACATTTGGTAGTATATTGATGGTCTCTTTCAGGTTTCACCCAAGTCTGAGGCCACCATCAGCACATTTTAGCCTCTGTCACCCCCTGTTGCCACCAAGTATCTGAAGCTGGGCCTGGATCGGTGGAGCCTTCTAACTTCTGAAAACCTCATGCTAACCTGACTGGAATGTTGAAGAGGCAAAAGTGGTAGAAAATCAGCCTGACTCATTTGCTCTCCAACTTCAAATCAGAAAGCTATTTATAGTCCCCCCTTAGAGCCTCATTTCATTCTTCTGAGCAGGAGAAACACATCCTAGCACAAAACTGTCTGAGATTGGGCAACAGATAGTTGTCATTGAAAATGCCTTTAATGGTGGCAAGTGGTCAAGCAGTCCCCAGGCAGCAGCTTCATGGTGATGGCTAATAGGGCAGCACTTCATTGGCTCTTCACACTTCGTAGATTTGGCCACAAAAGGGTCAGGTGTCCACATGGACTCAGATATGTATTACTTGTTCAGACAGCAAAAGCAAGACCAGCGTGCCATCAGTTCCCTAACTCCCTTGTTCCGCACACAGTATGACACTGAGCTGGAGGGTCCAGCTGGCAGGTGGCATGAGTGGTGGGTCACTCTGCCCTAGATAAACCATATCTAAATGACAGCCAAGTTAGTTCTGTAGACACAGAAGCCTGCAGCTGTGCCCTAAGTGGGAAGGGAGGTTAGGAGGAAAGTCCTGTGCTCAACTGAACTGAGGAAGATGGGTGGGAAGCCATCTTGTGGTCATTTCACAAGATTGGGAGGTAGATGAGAAACTTCCACGTGGTAGCTCCTCACACGGCTGCGTATCTCCCTTCATTCTGGGAGGAATTGCATGGCAGCCTGCCAAGACTCGAGTCAGACTGTGGGTAAGCTTGGCCTATGTAGCCTGTGAGGATACGGGCAAGGTTGCCAGGGAGCCATGGTGGTTGCCCTGGCAACCATGCCCATCTCCTCACAGGCTACATAGGCCCTTCATTGGCTACCAGTGTGGGAGGAAGTACAGAAAATAAGGCATCTGGAGTTGTGTGAAGCTGGTTAGGTGAACATTTTATGGTTTGTGGACTTAAGACATCCTTTATTCAGGATAGGATAGATGTGCTTCAGGAACTAGATAATCCCATCTTCCATCTTTGTATGTGGCGTGACACACAGAGGTTTTCTTCTTCCCCGTGCGTATCCAGCAAGAGTTGTGGTGGTGTCGTATCCCATATGGTCATTTGGGGACTCAGGCTGATGCCAGCAGTCTAACGTCTTGTAGTGGTAACATCTGTAACTCAGGGCCCCCCTCAGTCACCATGACAGGAAAAGATACAGCCAGAAGATCATGTGTCAGCCCTTTCATATTTTGGCCTAAAAGTGACACAGGTCACTTCTGCCCACAGAAGGGGACTCAGAAGGTGTGCTCAGAATGACCACATGGCCCAACCTAACTGTGAGGGATGGGAACTGTGGGGGAACAGATGGAATATTTAGTAAGCACATTGTCTGTACCACAGGCATGCATTTTTGCAGTCAACCTATCAGTTTGACTGAGCATTTGTACAAGTGGATAGTGACCAAGAGAAATCTTATGTGTGAATGCTTTAGACTTTACAACAATGCTTTTTACAGTACTCACCCTTAGAAAGAGGCAGAGATTCAGAGGCTTGGAGGAAGAGGTTGGTCCAAGACTAAGACACCGAACGAAGGTATTTTCTGTCCTCGGAACCATCATTGGTCTGCGTTCGCTATCTGGATGGAAACCAACACAAGCTTCAGTCTGTATTGATTTTGGTGGAGGCTAGGAAGATCATTTTGTACTTGTTCATATTGCATGGAAATCAAGTGGTAGATGAACACCATCCTAGATCATCAGAAACACTGTGCTGTTCTTGAAACAATTTGCAACCACCGTTCTGACCTGGAATCTATGGCGTCAGGAGGTAAACTTTTCCTCCATTGGAGGAAGTGAAACAGTGTTAGCCTTACACGTGCAGACCACTGTCCTCTCCACATACGTCTGAGTCGAGTTTAATTGCTGCTCTTCAGAAGGGAAAACCAAGAGCACGTAATAATTACAACCGTCATCATCTACTTTCTCTGATATTAACTGTTTCAAATCTATTCCTAACCTTTACGTTGGTTATAATTATTGAATTTTTAGCATAAACTTCCAATTTATTTCATTTTTTACACGTTAAGTAATTTAAAAGAACTGACCCAGGTTAAGTTCGTTGATGAAGACATAGGAAAGAAATAATAAAATTATATTCTGAGTTCAGTCTTTCTCAAAGACGTGAAGGGAAACATGCCTGAATTTGATGTGCTCTGCTAGTAATAAAGGAGATATCAGTATTTTGTTGGGATATAATTGAAAATTGATCATTTGGGGGAAAGCGTTTTAAACAGCCTTAACCCCCAAGCCGTACAGTTTTATGTTATCACATATAGCCCTGACAGGGATCACTAGTGAATCAGTTACATTAATATAACGTGGGGGAAGCCAGCAGTTTAATTGGCACTGTTGGGGCTCCAGCAGGAAACTGTCTCTTTTTAAGTGCGTTACTGTCATGTGAAAGAGGAGGTAAAGTCTATATTGGTCCCAACACATCACCTTACTTGTCTCCCATCTTCGTGGATTTCGCCTCTGTGTTTTGCTCTCTCCAGATGTTGAGTCAACCGGGAGAAATGGAGAAAAACAGAATTGTGTTTGGTGCTCGAAAAAGGAAGGCAGTATATTCCTTTTCTTCTCATCTCCCCCTCCTCCTCCCGCCTCCAGTGTCTCTCCCCTTTTGGAAAGGGGAGGAGTTGAGGGACTGGAATCTCGGAGCAAACACTGAGAATGGCACTAAATTAGAGCCGTGTCCAGATACCCAGGATCTTAACTGGCCTGAGTAAGGGGCAAGGATTGTAGCCTAATACATGCCAGGGAATTTGATGTCTTACTAGGGCTGAATGGCTGAAGTGGTAGAAGGAAAAAAAATAAAATTCTTATTATATCATTAATGTAGAAGGACAGGGAAACCTGAAACAAATTGTTCTGCAAAATAAGGGAGAATTTGCAGGGTATTGTCTATCACATATCTCTGCAATAGAGGAGTGTTAAAAAATGGAATTCAGTCCAGTAAACTGGAAGATGGAAGATCTCATGAGCTTTATTATACACTTCATATTTAGGCAGTGTCCCATCTAACAAGCAGAGGGGGGCTGAGGACTTGTACAAAGTGGAAGGTTTTCATAGAAAAGAGAGTGGGGCAAGGAAATTACTAGCAAAAGAAAAAAACAATGTTTCAGGTAAGATGGCCTCTCGTTATAGGGGCAGGTCAGAGGGAGCCGTATTATGCAGTTGACCTCATGTTTCTTGTGGGGGATGAGGAGGGTCCATGGGATGGATGACCTTATGAGTGCTGATCGGAAGACTCCCAACTGACCAGTTAAGACTACATTTCTGGGGACCTTGCAGCTGCAGTTAGGTGAGGTGTTACGTGACCCCCATCTCATGACCTGGCCTAAGTGACACCATTTGGACGCTTTAGTTCTTTTTAATGGGAGAAAGTTGTTTCATGAAAGGGGGACTTGAAAATTATTTATGTTCTCAATAATTAAAAGTGTCCTTTAAGAATTAATTATACTTAATTAATTCTTAAATAATTCTTCTTAATTAATCCAGGCGGGGCGCCTGGATGGCTCAGCGGGTTAAAGCCTCTGCCTTCAGCTCAGGTCATGATCCCAGGGTCCTGGGATCGAGCCCCGCATCGGGCTCTCTGCTTAGCTGGGAGCCTGCTTCCTTCTCTCTCTCTCTCTGCCGCCTCTCTGCTACTTGTGATCTCTATCTGTCAAATAAATAAATCTTAAAGAAAAAAAAAAAAGAATTAATTATACCAGTTTCAAACAAATGTGAAAGTAGCTAGAATGACTTAACCTGAACCTTACCCATCTTCAGTTATCATCAGTATTTTGTCCATCCAATTTCACTCTCTGTTGTGGCCCTCCCCCCCCCTTTTTTTGGTTGGAGACGTTCCAAATTGATCCTAATATCGTGTGTGGTCACTCACCCCAAATCTCATATCTAGGAAGTGGTGGATCCGGGATTCAGAATCTCTGCAGTCTGGTTCCAGAAGCTCTGGGGGGACCCACAAGGCAGAGGAGAAGCCCACTTAGATTGGAGTTGTTCTTTAAATCAGTATAATTGAGTAATAAGCAAAACCTTCTAGGAACAGCCCCCCTCTCAACCCATCTTTGAATCTAAGTGCTTCACTTACGTTCCTAGAAGGGTGTGAGCCTGTGGAGAGTGGGCTTAGGATTCGATATCAGAAGTCATCTCCACTAGTGTGGCATTTTATTGATACACTCATGAAACACCAGCTTATTACAGGAGCTGCTTCTCTCCTGAAACACAGTCACACAAATTCATATTTGCTGCCTTGCTCTGCCAACAGTTCATGAATGCAACATCGCAGGGGTCAAGCACTGGTCACCTCGGAGGGAAGGCTCGAATCCATGGGGGTCTTCCACTGTGCTCTGACCAAGTGTGAGGAGCTGACTCTTTAATTATAGCATTTTGGGGAATGATCAAATGTTTGGCACTGACTGTTCCTGATCATTTGAGATTATACTGTTTCTAAGGAATACTTAGAACATAATTTGAATGACTGCTGATGTCTCAATGGTGCTGAATCAAGAATTGGAATTTGACTCAGTCACATTTACTGAGGCCAAGTAGAGAACTCAGACTAGGTGCTTGTGATCTGCGGAGATCAAAGAAAGATCCCAGGGAGGGACGTTTCTGGCATTTAAACATCTTGGCACCCTTTTTTGCATGAGGGGGTGGCCAAATAAGATCCGGCCAGATACTCCAGAAGTGGGGTTGGTGGAGTGGCAGAGACCCCATCAGGAAAATGCTCCCCCTTCCCCCCCAACCCTGCCCCCCACAACGGCTCCTTCCCTGGCCTGTGGGGGCCCAAGGCAGGAGCCTATGTGTCTTACTGGGACATACTGGGAACAACATCATGGGCTCCAGGAAGCCACTGTGTAAAATGTTCTTAATTTTCCCAGAAAGAAGGAAGGAAGGAAGGAAGGAAGGAAGGGTGAGTTTCAATTCCCATGAACACTGGTTACTTTTTCAGGTTAGCTCATTGAACTCTCAGAAAGCAAAGACTTTGTACAGAGGGTGAGAGGCAGGGTTTGTAAACTGTGATTACAAAACTGCCTGGAAGAAAAGGACCGGTGGGCAACAGGAGCCTTGGTCAGTGTGGAGCTGGAGTGAGCATCCCATGATCCTGTGTGCAGAGAGATCTACTGATGAAACGGACAGAACAATTCTGGGACTGCCTGTCTGTCTCTCTGCATGTGTTGGGTAGAGGTCTAATGCCAGGTGCAGGGAGGTGGGCAGGAAGAAGAGCCATTACTAGAGTCATTCTTAGAAGATGAAGGGAAGTTTCTGAGATGCGATGACCCCATCCTCCTGTTTGCTTTGAAGGAACATAACCTAGGGGGTAGTTTCCCAAACTTCATGCTCATCCACACCCCCAAATTCTCTTTCTTCTGGGCACAGAGTTAAACCAGTTTCCTCCTGGCTTCTCCTGGTTAAGCACGGCCACAGACTGAGTTCCAGCCAGGGGAATGTGGCCAGAAGAATGTGTGTCTTTTCGAAGCCTGCCAGTAAAAACCTCCCATACCTCATGTATGTCATGCTGTTTCTTTCCTGTCTCTTGGCCGGATATACTTAAAGTGATCCTAGAATCCACGTGTTAAAGAAGGTAGAAACTTTGCAGTTCTCAGTCCCTGAATGAACAAATGGAAAACTACCACACATCAGAAGCATTCATTTGGCATTTCATGATTAAGAAATAAGTTCTGTTGTGTTGAGCTACTGATTTAGGAAAGGGGGTTGGATATCTGGTATCACACCTGGAATTATCTATTCTACTACGAATAATTTTCCCAGTCTTCTCTGTCTATGACCTATTCTGTCATTTATTACTCTTAAATCAATTTAATTTCTGTGAATTTTGATTTTAAAATGAAACTTTATATCACTATCACAAATGGAAAACAGTATCATTACAAATAGAAGGCAACTTTAAAAATATATTGAGTGGAACAAAATAATGTTATTCATTTCTGGCTAGGTGCTGTTGCCTGGAGAAGATTCTTCACATGAGACCTGTTGTCTCTATGTTTGAAAGGGGGAAATTAGCCTTTATTAGAAAGGTGTTAAAGGCATATTAGCACCAAACTGAGATTTATTCCTTGACAGAGTTAGAAGAGTTGGAAAAGAATTGAAAATAACTTTCCCTTGGTGTGATTCAGATGCAGTGCTATTAATATTAGATCTCAGTCACCTGAAGTCATCTGGCTCATCAGTGGTGCACATCTTGCGCTTGGAAAACAAAGACTTGCTAAGTATAGACCAGATATGAATGAAGGCTTGAGGATGGGTTGAAATGTACAATGGAGGATGCATATTGGCCGTGGTAGGTAGACCCAGCATGACTCTTGTGAGGGTGGGGTAAAATGAGACTGAAGCAGGCACTGAGAAACCTGGCAGCCTACAGTTCACTATTGAAAATCATATACAAATTATATATATATAAAAACCTGGAAGCACGGTGCTGTGGTGACCCTGGCACAGACCAGCTGAAGCTCTAAGAACAATGTGATCTTTCTTGCCTGAGTTACAAGACGACCGAGGTCGGAGTGACCACAGCTACTTGAGAGTGAGAGGAGAGTTCCAGAAAAGAGAGGGTCAGATAAGAAGAGCCCCAGGTGGTATGCATAAACTGTGCCTAAGTCTTTGGTTGATTCCTGAACCACACATGCATTGGGACAGACTCAAAGCAGCACAGGAAAATATCAAAGAACTTAACAGAGTTTCCCTACTGCAGGCAAGACAACATTTATAATTTCACAAAGTATTAACTGCCTATTAAAGTAAACATCAACACTGTTGAAAGGACTGTAACAGAATCTAGAGCTTCTACATGTAGCACTCACAGTGTTCAGTGGATAAGACCTTATAAAAAAAAAGAATAAAGGGGAATTAAAAAAATTACAGTGTCTGAAATTTAAAAATTTGCCCTATGGACTTAAATTAATAACAGAATGGTAGTAATGGAGGAAAAATTCAGTAATCCCAAAGATTAATCAATAGAAATGATCCTGGATAAAAAAAAGAAAAAAAAAAGGATTGGAAAAAAAAGTAAACAGTCTTAAGTCTGTGGGACAAAAAGTAAGTCCAACATATGTTTAATGTTCCAGCAAGAAAGGAGAGAGAGAATGGAGCAAAGAAATATAGAAGAGAAAGTCACCAAGACTTCCAAGTTTCATAAAAAATATAAATTTACAGATTCAAAAAGCTCACCAAAACAAGCTAATTGGAAAGAAAGATACACCAAAGCACATTATAGACAGACTGCCGATGAAGAGAAAGTCTTGAAAGCAGGCAGAAGAAAATGGCACCCTACATGTTGGAAACTGATTCCAATAATTGTGGACTTTCCATCTGAAGCTATGAAGGCCAGAAGAGTGGAACAATATCTGAAAGTTCTAGAAGGGAGAAAAAAAAATCCCTGTCAGACCAGAAACTTACATCCAGTGGAAATATCTTTTAAGAATAGAGACCAAGATATGTATATATTTTAAAGATTTTATTTACTTGAGAAAGAGAGCGAAAGAGAGTGAGAGGGAGCACACATGAGCAGAGAGAGGGGCAGAAGGCGAGGGAGAGGGAGAGAAAGGATCTCCAGCAGAGTCCACACTGAGCACAAAGCCGAACGCTGGGCTCCATCCCACAACCCTGAGATCATGAGATCACAACCTGAGCGAATACCAAGAGTCGGTCGCCCAAATGTCTGAGCTACCCAGGTGCCCCAAGGCAAAGATATTTCTAAATTAAAAAGAAGCACGAGAGACTTCATTGCCAGCATATCTGTCCTTCAAGAAATTCTAAAGAAAGCCTTTTAGGCTATAGAGAAATAACCTGAGAAGGAAACCTGAATTTTTTAGGTAGTAATGTAAAGCATCAGAAATGGGGCCTATTTGTGTAAATAAAAGACTGCATTTTCTCAATTAAAAAATATACATGACTATTTATAGCAAAAATTATATTATTACCATGTGGGGTTTATAATGTATGTAGACACAATACATATGACAACCATAGCATATGAAGTATAGTACAGTGTGTGTATGGGTGAGTTAAATGCAATATACAGTTGCAAGGTTTCTATGCTTTCTGTGACGTGGTACAACATTAACTCAAAGTAGATTGTGAAAAGTTAAGGAAGTAATTGCTCTGGGGCCATACTAAGAAAAAAAAATACTGCAAAGAGGCATAGCTATAAAGCCAAGGGATAATTTAAAACGGAATTCTAAAAACTAATTGAGGTGTTCGTGGTATGGATAGACTAACAAGTAGGACAGCCTATCGTTTTTAGTTCTACAGACTGGTCATGGAATTCATTGTATTTACCATTCTTTCCTTCTTACTTCTCTGGCTGTTTTCACTGAGCTTTTCCCTCGGAGTCCACTTTATGACAGTTTTGTCCGTTCTCCATAAATGTGTGAGCTTCGGGCTTCTAGTGCTGTTCCTTCAGTGATGTGGCAAGGGATGCCCTACACTGGGACTCAGGACACCTGAATGGTAGCCCTGGTTCTGGGGTGACTAATTGTATGTCCCTGCCTCTGAAGTGGATATTAACTTTCTCTTCGTCTCGGAAACACCTGTAAAAATGGAATATGAGAATGCCAGTCTCCTTTATTCTTTCAAAAGGCTATGGTTCTAAGTAAACATGGAATAATTATGGAGATGAGGATTTGGAAGTTTCAGCTGAAGTAAAATAGTTTCTTAAAGATAAGGTTCTAGCAAATTATAAGTCAAAGATGGCTGAGGGTGTCTTTCAAGTAGCTCGTAATACTATTAGTGGTAGGGGAATGGAATCTGATAACAAGGATATTTGAGTTTGCTGAACATAGTCAACCTTTGGTACATAATGATCCCTGCCATTTTTCACACACCTATGATGTGCCAGGCATTATACTGGCCCTTTACCTGTCATATATCTCTTAATACTCAAAACAATGTCAACAAGGAAGATGATGATTTCCCTATTGTACAGATGGAGAAATAGGCACAGGGAGGTCAAGTTAATGATGGTTGGCTGGGATTTGAAACCCTTCCCACACATCACATTTCCTCTTTTCTGAAGTCTGTCACATCGAAAGGTTGGCACGTGCTTTGTCATCATCCTGGATATTTTTGAGCACTTGAGAATGACAAGTTGCAGTAAGATACTTGGTCCAGTGTTGACAGCAGGGATAGAACACGCCTTCCCAGGAGCCCAAGATGCTAGAAGCTCTTCTCCCCATCCTCCTCCACCTCTGTCTTAAAACTATTAGTCTACATAGGTCTCATAGCATTTGCCCACATGATTTGTTCTTTTCCACTATCTGGAAGATAAACTGAGGCCCAGATGAATGGTAGTGTAAGAGAAGGGTGTGAAGTCATATGTCTGGGCTCAGATCTAAACTGAGGCCTTTCCTTACACTTTAAATTTGAATCCCTATTCTAGAACTTTAGTGGTAAGGACATGTTTTTTGAAGTGTTCCAGGACTGAGCTGGCTCCTGGCAAAGTCGGAGTAGTAAGAGGATGGGAATAGCATCTACATAAGCTTGTCACATTTTTCTCCTGTCTCATGCCTGGAATGTCATGGCAGGATATCAGATTGGTAGTGACATTTACAGGAGATGAAACAGTTTTTAATTGGAAAGCTGAAGAGTTTTTAAGACCTTATAAAATCAAATTCCCTGTATACTCAGAACCATAGCCTTTTAAAGGGGTGAAGGAATCTTAAAGAACACTCTTCTCATATTTTCTTTCTATAGGTACCTTCAAGACCGGGAGGGGTTTAATGTCCACTTCAGAGGCAGGGATGTTCAATTAGTCATTCTAGAATGAGGGCTACCATTCAGGAGTTCTAACTCCCAGTTTAGGGCATTCCTAACCATGTTTTTCTTCCACTTCCCTTTAGTCTATTTCTTCAGGTAATGAGCTCTTTGTGAAGATTTCCCTTTATGTCTCTTGAACTACTACCCCTGAAAAGTTGTTTAAAATGAAAATACATGCTGTAACTTAATTTTTTTTAACCCATTTTGGGACAAATTATCATTTGAGGGTGATTAGTGAACTTGAAGAAGGGAAGACTTGTAAAGGAGGAAGTTCACTGACTTTGGTAATCTTGAATAGTTTTGCCAGTACTGTGAATACTGACCTTAGAAAAAATACTCAACCACATGCAACAACCTTCTTTGACTGGCTGTTTTACTGGGTTTGATTGGAATAAAAGCTTATAATACTTTAAAGCCAAATCACTGTGAAATACAATAAAATCCCCAGTATATTTCCAAAATATATCATAAAACATTCCTTAAATGGAAATATTTAGGAGAGATGGTTATTTGTCGATGAGCCTTTATTCCAACATGAAGCTACTACACACAGGAATCCTGTTGGATCCACCTTCTGCACAACTGGGTGACTTTCGTAGATCTTTTTATCCTGGTGTGTGCGTTAGAACCAAAGGAGAAACCACAAAACTAATTGGTTAGAGCTATCGAAGGCCATTTTTAGATATGTTGAATTTGAAAAGGACCAATGATAAAAATAGAATTTGATGTCATATACTAAGATATTAGTGTTGCAAACTTTCTCAACAATTAAAATGAGAATTTTGTCCAGTTTTTGAGTTGGGCAAGGAAAAAGAGAAGATTTGCAACAGTGTATCATACTCAAAATCATTTTGATTTGCCTTGAGGACCACAGCAAAAGTGCCTACACTCTGCCTCCCCATATTCCTGGAAACAGTAACACAAAGTGATTTATTTTAAAACATATATTTTATGAGGACAACATCATGGAGGGAAGCAGCGTTTCTGAACAAAGACTTGGCATCATATAAACCATGTTGCCAAAAATAAGCTCTAGAAACAGATACAAAATATAGAATAAAGTTCTAGTATCATAAAGCTTCTACAGCAATTGATTATGACGAGAGGTCCTTATGTTCTAGAAGATGGTACACAGAACTCTTCCAACTACAACACTGTGTCATAAAAGAGATTGCGTGAATGGAAGTACCTTGCAGAGTCCTGGGCATTTTATTTGACTCAGGTCTAACATTAAACATCTATTTGCTCTCCAAGGTGACATGTCTGCATCTACAATTGTATACCTCAGTTTGCAATTTGTTACTTTTGCTGTGAAAGATTCTGAAAGAATATCATAGACTGTGAAGTGTTGGAAGATGTGGGCTTCTTCCAAAGATGCCTGAATCGGTCTTTTAACTACCCTCTTATTTCAAGAGGAGTCAAGGCATTCATGAATTATCCTCTTACTTTCAGTTCGTGTTCTAGATGCTGTGGGAGGGTCTCCTTATGTTATCTGTTATGGCAGCAGATGATGATGAAGAAGAAGAGTGTTTTTTTAAGAATGACAGCTAACTCCACTTCTCTCTCATTGTCTGTTCTCACTTAATTCAGATGCGCTATTTCGATGGCTCATTTTTAGATACAGTCCCCTCTCTTCCCACCAAAAGGTGACAAGGAAATACTGAAGTGGCTTTTTTCTTCTTCTTCTTCATAACCATGGTGTACTTGACATCTCCCAGGACTGCCAAGATAGGCTAAGGCTATGTCCTAATCTTAATTGTTCAGGAATGGAGAAACCAGTCCACCAAATGACCAAGTTCCAGAATAGCTAATTTGCTCCAAATTGATTTTTGTAAAGAAAAAGGAACTGCAAAATGTTTCTTAACCCTCTGAACACACCAGAATCGCCAATGCCCAGGCTCCACCCCCCAGGTGCTGGGATCTGGGTGTTCTGTGGTGGGCTGGCAGTTTTTGGTTTTGTTTTAAAGTGCCCTGGGTGAATCTAATGTACAGTCAGGGTTGAGAAATCCTGGGCTAGTACCTTCTTACCTGCCAAATGGAAGAACAAGGATTAATGTTATTAGCATCTGATGACTAGATTGAAAGTGAAAACAGGTGCTTCTTCACAATTATTGTTTGTTCATCACTTTCTTACTCCGTCCCATCATCTCTGCATTCTTGCACTTTTTCCTTTGAATCCTTTGAATTTCCTTTGAGTAAATGCAGGTAAAGCCAGCCGGGCTACCTTGTATTACTATCGCTAACAAAGTCCCCAGCCTGAGAACCGCCGAGGAATTTCACCAGCTGATGTGTTTATCCCAGCCTTGGGATATAAATGATACATTACCAACAGCCTATAAAGAAAACAGCTTTATCAAAAAACTATCTGCTTGAATTTTATCATTGAAGACAGGTGATTCCTGTCCAGGGAAGATAAACAGTCTGTATCCTTTTCGTAATCTAAGGCACATTTCATGCGAATATTCTGTGTTTGCCTAATGTCTTCCATTGAAAAAAGTATTTGCTTAATAGCTTAAAGCAGGGCTATTATTAACATAGTTCTCAAGGAAAGAAGGTTTTAAAAATAATTTTCTCTGCTCTTCGTTTCTCTTACTGTAAGCATGTGGCAAAGTCTTGGCATCCGTTCAGAATAAATTTTCTGCTTCCTTTCTGCCTTGTAGCCCATGCACATTTTATCTTGAGTTCTCCACCACCACCACCCCACCCTTTGGTAATCTGCAGGAAACCAGACCTTACTAATTTGAGTGCTGGCTCCTAAATTACTTATTATTGTATTAGTCCATATTCGTTAGCACTCGCGGAGGATTTATATTGCCCTAGGTGTTATTTTAAAATGTGTGAAAGACAGGTCCCTCCAATAATGCGCAATTTTGAGGGAAACTACCAAGGCAGAGGAATTTATGTGGCCGCTGGCTTGTTGTGATAGATTGCTTGTTACAAAGTGCTGCCTGTGAGAGGACATTTTTTTTTTTTTTTTTTGCAAAGGGGAGCTATTCAGTAATACAATTAGGGAGTGGAAACCGACAGTGGACAGAGGGTTTCTTCTATTCAGGCCCCTGTCTGTTGCCTGACGTGCACCCAGACATTGTTCTCCAGGCGATTTTTCAGGAGATTGTGTTGCTCTAGAATGAAGGCTCGGAGGTTCTCAAACTCCCGTGCCTGGGAATCCCCGGGAGTGTTGGTTAGCACAGCAATCGCTGGGCCCCTCCCCCAGGGTCTCGGATTCAGAGGTCTGGGGGTGGAGCCCAGGATTTGCCTTCTTGAACAAGTGCCCAGGTGACGCCGATGATTCTGATTGGATAATGAGCAGACAGCAGCGAAACCCAGAAAATTCTGGCCCAAGGGATGTAGCCTCCCTGAGCAAAGTTGTACTATTACTTCATCTCGCATGTAACCCAAATTACACGCACCTGAAGGAACTCTCAGGACTTGGGGAGGCCTGGCAGATGGTGGAGAGACAATGCCCTCAAAGGTAGTTCTGGGGCGATGGGTTGGCGTGCACGCCCACACAGCTCCATACTTGTGTGGCTTCCTTGCGTCCTGTGATTTGAGGCCCTTCTCTGGGAACATGTTACTGATACTGCAGTGCCTGGCAGCTTACGAGAGCTTCCAGAACCTTCGTGGGTGGGTGGGAATTCCTGTTCCTCCTCTGTCCTCCCCACAGCCCTGGATTTGTAAGATTTCTTCCAGGCCACCTAGAATTTGATTCCCTCTTTCCCCTGGCTTCCAGAGGGCAGGAACGATGGCTCCTTCTGGATGATCAGCTGTGTCTGGCTGTCAAAAAGCCCTTCTTTTCTAGAGCCCTTAACTGGCAGATAGCAAGACCTGATACCTCAGCCCCCTGGTGAGAAGGAACTTCCAGAGGATGACAGTAATTATTTTGAAGCTTTAACACCAAAGTTTGAAATTCTCCTAAGTGAATAATTTTGGAGGATCTACTTCTTTTCGTTATACAATTGGCTTTCTCATATGTGCATTCAGGTTGCCAAATCCCCTAGATAATCCTCATCTCCCATCAAAAAAGAAAAAAAAAGAGGGTAGTTCTATTTTTGTGAAAAAAGAGGAAAGAATCCAGGAAACATTTCAGAAGACTGTAATGTTTTCTAAGCTCCTTTTCCTGATACATATGAAATTCAAGGAGAATTCGGTCAGTTGTTAAGATTACATGAGATTTTTTAAAAAGTTAGTCGAAAATTTAGCTTCCTCCCCCTCTCCTCCACAAGACACTGTGAGAAATTTTTAGTTTACACAATTTAAATAAAAGAATTCCTGTATAAAGGCCACTGCTTTCTTATTGCTAAGCGTTTTCACAGGAAGGTAGTGGGGGGGCCTGTGCGTTCCAGGGTTTCGCCCTCCCCTGCAGGTGACACAGTCTGGACACCGGCCAATACAGAGCATGCCTGCCTCACCCTTGTGTTAGAATAAAGAACAAGCAACTGCCCAAGTCTGTTAGAAGGTTAGGGTTCTGGGCCCTTCCTGTTGCTTCCACTCCTCTTCCTTCTCTCTCTCTCTCTCTCTTTCTCTCTCTGTCTCTCTCTCGGGAGTTCCACATCTAAATTTCTGCTCTGAATTTTAAAGAAAGTAGTTTCAGTGTCTTTCATGAGATTTTTTACATCATTTGTTCATGAGCTTCAGAGAATCGTTCAGTAGAGCTGTTTTGATATCTCTCTTTTTCTTTTCAATTTCATTTGTTACTTGAAAAGGCTACAAGATACCATTAGGAGAACCCGCAGATAGTTCCTTTGGCAGGGATGGTCGTTAGAAAAATACATTTGGCCCTGCACCAAGGCAGTGACCTATAAATACTCCTGCTGGCTCTTCCCTCTCTTCTTTGTGATTCACTGGGATGGAGATGTTGGCCCGATGCCCCGAGGAAAATGGTATTTTGAGGATAACCAAAGATTTTAACCTGTACCCGGCTTGGAGACACTGATTATGGCCTAGATGATTTCTTGTAGCCCCAATAGTCATTCTAGAGATCACATCTCTGGTCTACCCTGTGAGTGGGGCAGCAACATTGCCTTCACTGACCCTGAGGTTCAGCAAGCTCCAGAGGGCTGAGATGTATATAGATGTGTGTGTGTGTGTGTGTGTGTGTGTGTGTGTGTGTGTGTGTGTGTGAGACAGCAAAATAATTGTATTGGATACAGTTGTAGTGTTAACTGTTGATACATCGAAAATATTAACAACATTTAAAATATATTACTTGCTCACTGGGCACTGTGTGTGCATTGCCTTACTTAATCCTCCCACGGCCCTGTAAGGGAGAGTCTACTATAATCCCCATTCTACAGATTAACAAACTGAGACTAAAAGAAGATAAATCAGTTGTTCATAACTTCCCAGCAGATGAGTAGCAGCACCAGAATGTGAACACATATCTCTCTGGTTTAAAAGCAAAGTTCTTTAAAAAAAAAAAAAAAAAAAAAAAAAAAGATTTATTTATTTTAGGGAGAGAGGCAGAGGCGGACCAGGACCCTGGAATCACGACCTGAGCCAAAGGCAGATGCTAAACTGACTGAGCCACACAGGCACCGCAAAACAAAGTTCTTTTGTGCTTTGCTATCCTGAGGAAACGTCTAGTTGTGATCTAGTGTGGTCAGAACTTGTTGACTGTGTAATATCATTCCTCTTCTTTGCCAGCTTCGGGTTTTTCATGTGAGAAAGGGCATGGGAGTCTGTCTCCTCTTCTCCCTCCGCCTCTCGTCCAGTGCCTCAACCTGTAGTGCTCTGTTACTTGTTTGAGCCACAAGGGAACTAGAAAGTAGCTCCCATCCAAGCAAATTTGGGGATGAGGTCTAGTCCCTCTCAATTTATCAAGAACATTATAATTCCCTTTAATAGGAACTATTTGTGTTGAACACTCCGCCGTTCTCTATGAACATGATCGGTCCCAAGCTGCTTGAGCGGGGTACTTCCTGGACGCGTGGCTGAGACCATTTATTCCGTGGGCTCTCGGCCCCATCTGTTTTCCTGGCTGCCCTAGATATTGTCAGGTTATTCTTCGAGTCATGATCAGCATTACAGTAGCATGCAATATCAATTTCTCTATTAGTATTATAGTAATTATTGTATAAGATGACATCAGTAATTATAATTATTCATTAACTATACCAATATTAAAAATAGTGCATTGATGTTAATAATTACCATTTACTAGGTAAAGAGTATTAAAATATTATCCCTAATTTGAGTAACAGCATAGTCCCAAAGCCTATAGATCTGATATTAAGAAAATACTATGTAGGGGCGCCTGGGTGGCTCAGTGGATTAAGCCGCTGCCTTCGGCTCAGGTCATGATCTCAGAGTCCTGGGATCGAGCCCCGCATCGGGCTCTCTGCTCAGCGGGGAGCCTGCTTCCCTCTCACTCTCTCTGCCTGCCTCTCTGCCTACTTGTGATCTCTCTCTGTGAAATAAATAAATAAAATCTTTAAAAAAAAATACTATGTAATAGTATACATTAATATTAATTCCTTTTAAAGTGAAGAATGCTTTCATTTCATCTTATGATACATCCCTGAAGAATTCTTCTTTTGGAAGCAATTCCTTTTTTAAAAGATTCATTTATTTATATGAGAGAGAGAGAGAGATCATGCAAGTGGAGGAGGAACAGAGGAAGAAGGAAGGAAACTCAAGCAGACTCCTGGCTTAGTGCACAACCCTACCCAGGGCTCGATCCTGCTGTCTATGAGATCATGACCTGAGCGGAAATCACCAGTCAGATGCTAAACCAACTGGGCCACCCAGGCGCCCCTGGAGGCAATTTTAAATTTAGAGACAGTTTTGACTTTATAGCCTCAGATAATTCTCAAGGTGGGGTCGAGAGGATTACCAAAAGGAGCTAAAATTTGAAACATCTGAAAATACTATTTATTAAGAATTTACTATGTGCCAGGCATAGTGCTAAGCCTTTGATACATATTTCTCATTTTATAATCTGTAAATATTGTTTATCTCACTTATAAGATAAAAACAAATGAGGTCACAGATTAAACATCTCATTCAAGAGCACACAGTTCATAAATGGTGGCTCCTGAAAGCCAGGACCTCTGCAAATGATACTCAATTGGCTGTTAAAACCCAGAAGTCTCTTATCCTATTCAAAAATTCTCATGAACAGTGATAGCTGGAACCACAGCATTAGTGAGAATTGACTCAGTGTAAGTTTCATGTGATTATCTGGATACTGGGCAGGGTTCAGGCCATCTAATTGGTGCAAGGTTGAGAGGTTGGCTGATTGACCGGTGCGATACATGGAGATGGTACCTGTCCGCTCACCAGGGCCATGTATCCAGGAGGGAGAAGGCAGGGTATAGGTTCTGATTTAAAAGAACCTATTCCAGATGGGAAAGTACTCAGCTAATGGTATTTAAGAAAGCTCATAGCTATAAAATTGCAGAAACCAGAACTATTTTCCCGAGGGCAGGAAGCGGTGGTGATTTCTCTAGTTTTGTGTGCCTTTTTTCCTAACAGTGGGTGGACTCTGAGCAGGTACATATTGGTATCTGGAGAGGCAAGATCGATTCTGAAGGACTGTAGCACTAGTCTGCAGGGGTTGGGAATCCTACCTCGTTATACCTCTTATTAGCTTTGTAGGCTTAGGCAATTTAAACAGTCTGCCTGACCCTTACTTTCCTGATCTGTAAAACTTGTACCCCTTTATGCCATCCTCCCCACTACCACCATAATTGTTGCTGCTGTTGGAGATGCTTAACAGCTGCCTGGAATAGAGCAGCTCAAACAGAGCCCTACCAAATTACGCACCTTTTTAAGAGTCATTTAGACCGCAATCATGGAAATGAATGCCAATAACTAGATCTGGCAGAAGGTTGGGCGTCTCGCGTAATCACATGCCTCTGCAGTGGTAGAACAAGTCCGATAACTCTTGGCAGGTCAGGTAGGAGGTCTCGTAGCAAAAGTCCTAAAAAGGGACAAGCCCTTTGACCTAGGAGTTTTGCCCGAGGAACAATGGGACATATACCTAAATTATGTACGAGAATGTTAACTGCAGATATTAAAAATCAAGATTTACGTTTATGGGCATGAAAAGATTTGGTACTAAAGTAAATGAAAAAAGACAAGCAACGAACATGATACATACAGATGTCTCCTATTAAAGATAGGCCTTAGTAGATACCCTGAAATGAGGGTTTTTTGGGTTTTTTTTTTTTTTTTAGTTTATTTAAAGCCAGAGGTAATAAGTTAACTTCTCACTTTTGAAATTTGCTTACACTTTGTTTTTGCTTGTTATGTACTGGTTTATCAGTTAATGTCTACATATAAACTTTGATCCAAATATTAAGAATTATGAGATCCGGATGGGAGTTTCGTTCCCCTGGAGAAGAGAATTATGTAATACTGTCATCCTCATCAATACACCTGAGGCAAGCAACAGGTTCTCATCAGTGCAGTAATACTTCTCATTAATCCGAGCAAGTGCAATTTAAGAAGGCTCCTTCCACCCTGAAATTCTGATATAATTCCAGACATGAAGTCTATACATTCTGCCATCATACCCATGGAGAATCCCTGATATGGAATGAAGGTTTCTGTCACAGGCTAAATTCTTTTGAAGGTCAAATGGGTTCAATGTGAACTAGTTAATACTCAAGAACTATGATTATTCAATGTTATTATTTAATGTATTCAGAATGAATACACAATTTAGGCAAAGTGAGCCGTTGTCATTTAGGAAGAATATTGCTTTTTTGTTTCAGTGGTCTCCTTACCAGACCATTACTTCTGTTCTCATTTCCTCTTCCCATAGCTGGATTTAACCACCAGGCAACACGTCAAATTAAAGGACCATGATGAAACAGGCCAGGGATAGGGCATTTAGATTAGTGTATCTTTTTCAAAACAAAACAAGAATCTGTAGTATGTCTTTTAATGCCCAGCTGCTGGGACTTTGCCCAGAATGCTTAGTGCTTGTGGTAGTGGGTGTCAATAAATTTCATTCTAATATCCACATTGATATATGGGCAGAAATTCATTTTTATGTGAGCGTGTGAGGGCTGCTCTTCTTTGACAGGTAACATCCAGCATGTAGCAATAAAAATACAAGGGCTAGGTTTTTACTGTCATCTGTAAGGTCAGGAGAATTACAGTGTAATGACAGACTTCTCCATCGCTATGGATCTGAGACAGGGATAGTGTATTGCACCTTTTACACTCCCAAACAGGAAAACATTACACACCAAGTCTTGGGGCACATCTGTTCCCATTGAGTGAGCTCTACTTTTAAGACAGACTGGCAACCCCAACTTAGAAACCAACTTTTCTCTAAAAATCAAGTTGACTATAGACAACATTTTTCCTAGAAAGCCAGTATTTATAAATCAGGGATTGGTGAACTTCATCTATAAGGAGTTAGACAGTAAGTATTTTAGGCTTGGTGGGCTGTTGCAACTATTCACCTCAGCTGTTGTAGCAGAAAGCAAGCATAGACAATATGTAAACAAATGCATGTGTGACTGTGTTAACAATAAACCTTTATTTATAAAAACAGTGAACTGGATTTAGATTGTCAATGCCTGTTATAAATGGCCACTCATTTCCCAGACCAGCTCACAGAAACTTATTTATCTTATAAGTTGTTGATACAGTGTACATGTACAACAATACTAAATTCTTTAAAATGTATTCATTTTAAACTCTAAATAGCACTAGTGCCTGTCAAAAAGCCACTGCTTGAGGGTGTCTGGGTGGCTCGGTCTATTAAATGTCCAACTCTTGATTTTTGACTCACGTCATGATCTCAGGGTCCTGGGATCAAGCCCTGTTTTGGACTCTGTACTCATCATGGAGTCTGCTTGTCCCTATCCCCCTACCCCACCGCTCATTCTCTTTCAAATAAATAAATAAATAAATAAATTAATTAATTAATAAAAATCTTTTTAAAAAAGACTGCTTTTTTTCTCTTTCAGCTGTTTCTTCTGAATGTTGACTTCAACTCTCAATGTAATAGGCTTTTATTGTTGTTTCCTAATTTATTAGTTTTAGACATCTGTTGACTTTCTGCTAAAGTAGGCGAGACCTGAGTTCATGATGCTCTCATGTGCCCATTCCTCCATATTTGCAACCTAATTATATGTTATTTTTGTTTCTCTACTTGTTACTGAAATTCATAGCAAAGCGTTCACTTCTTAAATGTATAGCTTGACCAATTTTCACTAATAGTATCTTTTAGATTCCCTTTTTTGTAAAATCAAGATTTTAGCACTCCTGTTCTTCCTACCTCTTTTTATTTTTGTATAACAAGGCTCATAATATTTCATTCTGTTATATAACTGCTCTTAAATCTTTAGAGCTTTACAGAAACTTTGATTCTAAAACTTGAAAATCAAACAATATTAGTGTTTGCAACTTACTGTTTCCAGTGGAGCTAAGGACTATGGTTCAATTTTCTTGTTTGTATAGCTTTCTCTTTTCATGGAATTGCCAAAAGCCATTCTTCTCCCTGCCCTTTTGGTGCTTTCGTCACAACTTCAGTTTTTGTCCCCTCTCACATTGGTTCACTGCAGTGCCCTTTCCCGGGACCCTCCTGCCCAGCGTTGTCCTCACTGCTCTCCAGGCCTGCTGTTCACCTGTCCCTCTGCGAGTTTGCTGCTTTGGATTAGCCGGTTCCTCCCAATCATCCGGTTTTCATTCTAGAGCCACTCCTCCTCCATTTTGGTTGTACCTATCTAAGATCGTTAATCTCTGGTTGTACCTAAGACCAGTACTCTGATCTTCAGCAAAAATCTTGTTAGGTCAGTCTAGCAAAGAATTATCCTACCTCTTAGTAATTTTCTATCTACTGACTCCCACTCGGCTCCTTGGCTATAAATCTCTACTTTTCCTTGTTGTGTTGAGAGTTGAGCTGATCTCTCTACCCTATTATAAAATGCCATTGTAGTGGTGCCTCTGAATAAAGTCTGCCTTATTGTTCTTTAACAAGTCCCATGAATGGTGTTTTCTTTAACAGTGTCATATACAATATGTTTTATAAAATATAAGAAATATAAAGAAATGCTAAGACACGTCTGCCCCAAAGAGTTCTAGGTAAGGGATTGTAGACCTCTTCCACACGGCTCTATCCCATTTTCTTTTAAAACACATTGAGCCATAATTTGCCAATTGGCAACTTCTATTTTACAGAACATCAAATTAGAAATTGGAAATGGACCTCATACTCTTTAGAAGATCTTAAATTTGAGGTCTCTGTTGAAATTACTTTGAGTGGTCTGTACCGCCTTATATTCCTATGAGAAAGAGTGTAGAAGGACAAAATTTTCTGAGTCTTTGAATGTCTGAAAATGTTTTTTTGTTCTCAGTTTGAATTGATAATTAGGTTCAATATAGAATACGAGGATGAAAGGTATTTCCTTCTGGCTCCTTTGTTAGAAATTGAGAGGTTTAATGTTTAGAGTGATGTGGAGGGAAAGGGAAACTTGGCAGTAGGGATTTTCTTTGTCTTCAGTCTTCCAAGCTTGCTCCTGAAAAACCTGATTTCCACTTCTGCTGATTCCTATCCCTTTGTAGAGGATGAATTTTCTTTTTCCCTTCTCCTATACAAAGGTGTGTTTTGTGGGTGAATTCAATGAGAATAAGAATCTTTCCTGATTTATCTTCCATTTAAGTTTTTTAAAAAGATTTATTTATTTATTTTAGAGAGAGAAAGAGAGAGTGAGAGAGAGGGGGAGATGGGCAGAGGGAGAGGTTTAGAGGGAGAGAGAGACTCTCAAGCAGACTCCCCATGGCGTGTGGAGTCCAACATTGGGCTTGATCCCTTGGCCAGGAGATCATGACCTGAGCTGAAATCAAGAGTCGGATGCTTTAGTTTGGTTGTTCCTATCTTCAGTTATATTCCTATGAAAAAAGGGTATATAAGGACTAACTTTTCTGAGTCTTTGAATGTTTGAAAATGTTTTTATTCTCAGTTTTGATTGATGATGAGTTTGAATGTAGAGTTCTGTGATGGAAATTATTTCCCACAGAGCCACCCAGGCATCCCAATTTTAAATTTTAAAATGAACTTTCAATTACCAGGATTTTTTTCCTGCTTACTCATTTTTCCTTTTCTATATCATTCTGTTCTTCTTCTTCTTCTTCTTCTTCTTTTCTTTTCTTTTTATGGGTTCTTGATTCTTTTTGGGATATTTGATGTTTCTCTTCTATTGCCTGTTTTATTTGTATTTCTTCCAGGACCATTTCCCTCCTTTTTAAGATCCTGCTTGTGCTCTTTCTTGTTGGAGGTTTTCCTATTTATCTCTTAACCCATTATTTTCCATTCACAATTAAGAACCAGGCCATTAACTAGTTGCTCTGAGACTCTCTATGTGGGCTTAGTTTTATGAAAATTGAGTGGGTTGGGGGCTGAATGTGGATTCTTTTTTCTCTGGGGCCCTCCAATTTCTTTACAGAAGATTGCTATGAACTCATCCTAGGGGCAGGCCCTAGGATGGCAGAGAGAAGGGAGAGATGGGGGGGATGAGAGAGAGAAATCATTACTTAGGGGGATGGAGGACGCACATGGTACAGATAAGTTCTTGGTTACTCCCTATACAGACTCTCAAATTCTTTTTCCTGTTCTATGTCTTACTCTCATTGTCTGTCCTACAAGGAGTCCGAAGTGTTGCCAGGTTCTGCAAGATCAGTTGAGTGCTTTGTGTGGATTTTCACATGAGACTGTTTTTTCACCATGTTTGATTATCACCCTTACATCTTCTTTCTGGCTTGAATCCCCTACCTTCTTGGGACTCTTGCATTTAAAAAAAAAAAAAAAGTGTGGATTTACTCTATTTTTAATTTTTTAACTCTCATTTTAGTAGGGTTGATTAACGGAGAAAAGATCAACTGTGTGGTCAATTAGAAGGCACAATATTGTTTTCCACACTTTATTTTGAGTTGTTATTAGCCAATATTTTATGCTACTCTCCATTTTATAGTTGTATATGGGTTGGCCTGCCAGCTCATCCTTTATGTGTGTGAGAATTCATTGAAACTCAGGATTTAGAACCATTATTTCTGTCCTGCATTATAACATTACTCCTTCTACTTCCCTCTTTTTAATTCACTCCTCATATGTTCACTGTGTGATGCCCTCGGAGACTCAGGGGGTTGGAGGGGTAACTCCTTATTCACTAGGCAGCTGATACCTGTCAGCTGCTCCTCAGGTGATTTCTACTTCCTCCTGGGCTTCAGTCCCTACAAGCAACCTGCGAGAGAGAGAATGAGTTTATCCTGGCTTTGACAATAAATTGTATTTTGTTACATTAGAGTGTGTTTTGCTTTTCAGGCCTGAAAGTTTCAAACATCCCAAATTAACGCTTGAGGATTGCAGAAAAATGTAATGAAAACACTCCTATTTCTTGTGTTCCTTTCCCTTTGCTAAGGCCTTTCCCTGCATGCTAAGGAGTCCTCACAAGCCGGCTGGGACACGGGGCCTGCGGGGTTTATTTCACCTTAAACACAGAGCGAGGCATTGCTGAAGGCAGGTTGTCAATTCATGTCCCCTCTCCCACTTTCTATCGAGCCCTTATGATATAAATGTTTGTTCTTCAAAATGAGGGAGAGAAATCAGATATTTGGGGTGTCTGTGCTCAGCTCCTTAGGAAGACTTATGTCTTATTGATATTCCCAGCTTTTTCATGCAAGTTTAGAATAAATCAAGCTGTTGATTCACAGATTTTCTAGCTCTGATTTCCCTGTCCTGGGAAACCAGAACAAATGGTGTCATGGTTTATTGTCTGTTGTCGAAAAGTGTCCAATATCCCTAGGCTGGTTTCTTTAGGCTCTACTCACATTTTAATGTAATAATAAGCTTTGCAACACATACCTGAATGGTAAGTTTTGAGGCTCCTAGAGTTCAAAAGATATTAGAAAGCTATAAACTGTTTTATTTTTAAAACTGAAGATAGATTAATTAGTTAATTACTTAATTTAAACAAAAAAAAACGATGATGATTTTCTAAGCCTTCCGACAAGCATCAGGAATGGTCGGACCCAAAGTTTTCATGAGGTTTCTTGGATGAGGTCTTGGTGGTGGCGTGCCCCATGTAAACTGAGGCTCCATCTGATTCCCATTACTTTGTGGTGAGTATGGGCTAGTCATTTCTCTGCAGTCACATTCCTTATTTGGATAAGTGTCCACGAGGGTGCCGTTCATCGTTTCCTTCTAATTGCTTGTGTATTGTCCAGGACCCTTGTCTAGACTGATCTTCGGAAGCTTGAGGTATACGGGCGGTTAGGAGAAAGCATCTAGATGACCCATGTCCAGCCCGTGATGGGATTTCCCTTTAGACAGAATTTTTTTTCTCTGGGCTAGCAGAGTCTCTGAACGCAGAGTATGCTCTTGTGTTTATTAAACCAAACTACAAGAGGAAATAGGGGAAAGGTTAAAAGGGAAACAGTGACTATTGAGCTGAAGTATGAGTTCTGCTGACTACAAGCTACCTTTGTCCTGCGATCTAGCACTCAGATTTGGTCTCCATAAACAGATGCCGATGACTCCTCCTGAAGGTGGCTTGCTATGACAGCCTCGCCATAGCGGGTCCCCTCGTGATGACCTGCATCCAAGACCAGATGTATGGACTCAGAAGGGGAGAGGGACTCATCAACTTCTAGAAAGGAATTACTGCTAATGAAAATCTAAATTCCCTGTCTCTGAAGTCCTTGGAAAATTACTTTTTTTTTTTTTTAAATATTTACTCATTCGTCTTACACGCTTCTGCTCGCAGTATTGCACTGTGAGAGATGTGGGTAATGGATCATGAACACTGTCCTTCAGGGCACTGATGAGCTATAGGTGATGTAGGCTGTGAAAATAACTTTAATACAGTAAAAATATAATATATTCCAATATAATCTGTTATTTATAATATTATACTACATATTATGATAATATATTAGGGTTAAGCTGTCAGACCAACTCACATGCAAATATAATCATATTTATTTAATATGGTACAAATGTATAATAACTGTAACACTGCAAAATGGCACACACTGAAGTTGGGTAAGTAGACTCTTGTGTGGTACCTCTGATTTTACACAAATATGTGAATTAATATAAGCTGACTCTTTAAATAAGATTTGGCAACATTCAGAATATAACCTTAAAAATTTTTAACGGGGCTTCCAGTTTGTGAAAATGATGCAGGCATAGTTAAAATACGTATTGTTGTTTTATAAATATTTAACTATCACTTAGTATCTGAGCATATGCATGTATATAAATGCAATAGAATGAATGTGTAAGTTGTAGGGAAAACACAGTGTAATCAGCAAGGCATGGATCATTGCTCTGATTCCCTTGACCTTTTCTTATTTCCCCTTCTTGTTCTCACCTAAACTTGTTAGTCTAAAAGTCCTTCTTTAAAAAACAAACAAAATAACAACCAAAAAAAAACCTTAGTAGAATCTCAAATGGCAGCTAAATTGAAATGAACAGAGTGCACTTTGTGAATCAGGAGCCTAAAGTTTCATTTCTAAATACCTGCTTTAAAAAAAAAAAAAAAGATTTTCTTTCTTTCTTTCTTTATTTGAGAGTGAGGGCGTCTGCACGCACAGGACCATGGGGAGGGTCAAAGGCAGAGGGAGATGAGCCGACCCCCCACAGATTGTAGGGCAGGAAGCCTGACTTTGGGCTCAATCCCCTGAGCCAAAGGCAGAGGCTTCATTGATGGAGCCACCCAGGTGCCCCTCAATATCTGCTTTTAAATTTTTTTCTAGCTTTGCCTGGAGGATTTTCCCCAGAGTATCCAAGATCAATTTTTCCAGAATATTCATAATCCCCAGTACACAGGATCATGGCAAATATTAACACTAGCTGTTACTAAAACAAACCAACCTTTGGATAGCTCATCTAGGCTAGTAGTTCATTTCTTGTTAATGTAAGGTCCAAAACAGATATTTCTTATAGGAAGATCAGCTTTCCTTCAGGAAGCAATTCAGGAACATGCACTCCTTAAATTCTGTGGCTCTGCCATCTTTAAGATACCTACTCCGATTTCCCTCGCGGCGCTTGTCTGCATCAAGCCAGTGGAAGAGAAAAGATTTGGGTGGATGGAGACCACGTCCGTAGGCTCTTATGGCCAAGCCTGGACGGACTGCACATCCCTTGTGTTCACATTTGATTGACTGTAAATATGTGTCCATACCTCACAGAAAGGACACTGTAGCCTTAGCTATGTTTCAGGTTCTGCCAATCTCGATCTCACCAAATTTTGTGTGTTTTCAGGTTGTGTGGACAAAAGCAGATGCTTTTGAAGGCTTTGGTATTAATTTACAACTGACACTAACCTCAAACTTCCTTTTTCCTTGGGATTTTGGTATATGGGGTGAAGGTACACTACTTCCCAGAATAAAAATAGAATTTCCTTCCAGCATCTTTTGCTGGTGTAGGTCCTTTAATGAATTTTTGCTGGCAATACTTCACCGTGGGGAGGAGGTGAAGAGTATTCTAAAGCCAGTTGGTACTGCCTGGAGCGGATTGTGTGTGTCTCTTCCCAGTGCTGAGTTAATTGACAGCATATTTGGTAGTTTGAAACTGACCTCGGTGATAGCACTTATACCACAGAGATTGGCAAGTGGTAGGGGCGTTTCCTCTAGAGAGTCAGTTCTTAAACAATTACCATCACACCACTGGCTACGTGTCTTATTAACCAGTAGCTCGTGGTTTGAGGTGGCTGGAACGAACACTTTATCAAAGACTGGGAGAGAACAACAAGCAACAGGAAACTCAACGAAAGAGCAAGAAATTGTCCAGATTCTTCCTCAACCCGAGAACAGCCACTTCAGGGATGGTTCCTGGCTCCACACTGTCTCCATGTGTAGGATGTGATCTTAGGAGAGGCCTCCTACCAAATCACAGCTGAAGAGCTCTAGCCCATAAATGAGATGTGAGATCCCTTTCCCACCTGCTAAAGGCCTGGCTTTTGGGTTCTGGGCTTCCCCAGGAATTGATATTGCGATTGCCTTCCCTGTGTCTGAAGCCCTTGGTGCTCACGTTTGCCCTGTAGATCCCCAGCAGGAGGCCTTGGGTCATCCCAACATTAGACGTGGGTCCAGTAGGGTGGGATAGGGGAAGAAGTCAAGGTCAGTTCTGTAGGCGATGCATATGTTTGCATGGCAAATGGGGAGTTTGGTGTCTTCGTGTAGTACCAGGTGGCAGCTATAATCGTATGAACTTTTAGTTGGACAATTATATCCGGTAAATACTTTGTGTGCCTATTGTGTGAAAGATGCTTCACAGCATACAAGGGAGGCTTGGCGGCCTATAATCCAATAGTGGGATTCAACCAAATATCTAACACTCAAAGGTTACTCTGAAAGTGAAACTTAATTGGAACTCAATTAATGAAAAATTTTAAGTTTGCTTATGAGCATATATACGTCCTACCATCCCATGCATCAGTCAAGTTCATAGTTTTAATTCAATTAAAAATATCATAGGTGGTAGTTTGTGGAATACTGCTCTCTGTACATTTCTGGATACAGATATGATTAAATCCCAGTTCCTGTTTTCTAAGAACTTAATATATATAATAACTAAAGTCAAAAGAGTCACAAATACTTGAATAAAAACAGCCTTCCTACAAAGAGTATTTTGGAACCATATGGGAGTAGAGATTAATATTGAAAAGAACTTTAACGGAGGAAATGGGACTTGTTTTTGATTTTGAGAAATGAATACAATTTTAACAGACAGGCAGCAGTTTTCCCAGGAGGAAGGCCCAGCTTGAGCACAGAGTTTCAGCTAGGAAATGCCGGCAAGTTAGAGGTATATATTGGGCAGGTCATGGGCAATGATGTGGAAAAGGTAAATCAGGGTCTTATCATAAAAGAGTCTTAGTGCCAGGCAGGAGGGCTTGAATTTGATGTCAAAGATCTGAGTGAAGCAATAACTACTTTCTTTAAAAAAAAAAAATTAAAAAGCCAGATTGGCTCTTAGATTATTCAGATGACGTGGAAGAGTATGAAGAAGGGAGGCAAATTACGAGAATCACGGAGAAGTTCAATTGATGTGTCAATGCCCAAACTATTAGAGTTGGCGACGCTAATAGGAAAGATAACTTGTTTGGAAGCATAATTGCTACAGAACTTGCAGACACATTTTGAACCCAGGCACAGTGAGAATGAGGTTGTCCTGAGGGGAAGGTGGAACATAGTCCCTTCCACACACTCGTCACGAGTCTCCGCCTCAGTTCAGGTGCTGCACTCAGAGGACTGAGACATAGTTCCTGAATTTGGCTGATGGGGGAGGCAGAAGAGTGAACAAAAAAGTGCATGTCGAAGGTCCAGCCATGGACAAAAGAACAGAACCGAAAAGATGACAACTCTCACTTAAAATTCACCTGTTACGTGCCAGATTCCATTGTAATCATTTTGCATCTGTTAATTCATTTAGCCTTCCTGACAACTCTATGAAGCAGGAAATTTTATTATCCTTATTATCTAGATGAAGAAACTGAGCATGAAGTAATTTCCCCAGGATCACCCAACCAGGCCACGGAAGAGGCAGAAATAAAACCCAAGTCCATGCTCTGAACCCCTGCATCCCATCAGGAGAGAGTTGGGTGGTGGTTAGAGAGGGGCCAGGAAAGCTGGGGAAGGGTATCTCCGTAAGTGAACTAGATACATAGAAAGGCATACAGAGAGTTGGAAGAAGGAGGTTGGAGATGAGAGAAGAGTCTTAGGTTGGGCATCATGTGGACTGCTGTGATATTCGGGTGGGAGTGTCATACTAAGATAATGGGTGGGTGCTTTTGAAGTTACCCAGCATTCTCTGTTTGGACTCTTTTCTCATGTTGGCAGACATGCTCTAGTGCATTCCATATTCTATTTTTATGTGGGAAGGGAAATGCATCTCAAGAAGGTAATGTGTATTACCTTCTAGCTCTTTCCCAAGGGGTTCAATTTTTCATTAGTAGCCCACTCCAGTTTAGTAATCAAGCAGTATTTTAAACAACGGTGGGTGCTATGGGAGTACTTGCCCCCAACCCTTGAGGAACTCCCACACTGGTGTGTGTCCAGCCCAACTGTGGCAAGTACCTGAGTAGCTCTTTCCAAACTTGGAAAGATGGAGTTGGAGAGGAAAAAATTATTGCCTTCACAGTTTCCAAGCTGGAATTGAACTGCTTAACGTGAGTGTGCAGGTGTGAGTATGTGTGTGATTGTGAGAGTGTTTTCTATTGCAAATTAAATACAGAGGCTGGGGTGGAATGGTGACATTGTGTGATATATGTTAGCTGAAATACTAAGCACTCCGATACAACATCAATATATAATTTGCATGATTACAAATGTTATTGGTATAAATAATTCAGGCCATTGTTTTTTATTTACTTGATTAACAACGTCTTTGTCATTTTTATCCGTCATGAGGCCATCGCAATCTTGCACATTGTGTTTAAAGAATACTCGGGGAAATGTTTCAACTGTGTGTCTGGGTGGGTAGGAATCAGTCAGTGATAGATCTCATACATGAAGGAGAAGTGGAAACCTTTCTAGAGATTCAGTATTTCAGAAGTTCTCTGATATTTTTAGGTTAACATATTTTAGGTTAACAAGAGAAAATCTTTGTGTGGCCCCTGGCTTAGGAGAGTTGCGTTAGCCGCCCCTCCCTTAAATTGTTTTCACTCTGACTAATCCAGCGGTGAGAAGAGACCCTCCGAACAGTGATTGTCTTGTGTCCCCGTTCTCTCTGAAGATGAAGGCAAATGGAACTCCAGTCTCCCTGGCATAGGCCGGTTTGGAGGTCTTTCATGTTCGGAGCTCTGAGAGAAGACCAGCCGTGGCCATCGTTTGCAGAGTAACTATTTCATTTTAAGAGAGAAATCACATTTTGAGGCAACCAAAAAAAAATTGCTATTGTATCCATGGTTCTGTTTTAAGTGGTACTACTGAATTAAAGCTTTTCAAGGAAATTAAATATAGAGGCAGGGGTGGGATGGGGACATTGTGTGATGTATGTTAGCTGAAACACTAAGTACTCGATATAACATCAATATATAATTTGCATGGTTACAAATGTTATTGGCATAAATAATTCAGGCCCTTATTTTTTATTTACTTGATTAACAGCGTCTTTGTCATTTTTATCAGTCATGAGGCCATCGCAATCTTGCACATTGTGTTTAAAGAATACTCGGGGAAATGTTTCAACTGTGTGTCTGGATGGTATAATGTATTTATTCATTTACTCAGACGAAATGAAATAGAGAGTGTTTAATATGCATGTCTGCATTACACTAGATCCTTTCTAAATAAATTACAGACAGTATTACTCTTTCATTGTAAGAAAAATTATAGTTTGATTTTTTGCAAGAAGCCAAAATGCAGCCATTTTGTACTTTTAATTACAATTTCTTGAAGCTTTTTAAATGAGCTCCAGAAAATTTTTATATTGCGATGTCAATAGGAAAACTTTGGTAACTTGAGTGAACTATATCAAATATGAATTGAATTATTCTGAGGAAAAAATATATATATAATAGCTTTTCTACTCATGGGGTGAATATACTTCCGGAACGTATAATTGCTGTGACACAGCCATGCCTTTGTATTTGTCTCCCTCTATGTAGCAGCCATTGTTTTGGCTAAGGAAGCACTTCTGAGCTCTGCCAGCTACAATGTCACCCGCACAATACATTTTGTTCCTTTCCTGCTCTCCCCTGGCGATGCTCTGTCCCCCTTCCTGGAGTCCAGTCTTTGGCCTGTCCAATGCCTCCTCTTAGAGCATTCTACCCAGGTCTTCTTGCCGAATTACCACCACCACCACCCCACCCCCAGCTTCTCCCCAAAGGAAACTCTGATTCCATCCCACAGCTGGTCTCTACTTACATAAGGTCAGAAACCATGGAGTCACTGATGTAATTTATGTTCAGGTTTGGGGCACTGGCATCAAAGAAAACCAGAATTGGACAGTAGTTAAAGCGGTAAGAAGAGATTATACTCAGGACTATTGGGGGAAGGAGACCTTGGTGTAGAACTGGGCTCAACCCCAAATACAATAAGAACAGTGGGGATTTGTAGCCAAGGAGCAGGGTGGGGTGGTTGGATGGAAAAATTCCACAGAGAGTAGGGTACTTCTTGCCAATGTACCTAACAGGGTGCTTGCTGAAGGCAGTCCAGGGACATAAGATCTTACCTGGGGGACAATGGGCTATGAGGAAAGTGATCAGATATCAAGGGTGAAGGATCCTGGCAAAACTGATTTGACAGGATTCTTGCTAGAACTGGACAATATAAAGGTGGGCATGGATGTCCAAAAGGGGAGACCCAGTTGTCAAAAGGATACAGAGGAGCCTAACTCAAATTTGGTCATGGAGAGACTCATTGTCACTCGCAAGCCTAATCGTCTAAGAGGAAGGGTTATATATTAAATGTGGAGCAAATCTGGCTCAAGTTTGAGCCGGTCTTCTGAGAGGACTCCTCAGTCCTGATGTAATGCAGTGCGGTGGAAGAGCCATGTTAGGTTCCTGTGACAAAGAGGGAAAGGGAGGCTGAGGGTTCAGGGATGTTGTCAAGGTTTGGAGTTGGCAGGGAGTGAATGTGAGGGCTGTGTCCATCCCATATACTGGTGAATCCTTAAACCCCTCGGGATAAATAGGGGCAGCTCCATAAATTTGTTAGATGGTTGATTTCACAGATAAGGGAACCGGTACATAGAGAGGTTGAACTTTGCTCTCTTCTCTTACACAGCTCAGTTTTATGAAAAATTACCTTTATTTTTCCTGTCTTATTCAAAGGCCATGGTCACTAGAAAATTGTCCGTACTTGCTGTATGGAGAATACTGTAACTTCTCCATGGGGACAGAGGTTGATAGCCATGTACGTATTTAGTCTCTGGAATCAGAAGGATGAGGGCTAAGCATTTCAGTCACAATAGTACATTGTAGTCTGGAGCCTTGCCTTGAAGGGAAGGATTTTTGAACTCATGACCATTTCTCATGATTGGAACATTCAGATGGAGAGAAGGGTCCATTGGACCTGGGAGTACCTGATTCTCATTTCAGTCTCCTGAGCCCTGCCACGTTCCTTCTCGACTGGGTCTTCTCTCTTCTTGGAAGAGGTTGGGCCCTCGTTTTCTCTCAGAACCTGCTGATCTAGGAATTTGGTACTATATTTAACCAAGCCAGGTGAAGAACATAGCCGTGCATGAGCAGCCTTGGCTGGCTTTTTGATAACATTTGGGCTCCTCTAAGCAAGGTGTCAACTCTGTATTTTCCAACTCTTCTGCAGTGACCCATCCCTGCCCCACAGGGTGAATACTGCTATCACGCCAAGATGGTTTGATCACAAACTCTCCTTTCATTTACACCCTGAATCATATTTTTTTCTACTAAATCCTTACAAATGAAAAATTTTTAAAAAGTTGCATTCCAATACATATAACATAGATTTATCTGTGCCAGCTTCTTACCAGTAGAAAAAGTCTAGTCAAGCTGAAAATGTCATTTGCCTTGTCCAGGCTTGTCATTATAAGAGAGGCATTTTAAACAGCAATCTGAGAGTGAAATGTTTTTGGATTTTATACTGGCCAGGCTGTTCTGAACAGACTCTGAGTGAGAATAGTCAAATATGATAATCATCTGCTTTGGAGAACAGAAGGAAGCCGGTTTAACTGAAGCTGGACCAATTTGCAACTTGGAAGACATTGGCTTTGGTTTTGCAAAGGCCAGAGGAAGGAAGTGTTTTCAAGGCATCGTGTGATTTCCCCCCCCCCCCCCAGGTTGTTTTTTCCAAATTTCTGTTTGGTGTCCTTTGTGTAAAATGCACTCTTTTTCTGCTAAGACCAGGTTTTCCCATGTAAGCATCCAGATTTCGCAACTTGGTTGGATTAGACACTTGGCAGATCTCACACAAGTGTGGCAGAGCAGGGCTGCATTCTAAATTACCAGAAGGACACAGTAATGACTAACAACCCCATAGAGGTATTTCAAATAAAGAGGAGCCCAGCCCTGTTCCATGTCCTGAGGTTACAGAGCCTTGGGGACAACCTTAGTCAAACTCATTCCTCCCTTCTCTGGGGGAAGACAAAAAGAAACTTAGAAGGGAAATGCTTCCAGAAACTTTTTTTTTTTTTTTTTAGTGCTCCCAAGTATGAGACCCTACTGTAGGTTTTTAAAATTTTTCAAAATATTGACAAATTCTTCCTCTCCCGAGCAGTTAACCCCTGGGAAGGGTGGTGAAATGAAAATTCCTGGAAACTTGAGTAGCTTACGTTATTTTTTTCATTTTGTAAAACTCGTGTTCACAGCCCTGGGTCAACAGTGATCTGATTTGCAGAATAGGGACTCCCTTGCTTCCTTCTCCTTCCCTTTTCTCCTCTTTGTCTCTTTTTCCCCCTTTTCCTTCCTTCTCACCTTCCCCCTTCTTCCCTCTGCCCGTTCTCTTTGTCTCTCCACTCTGACAGCTCGCTGGGTCTTGCCCCATTAGCCTCCTGATTCTAGACTGCATTGGAAAGTGTGCTGAGCCAGGAGGTATGTGTCTAAATTTGAGCTGCCGCGACAGGCTGGTGCCTCTGGAGGCCCCCAGGAGCTGCAGGCTTACTGAACAGGCAAGTTGTAGATCCTTATCTGGTGATTTTTGCCCTTTTCAAGACTTTATACGGAGGGGGGGATAAAACCCTTGTGCTTCTTTAAAGCAAACGCTAGTGGTTCAGGCCAATTCTGTTCAGACTTAAGCACTGGCTGTTCTCTTTTAAGGTCCCCCTTTCCTGCTGCATTCCAGTTAGCCTTGATTACATTAATGTTGGCTTGTCTGTCACTGGTCACATTCACAAAAATGAATCACCTCATAAGGATGATTTTAATTACCATTTTCCTGCAACCTTTAACCATTCTTGCATGTGTACCGGTTGGGAGCATCTGCCTGAACTACAAATACGAAGAAATTAAACACTTGAAGGATACGTTCTTCTTTTCTTCCCCCACCACACAGTTTTGATATCTTTTTCTCTATTGGAGTGAATGCCGGTCTGGGACCACACAGGTCATGGAAATACCTGTCATGTCTTTAAAGATAAAAGACTCGAGTTTCGCTGAGGAACCTCTTCGAGCCTATGACTTTTCTGAAAAGAAGTCGATGTAGGTTTGAAAATGAGCATCTACACATCTCTTTATACTGAACATTATCTGCTTCAGAATTCTTTCTGAATTGGTCCCAAGTCATAATTCTTCCAGTTTTCCTTTTATTATTTGAAATATTTTCAGTATTTGATTCTTTAAATGGCAAGCAGCTGTGCCAATTTTTTGGATTCTGTCATTTGCCAGCTTTTTCTTTGGAAAATACACTTCATGCACCATATTCTGCTTCTTGGTGCCTACGTTGGAGAGAATGGGCGTTTGCTCGCACGTGAAGAATAGCGGCAGGACCCTCCCTTCTCATAAATGTATAATGGGTGCATATTTTGTGTGCCGTGCTGAGAAGCACTTACATGGTTCCTGTTCTTGAGGTTGAGGCATTCAGCGAGGTAAGACAGACTGTTCTCCAGAGTTGGCAGCCTGTGGCATCTCACCCAACAGCCTCTGAAGGGAACCCCACCACCACCCCCTCAAATGGCAGAGGTTTGAACTACTGTGGGTGAGCTTGGGGAGTGTTCCTCAACACTTCTGGGCCTCTGTTTCCTCAGCGGTAAATTGAGTTGATCCAAATGTGTCTCCAGGAGCTCCTTCATCTCTAAAACGCAGGACTGTGGCTTCATTCCTCTGTGTTGAGGGATTATCCCCCTTTAGAACATGGAGTTGAACTTTACTCTGTGCTCATTCATTTATTCCACAGTAGAAGCTAGTTTATGGGATCTCTTTCCAATTTTCGTTGCCACCAGAGGCAACTTTTGCATAGATGTTGGAAAGCCTGAGGGAACTAGGGCTGTGGGGCCTGGAGGGAAGGAAGGAAGAAAGCCACTGCAGGCAAACTTCCTTGCTCCATTGGCTCTCCAAGATGCTAGTCAGAGCTCCCCAATTCCTTAACTCCTGGGATCTGGCCCCTGCATTCACCTCTGTAGCCCCACAGCTCCCTGCCACATAGCCAGTGAGCCAGCCTCACGAAAACACTTGTGTCCCCACAGTGTGCTCCCCTCCCACCAGGCCCTCCTACTTCAGAGCTCTAAGAGTTGTTTCTAGGCCTGGGTAAGAGACCCTCATCTGACCTCCCACTCCCATCATCCTTTGGGCTCTCTTCTACTAACAGCTCTTCCCAGAAATACCGTAATATCTCTACCTACCTACAGACTGCATCACCCTGTTCATTTCTTGAGGAAAGGAGTTTTGTTTTTTATACATCATTGCATACAAGCATTACTAGGTGCTCCATAAATATCTGTAGGATGGATAAAGGAATACATGGAGGTTTAAAAAATTCACATCACTGAAATCATTTTTAAATCACTGAAATTTGAGAACCTGACCTTTTCTTTTCCTCAAAAGCATTCCTTTATCTTAACGGAGTTGCAATCTGGCATAGTAAGTATAAGCTTGATCTTTCTCCCAACTAAGGCCCTTTCTTAACCCTCTCTAATTCTTGATTCATTTCAAAAAAGTCAAAACCCTTTAGTCATACAAATCTGAACTCCTATCTCCCTATGAACAAAAGCCTCTTCAAGTCTCTGGTCAGCGGGCAGGGTTTCTACAGCTGACATCACATACCTCAGCACTGGCTCTGCTGCTTAAAACAGTGCTTACATGTGCCTCTCTGAGAATCTCATATTTTCTGAGCTAGAAAGTACCTTAAAATTTATGTAGCTAAACTCACTTATTTTTAAGTCTGGGAATGGCATGGCGACTTTTCGCGGTGACAGAAGTTATGAATTGGAAGGCTTTCAGCTTGTCTTTAGGCGGGCTTATCTGGAGCCTCAAGATGGCTGCTGACGTTCCACATGTCAGACACAGGTGTGATAATGTCCAGCAACACAAGGGGTCTCTATCTTTCTATGGGTGTTTCCTTGGCAAGGGAACTTGCTACTATAAACATTCGAGTGCACGTGCCCCTTCGGATCACTACGTTTGTATCTTTAGGGTAAATACCCAGTAGTGCAATTGCTGGGTCATAGGGTAGTTCTATTTTCAACATTTTGAGGAACCTCCATGCTGTTTTCCAGAGTGGTTGCACCAGCTTGCATTCCCACCAACAGTGTAGGAGGGTTCCCCTTTCTCTGCATCCTCGCCAGCATCTGTCATTTCCTGACTTGTTAATTTTAGCCATTCTGATTGGTGTGAGGTGATATCTCATTGTGGTTTTGATTTGTATTTCCCTTATGCCAAGCAATGTGGAGCACTTGAGAAAAAGATTTTCTTAATAGACAATGCCTTAGTAACAAACCTTGAACTTGTATCCCTTTCTGACTCTCCACAAATGCATTAGTATCGCTGCTGCCCACTGTGCTTCAACCACAGGGCTTTGCAAATGCTACTCACTTTGGAAAACCAGGTGAAATCACTTCAAGTTTAGGAAGGGGTAGCTCCATGTCTTACTTGCTGATTCTGCCCTAAGCGATTGAGAGAAGTTGCTTCCAGACATTGATCTTTCATCTTTCAGAGTATTTTTAGGAGTTGTGTTAGAATTTTTTGTTTTGTTTATGGGCTCTGGAAGGGAAGCAGATAAATTGAGATGTGGAATGCCAGCTTTTGTTCTTTCTATCAATGTCCAGATGAAAGTGATGAGGAAAGGCATTCAGGCTCATTTCAGAGAGGAGGTGGGGTGGGGTGGGGTAGAGTGGGGTGCAGCGTGATGGGGGGAGGCACTAGAGAGAGAGGCAGAAGCACTAAATCTTGTTGTTTTAGTAAAAGGTCAGTGAAATCAAAAAGCGCAGACAGGTTTCATAAACAGAACTAAGAAAAAGTGAGTCTCTCTAGGTCAGTCTATCTTTGTCCTAGGAGGGTTAATCAGCACAGCAGTGACAAGTTCTTTGGAGAGGTCTCTGGTGAGCAAAGCTCGATCATGGTCCTCGACTTGATCCCAGTGCCTCAAGAATGATCTACCATTAACCCCACTGTTGGGTTAGAATCAAAGAGGTTATAAATAGGCATATTCATATTTGACTCCCATTGCTCATATGATCTGACATCTTCCTATTATCCAGGAACTAACTTAAATGTTGGAAGAGACTTTTTTCTACCCAAACCAATGTAAACCTTTGTATCTGCTCCCCCCAAGCCTCCCTGCCCTTGGGTTTTGACACCTGTTTAATTTTCTGAATATCATATATCTTGATCTGAAACAGTCTTCATTTATGTATTTACTTCATGTATTTACTTTTAACTTCATTAGAATGAGGATTTTGTCTGCCATGCCTATTGCTGTATCTCCAACACCTAGAACAATGACCCATAGGATACTTGTTCAATTGTTGAATGGATGAGTCATACCTTAATCAAGGAAGTCACACTTTATATCAGAAAGACAGGAAATCAAAATAGATTTATTTACCCTTAGTATTATGGTATGGTCATTTGCCTTGTTTCAGCAAAAATGATATTCATTTATCCATCCATCCACCCAACTAATATTTGTTGATTACTTACTAGAAACTATCCTTGGTGCTGAGGCCCCTATTTGAAAGTAGATTGACATTTAATAGAGGAGACGGATGTGTAAAGAAGTAAATGTGTAGATACTATGATTAATATTACATATCAGGAGGAGATGATTGATTCTGCCTGGGAAGAAATGTACACAGAAAAAAATGCTTGGTTTAGATCATGAAATATATGTGACTATTTACCAAGAGGGGAAAAATAGGAGAGCTGGAAAATCAGCATGAGCAAAGATGAAGAGATGTGGCATCACTTGGAATGGTAGGGAAGAAATGCTTTAGTCCCAGATGGCCAGAGAGCAGCCTTGTAAAGACAAAGGTGCAGGGAGGGGATGTGGAGTCAAAGTGGAGACCGGAGAGCCAGGCAAGGGCCATACAGGGAGGGCTTTGTGTATTACATTGAGGATTTTTACTTTTGTCCATAAAATAGATATGAGTAGAATATGAAGAGCTATCAGGACATTTACATGAGGCAATGTAGTTATCAGTGTTGTGTCTTAGAGACATCATTTATGAAAATATACTGGTTAGATAAGAGTAGAGGTGTCTTGATTCATGGCTTCTCTCCCAGCCCTGTGTTGATTTATGGGCCATCGTCCATCTGGTAGTGGTTTCTAATGGCAGCTGTCCTTTTCTTTTTTTCTTTTCTTACCTTTTAAAAATCAGTGCCTTTGATGAAGATGTTGGAGACCTAAATATGGGATTTATAAATGACAAAAAAGTGATGGGGATCAGTCATCTGTGGGTTGATAAAATTAAAATTATTTTAATGGAGTGGAAGCAATATGAACCGAGGTGACATTGCATAGGGACTAATGTGACACCACAAAATTAACTCAGCAAATGAGGAGGAGAAAGGTATCCTTACAAGTAGCTCTGCTGAGAAATGAATGGGTGTTGTCCAGCTCAGGGAAGTAAACAGTCCCACCTGCCTCTGCCCAACACTAAGGTCGGGTTTGGGTCTCCAAATTTTAGCAGGAATATTGACCATGTGGGGGTATTTCTGGTGGAAGAAAATAGTCAAAATGATGAAGAGTTTGGGATCCATCTGATACAAAAGTAATAGTTATAGAAACTAGGGGTAGTTATCTGGGAAAAAGATACCTTATCTGAAACATGAGATGAACCTTTAAATGTTTGAAAGACATGTGTAAGAAAGCTTGGAAAGAGTTGAGATGACTTAGTGAGTCAAAAGAAATGCACAAAGTGTCTGCTGCGTGTCTGGTATTCTGCTATGGAGATTGATAAGAAGCACTCCTTACGGTTAGGGCACCTGCCATCTGTTGGTGTTTGCGGGATGCATGTAAGTGTGATTCAGTGTGCCTGCTGGATGGAAGGAGGTAATAGACGAGAGTGGACAACTGGGGCTACATGATAAAGGACCCCTCATGTCATGGTAAATTAGAATCTAAATGTCTCATGTCTGCTAGGTTTCATGAGTTAAACCTCCTTTGTATGTCTACTTTGGAGCACAGAGGTAGTGAGGAGGGTAGTGGTTTTGGAGGATTTGGAGTAAGGGGCTTTGGGTTGGGAAGCAGGGTCCTACCACTTACTAATATGACCCTATTCAGACACATGGGGTGTCTAAACCTCAGCCTTATAGGTAGCATCCTGTGTTTAGTAGATTCAAGTCTAAGTGAACCCGGCCTTTTTTACTACATGGTCCCTAATTCTGAGTCTCCATATATGGTTGTAAGTGGTGATGAAGGAAACATTATTTGTGATGTAAGATTTTACCGGCTATAGAGAGGAGTTTCTTTATTGGATATAAATCTTATCCTATGTTGTATGCAAGGAATTATAAGAAAACCTTTGTAAGTTTTGGGTGTTGCCTTGAATGGAACTACGTTTATTCAATATTCAAATGAATACCTCCAATATGGGTATGCTTATTTGCATATAATGAACTGAGAAAAAGGAGGATTCATTTATTTTAAAGTAGTTGGGTCATACTGATAATATATTTCCATGATTGCTTAGAATAACTAAGTTCCCCTCCCCATGCATAAAACCTTAAAATGAAAATATCACAGTAAAAACAAATATTTGAACATTAGTGGAGTTGGTATACTGAAAGCAAGCTAACTTTTTTAACATCTCTCTAAAATGTACCAGTCACAGTTTTGGTTTCTTTATATGTGCTACTCATATCATGAACAAGCCCTGAGAAATAAGGACAGATGAAGATCAGAGGCTCATGGAAGTGGAGTAACTTCCCAGACTCACATGGCTTCGTAACTAGCAGACCAAAGATTTAAATCCAAATCTGGGACTTCGGAGCCTTTATCGTTATTATTATTTTTTCTATTCGAATCAGGAAAGCTTTATGGATGTAAGTGGGAAGACAAAGTATGCAGCTGGACCTAATGGGGACTCACGTTTAACAGGGTTAGTGAAAATCGTCAGCATAATTATATTCCAGAATTTTACCATTGCATGGCTAGCTGTCTTTTGAATTAGCATCTTTTCAAAGAGATAAAAAGATTAATAGATAGATGAAAAGACAAATGACAGGCAAATGGGTGGATTTATGTGTGAATGGACACATTGACAGAAAGTTGTAAGTATGAGCAGTTACAGAGCTTTCGGTTAAAGTTAAAATGACACATGCTAAGTTGCCAAGCTTACTGCTATTATTGCTTTTCTTCAGCATTGGCTAGAAGGCAATTTGTGAAAAGGATTTGTAATCTTTTCTGTGTATCATATCTACTTCTGTGTAACTGTGTTAAAAAGATGTTTTTGTTGAAATCCATCGGTCTCCTCCCTATAACTTACTGAATTAGTAGGCTACAGGACAGGCTGGCCATCGCCAAGCAACATTTCACTTAAAATGGTGGCAGCATTGAGGAAAATGGTGAAAAATACTACTGCAGTTCCTATGCCTGCCATTACTACTGCCACCCCAACCGCCTGCCACTCCCATTAGAGAAAGGACTTTCCACCAATTCTTATTTAAATCTCAAAGCAACCAGAAGTGACTAGGTTTACCTTTGGTTAAGAAGATGAAGCAGGCTGTGCCAGGATAGGCCATAGTGGCCGAGGAGATCCCTGGCTGGGGATTCTGAGGTTGTGGTCTTGCCTGGTCTGCCTCACCACAGCATGAAAATGGACTGACTGTGTCTTACTCGCTGCTGAGTCCCCAGCATTTACTATAACATCGTGCTTGTACACAGTAGGGCTTTGATGGAGGAGGAAAGGAAAGCAGACAAATTTTTAGAAAATATAGTTCATAAACTTTTAAATTATGTATTATTAGTCACCGTAGATTTTTATGAAATGCCTAATATAAAATAAACCGTTGGTCTAGGAAAAGATTTGAAAATAAAGATCCATAATATTTCAGTGGTAACCCTAGTTATTTGGTAAGAAGTTATTCAGTAACATCCTTAAAACAGTTGGCTTTGGAAAAACACTCCATCTGACCCAAAGGAATTTCATGAAGCATTTTAGCCATTAAAGGAAAGGAAAGTTCTATTGAGTTTTTTAAATGCTGTGTGAACCCATTTGTTTAAACTAAACACCAAAGTGTCTTAGATTTTAATGAACCTAACTGAAAATTTAGCTAAAAACAACTCATTGGGAACCAGATGGTGCAGCCACCATTGTGAGCCGAGCTCAACTCTCTTGTTGTTCTCTGAAGTGCATGTCAATTTAGCTCCCCAGAACTCACAGGACAAAGATGCAATTAATTCTGGAAGCCTCTGTACCCTTGTCACCCTGTCCACCTCATCCCTGCAAAGCAACACAAATTTGCTTCCTGAAAATTAATGCCTTCAGTAAAATGTGTGTGTGTGTGTGTGTGTGTGTGTGTGTGTGTGTGTGTGTGTGTGTGTGTTTGTGTGTGTGTGTGTGTCTGTCTGTCTGTCTTAGGGAAGAGGAGGGGGTAGAAAAGGATACCATTTCCCCAGGTTCTTATCTTCTTACATGGTGTGTGGGGGACAGCCAAGCCCTACACTGCAGATGAACACTTCTAGGGTTTTAGTTAATGGGGGCAGGAAGAAAGATGGAGGGTCGCTTGGGTGGCTCAGTGGGTTAAAGCTTCTGCCTTCAGCTCGGGTCATGGTCTCAGGGTCCTGGGATCAAACCCCACGTCGGGCTCTCTGCTCGGTGGGGAGTCTGCTTCCCCCTCTCTCTGCCTGTCTCTCTGCCTGCTTGTGATCTCTTTCTCTCTGTCAAATAAACAAAATATTTTTTGAAAAAGAAGAAGAAAGAAGAAATTTGGGGAGTGCAAAACAAGTTATAGCTTAACTAGAGCTCTCAAAGAGAGGGGTGAGGGCAATGAAACAGACAATGGCAGAATTTAGAACTGCAATTCTATGATATTATAAAGAGTGCCTGGCTAAAATGTATAAAAAGTGAGTGATTTTTTGGGGCGCCTGGGTGGCTCAGTGGATTAAGCCGCTGCCTTCGGCTCAGGTCATGATCTCAGGGTCCTGGGATCGAGCCCCGCATCGGGCTCTCTGCTCTGCAGGGAGCCTGCTTCCTCCTCTCTCTCTGCCTGCCTCTCTGCCTACTTGTGATTTCTCTCTCTCTGTGAAATAAATAAATAAAATCTTAAAAAAAAAAAAAGTGATTTTTAGTTGTGGATACCACTTTCCAGTTTGACCTAAATTTCTATGAATTCTTGACCTTTAGCCATGTGATTAGACAAATCATTTGTTTTTTCTTCTCTCCTTCTATATATTAATCTGCTGGGCCATTCCTTTCCATTTGTGGCTCCTTAGGTCTTCCCAACACATGTGTGAAGCAAACTATAAGGCACAAGGATTCTTTCAGCTGTCTTTGTTTTGGAGCTCAGTGTTAGAGGCTCATTCCATCATCCATGAGCTAGATTCTGGATGATGGCCCCTGAAAGACCACCATGGCTGTCTTCTCCTTAAAGGTGATGTTTAAGTGTTAGATCTGTGTTTATAACTTGGTGTCAGCACTCTGACTGAATGTAAGGCTTAAGTCTAAGATTCGTTCCCAAAATATTTACTGAGCACACACTGTGGAACGCACGTGCACACACACACACACATACACACAGAACAACACACGGTCATTGACTTTGTAGGATATAAGTGTGCACCTGGAAACCACAAAGAGGTCATTACGCTACATTACAAAGCTGACAGACTCACGGACAGTTAACAGCGAGAAATCAAACTTAAATGGCCTGTGTGTGTATGTGTATGGAAGTGAACTGAGCAGTACGAGGGGCAGACAAGGATGATCGGTTACTGAGATTGTAATAAGATCGCCATCATCCTGTTGTCTTGGCTTATGCTTCACCAGCCTTCCACTTGACCTGAGAGGATCAGGGAAACAGAAAGAAAAAGCATGGGAACTCAGCTGAATGGGCAGAGAGGGGGCAAGCGGAGGCATGGTTTCCTTGGAAGAGATCGAGAGAATTGGGCTTGGCTTGAAAGAACTTCCCTTTTATCTGTTGTAAGTTGGAACTTGGCTGATCCTCACCAAGAGGAGCCCTTGCTTTGCTTCCCTTGACCAGTTTCCCGGGCAGCTTACATGGTGGCTGCCGGCAGTTGTTTTGGCGGCTGGGTCCCTCTTGGCTCTTCTTTCTTCGCCTGACAGGGGCTTTGGAAATAGGAGAGGGGAAATAGAAAACAGAGGGAGAAACAAACAAGTCATCCTCCCCACCCCCAAGTCTTTATTACTTGAATTTTCTCTCAGAAAGTTGATTTGGGTCAGGCAGGCAATTATCAGTAGGATAATGTGGTTTTATAAGAGTTCCTTATTTATTGATGTGAAGGACCTCGGGGATGTGTATTGCCTTTGTTCAGTTTCTCCACAGCAGTGGGAGTTCTAGATAAAATATTAATCATAAAGTTCTCTTTATCATTTCCAGTTGCACAGAGATATTAAGAGTTATGGCCGCGAAGCCTTGGTACAGCCATATTTTACTGCCCACGTGTCTTCCCAGAGATGACACATATGCTTTACATTTTGCTGCCATTATTCTTCATGAGATCTCAGGGCATCAATCATCCCTGTGGTGGAAAAATGAAGACGAGGGGGGAAAAAGCACCGATCTGTAAGAACAAAATGATGTGTTTGTCTGCAGTAGTAAGGGACAGTCTCTGAATGCAGAAAGCAAAAAAGGCGCTCTGACTTGTGCCTCTGGAATGAGATTCGTCAGCAGTGAAACCAGAACCCCGACCAACCGTTGGTCTTGCAGAGGTGTTTCGAGAAGCTGAGTTGCTGCCAACACATGTGGAATTCAGTTCCCCTGGGCAGCATAATGCAATCACAGAGTCTGGGCCGCAAGGGAAGAGTCGGGATGCCTGCCCTCCAGAATGGCACATCAAGCGTGGCCTGGTTTGTGGCAAAGATGAATGGGCTGTTAATGCTGCGAGGGAAGGTGCTGTGGGGTGGATGGCCTGCCGGCCCTCGGTTGCCAGTGGGAACCCTCACTGGGCTTTCCAAGTGGCGTGGATTCTCAAGTACCCGACCTGTCCCGCGTACTCTCATTGTTCTCAGAATACTTTTTCCTATTCTGAGAATAGAAGCCAGATCAGAGGACAGAGGGCTGTGATGAGTGTAAATGCAGTCACATTAGGACTATAGTCATGACAGTTTGCATGGCCTTTGTGTGGTCCGTGGACTCTCTCCCAGCTCCTCTTTGAGGTGGGAGGTGTTATTCTTCTTAGAGGAGGAGACTGAGGCCTAAAATGGTGTCACGGTCACCTGGCTGGGGAGACAGAGCTGGGATTTGGACTCCTGTAAGCTAACTATGCTTGTGTGCTGCCACAAGGGACATGTCATCACTCGGGCCTCTTTCTATGTGGAGCATATGGGAAATGACTTTCCAGCCCTAGAGCAGCAGGTGCCCCGCCTGCCCCAGCACAGATCCTCAATTTTTCTCAGACACCCGGGAGCACAGAGGGCCACACCATGGTGAGAGCAGCATCTTTCCCTTGAGATGAAACAGGCCGAGGGCTGCCTCCCTCATGACTCCCCTCTTCTCCAGGCCATTTCTGAGCAGCGACTCATCAAATCAGACCCCTTTAGAACCGGAACGAACAATCCCCTGGGATACATTCCAAGTTTAAAGGAAGATGGAAAGGATGTTTGGACCCGGGGAAGCAGAAGCATCTCTCAGCAGCAGAGTTACCTTTTTCCTGATTTTTTTACACTAACCTGCAGTTGCACACCCATCCCTGGGGAAGGGTAGAGGACTCTGTCTGAGGCCAAAGTTATTGTACTTTCCCCAGTGAGCATTTAGTTTGTTTTGACCCTGAGCCTCCAACTCCAGTTTTCATTTCAGCTAGACTATTTCCAAAGATCCTTCCGGCATCACAAAAAAGCCCGACCTCAGAACGGGATGATCCGGAATCCATCCATCGGCACTAGGGGTAATAAATGGCTTCTTTTATGTCACTAGGAGGCAAATCAAATGACCCCTCAGCCATTCACCCTCTGTAAAGTTCTCTTTGACCTTGGAGTGTAGAGGAACTTGGGTGGAGGCGAATATAGTATTTCCTGAGGTGTTCCTGAACTCCCTCCCATGAGCCTTCACGGTGAGCTCTTTGCCTTTGTGTTTGTTGTGGCTTTTGTTTTTACACGTTCCTGATGTATTGCAGAAAGGCCTTTCCCTTGTTTAAGACGATAGTGTCTCCTTGTTAGGACAACCTGGCTGTTTCTCAGTAAATTGTTCTGCCTCTCTGACTGTACCACATCAGCCAATTAACCTCTTTATGGATTTTTCCCTTCTGCTTACTTTAATTCTCAGCTGGTGTTTCTCTAGGCCCTGGGCCTTTGGAATGGTAGAGTCATTTGTTGAATTTCTGGCAGTGTGAGAATTTCTAGTAGTTTGCTCTTGGTTCTGATGCGTAGAACTAAAGGAAGCCAGCCTAGAAGGCAGAGAAAAGAACTGAGGAAATAAACAAGACTTGCTGGAGGCTTCCCGAAGCAGCAGCCCTGCCCAAAGCAGGCAAGGCAGAGAGGCAGCAGACACTTTTTCTCTCTGCTTTGCTGGGGTTTATGTTTCCCTTCTTTTTTTTTTTCTCCGTGTGGGAAAGTAGTAAATGCCTGTCTTCTTGGCTGCCCAGAATCCTTTGTTGTAGAATTCTGCTCCTTTCTGTGGGTCTGTAGAACTCTTTCCCTTCTAGTTCTGCCTGGGCAACTAGATCCTTCTCCATCCCGTCTTCATCGCTATCCTGTCCCCGCGCATGAGTGTGAACTCAAGGAGATGGGACAAATTTCAAAACCATCAGGGGCTTAGAAAGTATAATCATCATTTACTTAGAAAGTAAAAATCATCGTGTTGATGATTTTTCAGTTTCCTTCCCACAGAAGGACATTTCTGAAACGCTGAGCACCATCCCTGTGGTTTCTAAAGGTAAATCCAGGATATGAACCACGACGGCTAAGGACGTTCAACAAGGTCAGCTTTGTTCTTTGGGCCTGTGACACCAGATGTTCCTTGCCTGTGTTAAGGCACTTGGGCTTGAACTTGTCTTGTCTCCTGACTCATCAGACCACTTGGTATTTACTCCCTGCTGTTTTTGAAGAGGTGATATAGTGGATAAGTACTTAAGCTACCTGTGAAGACCTTTTTGGATCTTTGCCACTGCAAAATGTCTTAAAATCTGTTGATGAGCAGGTGATGTCTAGATGTCTAGGTAGTGAATAGATAAGTCGCTAAAGCTTGTATCCGGGGTTTGTGAAACAGGGAACTGAGTTCAGAATGATTTGTAGTTTGGTTTTGAAACTGTCTGCTCTAGCTAAGCCACAGAGCATCACTTATACCCAGACGGCATTTGTCACCCAGACGGCTGGAGAAAAATCTACTGTTTCTTCATGGAGAGTAAGGGGATTGAACTTGAAGAATCTCTGTGGTTTATTTAAACCTGGGCTTTTTCCATAAGCCAAGGGAATGATTGATATGTTCTCTGCCCATATCAGGTGTTGTTGGCCAGATGTTTCTCTCAAGAACTTTACTCCTTCATTTTCTAAATTGAGTTGGCATCGAATAAAAACACTTTGGAACTTTAAAATCAGCTGCCACCCAGCAGAACAAGATGAACCGAAATTCAGAGATGAGGCTGAGGTGGGGTGGGCACTGCAAATTCAGAGCGATTTTCAGATACATTAAAAATGGCTCTCTCATTTTGAATCTTTGGGAAAGCTACATGATTAATTTACATACTAAATCCCTTTTTATTTGGCTCCTCAGAACACAATCCCCCAAACCATTACCATACTCCAAACGAGAGCATATTTATCTTGCTTATTCAAAAACAGTGAAAATCAGATCATATTTTCTGCAAATATCTTTTCTGTGCCTGTATTTTGCATATCACTTCTTTCTAATTATGAAATAGGATTAAAACAATGGGTCTCTGTTGTGTTGTCTACCCACGAACTTTATCACAATGATGGATTAATGCTATAAAAGTAGGATTTCTGGGGCGCCTGGGTGGCTCAGTGGGTTAAGCCACTGCCTTCGGCTCAGGTCATGATCTCAGGGTACTGGGATCATCGGGCTCTCTGCTCAGTGGGGAGCCTGCTTCCTCCTCTTGCTCTGCCTGCCTCTCTGCCTACTTGTGATCTCTCTCTCTCTTTGTGTCAAATAAATAAACAAAATCTTAAAAAAAAATTTTTTTTTTTTAAAGTAAGATTTCCATTTAGCTCTTAAATCTTAGTTGTAAGGGGTGGATAGATACACGGTATGTAGCTGTATTAGTCAGCAGCTGAATCTTCATCTTGTAATAGAAATTTGATTAGTAATAATATAGTTGTTTGTTTCCCACCTAAAAGAGAGGCTGGTGGGGTTATTAATATCAACACAGTGCAAACCTCCTAGGTGATGCTTTTATCTAACTACATCTGTATTGGTGATGTAAACCCAGAAACTGAATTTAAGAGTTGCAGGGAGTCTGGGTTTTCATGTGGGACTCTATAGTTTATATGGGGAGTAGTGAGCAAATACTGAAACCCAGGGATTGAATCCTCCAGGTGTCTGGGTAAAACCTGACCTTCTGTAAATTAGTTCACCATCCTTGGCTTTGTGGCATCTGATTGAGGAAGGGGTGAGTGGTCTTTGAGGTCAAAGTATTGGAGAATGGACTTTCAGAGAGTCCATTCATCTTCTTAAGACTACGTTTTTATTCTGTTTTTTTATTCTGTAAAATGCCTTTAATAATAGACACCTTACGTTAAGAAGATCAACATAAATGAGCTATGGGAATACCTTTGTTATGGTGTTCTACAATGCTGAAAGTTACTGTTATCTGTTGCTAAAATGAACATATGCTTAAGAAAGAGGATATACAATGTTGTTATTAGTCATCTGCATTTTGGTGTGAATTGAAGATTTAAGAACAAATTTCTAAAAATGAAACTTAAGGGAGATTGAGAGGACTGGTTGTCTGAGCCATGTCCAGATCCTGACAGTTACAAAACATTTCATAATTTTGCATAATTTTTACAAATCTGTTATTTAAACAATGGAAGGTCCTCTGTTTACATCCTTTGTTCTGATTACTTCTCAGAAGTACTAACGAGTAGAATAAAGACATTCCCTGCTATTTTTCCAATCTTCAACAACTCATTTTTAACTGAATTTTGTGAGGTTTGTTCTTTAATGGAGAGAGGGCCTGAAATCAGCTGATCAGAGTTCCATCCGGAGAAGGTGATGGAGAAGGTCTATTACTCACATTTATTCTAGGGTCTGAGTGGCCCTGCCAGCCTGAACTGCCTCCTAGTTGGGACATTTGAGAGCATTAAGAAAAAAATCATTTTCGGATTTCCTGTATTCTTGAAATCAGATCTATGAGAGAGGGTTTTTTGTTTTTCCTTTTTTTTTTTTTTCCAAGATTTTATTTATTTGTCAGAGAGAGAGAGCACAAGCAAGGAGAGAGGCAGGCAGAGGCAGAGGGAGAAGCAGGCTCCCTGCTGAGCAGGGAGCCCAATGCAGGACTCAGTCCCAGGACCCTGGGATCATGACCTGAGCTGAAGGCAGATGCCCAACCGACGGAGCCAACCTGGGCATCCCATGAGAGGGGTTTTAAACAGCCATTGGTCTCAGGCACAAGGTGAGGCTTGGGGAGACAGAGGAACAAGTGGAGACCTCTTCATGGATTTTGCTGTAACTGGGTTGACCAGACAAACCAAACCTGGGGTGAGGGGAAGGGATCCAGAGTGAGACGCTGCAATCAGAGACCTTGCCAACCGCCAACCTCCCTCAGGCTGCCAGAGGGATTATTCTCCAGTCCTGGGTTAATATCCACAGACACTTTGGTTATTTCACAAAATCAAGGAATAGTGGCTTGCTCTTCTGCCTTAGGAAATCTACGCATTCTCAGATATGAAATACATCTCCACACCCGCCATCCATTTAAATTTTTTGTAAATGTCGCTTTTCTCTGCTTTCCCTGGTAAAATCCTAGCAATAGATTTTTACATTTTTGGATGAACTGGATGAGATCACTGGGACCTAGTGCTTCCCCAACTCACCCCCCTTATCCCTTATTTGCTTTCTTACAAACCTGGACTAGTGTTTTTCCCCCCTCATAAAGAAGCCACTGACCAAATTGTTCTCTTATATCTCAGTTACATGGTGAATGTAAAAAAATCCATTCTATGCAATGATGTGCAATTTGCTTTAATACAATTCGGACTGGCAGGCCAATTCGGAATGCCAGTTCTCCCTGTGGTTCTGTTTATATCTTTCCTCCTTTCCTGTTTATAACCTTTCCTAGCACTCCCAATTTTTTAGCATTACCTGTGTCAGTGAACATGTTATTTTTACACCAGATACCTAGATGTCTTTAGTTTCCTTGTTTTTTTGTCGAGACCACTTAGCTAGAGTTGAGTTTTGAGGCCAAGTTAGTCATTTATTCTATACCTACCGTGTGTCCAACACTAGGCTGTAACCAACCGGTAAGCATAAGGAAGCTATAGAGACATTCTTTTTCTCCCATAAACTGCTTAAGGGCAAGATACATTTATGGGGGGAAAAAAAAAGGTAAACAAACAAAAAAACAAAAAGAGAGTAATGCTAGAGTTGTTTGTTTGTTTGTGTTTGTTTTTTAGGTGAGCTATTAAGAGAACATACATCTTTCCTGGAATTTATCTATATAAATGAATTTCTTTCCTTTTATGTAGAGGGATGTTCCTGTTTCTTTCAAAAGTGATACAATTGCTCTATATATTCAACGCCTGCCTTTCTTTCGGTGATGACATGCCCAAACCACAAACTTACTTTTGGATCACTTATCATTTCAGTTTTCCAATGTTTTATCCACCTTGATCCCTCCCCTTCTTTACCTGTTTGGAAAGCTATTAAACTCTTTAAAAAAACAAGTAATATTTTCTAACAAATAAAGATGGGTCATAATTCTTTTTCAATATTGAGAGGAACACGATGAAGGCAATTTGAAAATGATTTAAGCATCAATGGTATTAGAGCCTAAAGACAAAATCCATTTTGAGTGCAAGTCCTGATAGTTTTGTTAAATAAGATTGGACACATTATTTACACTAAATATTGAATAGTGTATGTAGGAAATTCAGGTTCTGGATAATTTAGACTCCAACTAAACACTTGTGTCCTGTGGGTCTGAGTTCAATGAAAAATCTCCTAAGCAGCGTCTTGCATTGCCCTTGAACCCTGCTCCTGCCAGCCTGAGATTGCTAATCTGCCCAGACCAGAGAAAATTATCCCATGACAGTGACGGGAGGGTTAATAACTCTTATGGCATTTCCTATTTCTCGTTTCTGGGCCCAGCTGTCCATGATGTCACCAGAATCTTTACCCCAACCTGTTCAGACATGAGCTCAGGCCTCTGACAACGGGGCAACTAGTCTCATGCTGGAACAGACCAGATCAGTCTTGAATGTCATCCTTTGAAGGACTCATCCCTGGCCTTCTTGCTGCTGTCTAGGTGAGCTGTAGCCATTCTTTGGTCACACATTTTCAGGTGCACAGAACTCATTAGGCAGATGGTCAACTCTTACCTAGTACCTTGGAACAATATACACTATATTTGACCTTGGTCTTGGATATACTCAACTGATGATTACTGCAAGCAGAGGATTAGAGGAAAAAATAAGTCTCCAATGTGAAAGCCAAAAACCCCAAATGTAAAGTAATAATGGAAACTTGTGGCATTTTTAGAGCATTATACATTTTCCAAACTTTCATCGGCCAAGTCATTTAATTTTTCCAACAGCCTTAGGTATCATTTCTCTACTTTACGGATGGAAAATGGAAACTGAGGCTGAGAGCGTTTTGAGTGATTTGCCCAAGGCCGCATGGCTAGTGGGTGGCCACACCTGGTGCAGACCCAGGGTCTTTGACCACAAGGCTGGCGTTCTGCCTCCTCCTATGGCTAACGTGGTTGGAATCCTGGCTTTTCCTCTGAGTTCGCCATGTGGCCTTGGAGGAACAGAGTGGCAGGGGCTAATATAGGCACAGATGTCTCCAACAGCCCCAACATTCTTTTTTTCTAGTCTCTTACATCTACCGGTTCTGAGCATAGGAGATGAAAGAAAAGGCACATAATTGAGATTTCCAGAAATCTCTATTTCCGAACACCTCAGAGAAGCAGGACTTGGGTTGCATTCACAGTTTTTAAAGTGCTGAAGCTGATGAACCCCAACCTCACTTCTGTGAGGAAGCTGTCTCCTCCGTCAGCACAGTGTCCCAGTCAGGCAGGGCCCGTTCATCTCCCCGAGGCCCTCCCCATGACTGTTGGGGGTGCTGCTGCTAGCAGAGACCTAGCTGCCTTTGAGAAGGGAGAGGTCCGTGTGGACCGAAGTCAGAGGGCGGCCTCTCTGAACGTGAGGCGTCTGAGCTGTAGAGAGGGGGTTGGGCGAGGTTTGGCAGGGGAATCAGTGCATGCAGAGATTCGGACAGGATATATGGGCATGGGAAGAGCCTTCTGAGTTGTTAGGTCTTGTGACTGTGCCTCGCTTGCCTTATCTGTAGAATGGGGGCGGTAACAGTACTTCTTCACATGGCTGATGTGGGGATGAAAGAGTTTCCTTGTAAAGTCATGACCTGGCAAACAAATACACAGGAAATCAAGCTATGAGCGACGAGATTGGTGAGGAACAGGAAAACTGGGAACGGTTGGAGAGCCTTGGTAGGTTGGGTTGGGTTGAGTTGGGTTGGGTTGGGTGGGCCTCACCCGCTAATAGGCGAAACTCCTGCCTGCTTCAAGAGTGGGTGAAATGAAGAGCTGTGGAATGATTGTGTGTAAGAATGTGTGAGGAACAGGCTTTCCTGCAGGCTCCTCACTTGAATACATAGTAAAGGGCAGTGATAACTAATGTCAGAGGTAGCAAATTTGACATTTTTTCATTTGTCTTTTGTCATGAATTATTCAAGGTTGCATTTTACTACCATTTACCACCCATGTTCCATTTGAACCTGCCTCTAAATGTATAAAGATCTAAGGGCTGCCCACGACGGGGTTAGCCATAGCTCATGGCAGTAGGGCCTCTAATGGCCATTTCTCGCACAGACCCCTGCATCCTCTAGCTTGTCTCCTTACGTGTTTTGGTGACAGTAATGATTTTTCATAAGAAGAAATAACAGCCCCATTTGCATTTGAAGAAATCCGGTGTTCACATTTGGGAATATGCCTGAGTGTACCTGGGTTGAGAAATAACGGGATAGAGCACCTCGTTAACTTCCTAAATCAGCCTGAGTCATACTACAGCTGCCTGCCATCTGATAGGTAGCGGGGGTACCGTGTAATGAAATAATGGCCAACCCCCACCTTCAGGTTGGATCTATGTTTTGGGAGCTAAGGTGGTTCTTAATTATTTTTGTTGCCACATTAGATAACTATTTACTTTTAATGCTTTTATAATAAGAAACCATTTGCAAAGATACATTTTAACAGAATTTTGTAAGCATCTACCTAGACACAATAACCCAAATACGGAAAATGAAACTTTCACCTGAACTTTAAGTCAGATTTATAGCTTTCTTTCGTTTCTAATTTGGTTCTATCACTATCTTACTATTTTTTATTCAGAGGTTGGAGGGAAACAGTATCAAATGAAATGATTTTGCGTGGCATGATCACAGATTTGGCAGCAAAGGTTTGGATTAAAACCTTGGTTTTACCATTAACCAGCTGTGACTTTGAGTAAGTCTCCTCATCTTCAGCTCATTCATAAAATGGGGTAACATTGATCCTGTGGCTGTGGAACTATTTACTCTAATGACACCCCACTCTTGTGACTCAAATCTTGGACTTATCAGGACCCACCTCTGTTCTGCTTTTAAAAATCTTAAATCTCAGAACACAGCCTTTGACTCTCCTTGAGTATACTACCTCCCACCCCGCATACCTGCTCTTTGATGTTGACTAAGCCCTCAGGCCTCTTCTGGCAGGCCTCTCAGTCCCCCAGAAACTTTGCAAGATTGGCCACCTAGCCATGGGCCTCATGATTCCTTAATTTAATCACTTTAAGCCAACAGGTTACGTCCTTTGCTCTTTCTCCTTGGAGAATTTCCATTTTGCAGACCCCCTCCCTAAGATCAAACCAGGCCTTGCTTTCCTTTTTGGGACTGGGGCTGCACAACTCAGAGCAAAGAGTGAACCCCCCCCCCAATTGAGACACTCAGTACTATTCAATCATCTACTGTATGTATCTGCTCACGTCCTTCCAAAGCTTCATCTTTCCTCCATCTGCTGTCCCTGCCTTCATCACTCTCAGCAGATGATGACCTTCTTACCTGCCTTCTAGAGAGTGGAGCCATGGCTCAGGTGTCTCTCCCCCCTCCCTCAACTTCTCTGTGCCCACCCACGTTCTTATCTTCTTCTGCCCTGTCTTGTGTGCAAGACTTTTCTTTCCTCCTGCCCACGAAGGAATCTTCAGCGAGGGTGTGGGCTCCCTGCTCCTCCTGTTTCTACTGTCTCCCACCCATTCCCCTGTACTGCCTCTTTGTCCTTGACACAAGATGTTTTCAATGAGATCTCTGTGATTAGTTGCCATCTTTTTCCAGGCTGGACCAATTTTTTTTTCTACCTTTTTTGTCTTCACTTGATGAGTTCCCATTTTTTCCCCTTCCCTCTGTATGACCTGGCTTCTATCCCTGTCTCATAATCCCTGCTTCTATCTCCAAGGGCCTCATAATTGCCAGACTGAGTGACCCCTTCCCAGTCCTTATTTCACCTGGTCTCCTGAAGTGTTTGGTTCTGAGCATACCCTCCTTTTTGAAAGACATCCCAACCTCCTTTCTGAAATTTTCTCCTTCCTTGATTTCTAGTGGCTTTACAACTTTCTCTTTTCCCACTATCTGTGTTTTTTCTTAGTGGCTTTTGTGAGCCCTTCTGTCTCCATGAAAGCAGCTCAACCCTCTGAAGCTGGGTTGCTTGGTGGGCACTTCTGTCTGGATGTCCATCATGACCCGGAAATCTTGTGCATCTCAACTGAAGGCACCTTCTTCCTTCTTCATGTTTCCCTCCAAGTCTTCTCTCTCTGTAAATGGTATGCTTATCCACCCAGATGCACCCACCAGAAATGCCAACTTCTTCTCTCTCCATTCTCCAAACCCCATGTAAAACTCCTTTTGGTTCTACCTCTTATTTATTCCTTGGATCCATTCGCTTCTCTCTGCCATAGACTTTGTTTCAGATTCTGTCTTGTTTAATAGTCTACAAACCTTGGTGGAGGATTGATGAATTGTAATCCTACAGCTGGGAGTAGGTGATAATGAGTGGAAAGGTGGGGAAGGAGTGGGGAAGGTGGTAACAGGGTATCCTTTCTGGAATCCATTCTGATCCTGTGACTCCCAGCCTAAACCCTCTTATGTCAAACTCCTTAGCACAGCATGGGAAATTCTTCTTGATTGGGATGCTGTCTACTTTTCCAAGCTTATTTTCTGCTGTTTTCCATATGCGTGATGTCACAGCCATACACAGATTCTGACCCTTCCTTATATGTTGGCCAATCAATGCCTTTATGCTCAGTGCCTTAAATGTCCTTCTCTGTCTTTCTTCTGATCTAGTCCTTTGGATCATTTGGACTAAATTAAAGTTTTACATTCACTCCCATTTCTGTTCAGCCCAGTCTGAGTCGTCTACTCTAGCTCCACTTCTGGGTAATGTTTGGGAATCGGTCCGTCGTATTATAAGTTTCTCAGGCTGAGAACTCCATTTTTGAGCAATCATAGCCAAAAAGCCAAGATCTTGAGATAGAAACCAGTGCTAGAAAGACTAAGGCTGTTAGTGAACTCCTGAGAGCCTTGAGAAATATGTTTTTTTTACTAAATTACTATATTTTTTTACTATTTACTCAATTTACTATATTTTACTAAAACGAAGCAATAAGGAAATTGCGGTCAGTGAAATGAATGTCAGTGTCACATATCTTAAGTAATTTAAATAGTATTTAAGATGCTATGTATCTTAAATAATAGATATTTGGGGCGAGTCATGTACTTTCTTTGTGCTTTTGATTCCTTGTCTGTAAAATGAGGATAATAATAATACCTACCTCATAGCTTGTTATGATGAGTTAACACACATAAAATGCCTAAAACAATGCCTGACATAGTAGGCATGAAGTAGGTATGAATTATTAGTAATAATTTTCATTTACTGGCTATGATTGCTATACACTTATTATTTCTCCTTTTACTAAAGTGATCAGAATCCGTCTTGTTTTGAAGTATGAATATAAAGACACATTTTTTCCAACTGATTCTCTACCGAGTGTTCAGAGGGTCTAATTTATTCCTCATCATTGTTGAGTCATCTTGGTTTCCACTTTTGTCTCAAAGACGTACCTTTTCACTTGACTTGGGAACGGTTTGGGGGTGCTTTTTATCTAAGCAGGTTCAGCTCGGGGCAGCCTCCTATGCATTTCTCAGCTCCCTTCCCCAGAACGCAGGGTAAACTCTGTCCATGACATCCAGAAAATGGCAGCGCAGTCTGGCCCGGCTTCACAAATCTTGTTGGCAGCCGGCTCTCTCATGCTCACCCTCTCAGAGCTCTTTGCTTTCTACTTTCTTGCCTCTACTTCCGTTACGTTTCCAAGGCTGCCCTACACAAACACCGACTGCTGCTCTTTCTCTGATCCCCAGCTCTGGTTCTCTTTTCCCCGCTACTTCTGATGGGACATGATGTCCATTTACTTATATTACGATATTCACAATACTACAAATGTGTAATGGAGGAAAGCTATGCCTGTAAGTCACCTGAGGGCAAGAAATAGCATTTTATTAATATTTGCCTTAGAGTGAGAACTTTCCTTTCAGGAAAATTATCAGAATCAAATGAGAGGATCTGTAGGAAATAAATGTAGAAACTATATAAATTACCACACAGATTTAAAAAGAAAAAATCAAATCTAGTCTTTCTTCCATGATGGAATACTTTGATACCATCTTCACACCAAAATCATGAGGATCTAATTTTGTTTTTGCAGAAGTAATCTTAAAAAGATGTCCCATCCTTCCTAATAACTCCAACCCTTTGATTGCCTTCATAAATCTAAGAAAATTAGAAATTTTAAATTATGACTTAAATCTATTATTTCTCTTTTTTTGATACAGGAAGGTGGTAAACAGTTTTAGTAACACATATATATTTAATGTTTATCATTATATTTTATCCCAGCCTGTTCCTCTGACTATAATATCATAAATGTCTAGATACCTCTCCCCAATAGTTTTTGTCTCCCGAATCACTCAGGTCACTCCCACAGGATCTTCTAACTTCCCTGATTTTGATTTACATTGTTGGGGTTTGTAGTAATTACATCTCTACCTAAGTGCAGTGTTGAAGAGTGAAAAGGTCTTTGTTCTAAATCCCTACATGGCTAGCTCCTTTAGATACAATGGAAGTAGAAGTTCAACAGAACCACACTACTATGTTCTTTTATTCCAGCTTCCTTTCCCCAAGCATTTGCTTTAACACTGTATTTCCTAAGAGTCTGTTGACAATCCAGAGAGAAATTGTTTATAAATAGTTATTGGTGTATTGAAAAGCAATGTAGTACAATGGAGTATTATGCCTGCATCAGAAAGGATGAATACCCAACTTTTATATCAACATGGACGGACCGGAGGGGATTATGCTGAGTGAAATAAATCAAGCAGAGAAAGGCAATTATCATATGGTTTCACTTACTTGTGGAGCATAAGGAGCAACACGAAGGACATTGGGAAAAGGAGAGGAAAGTGAGTTGGGGGAAATCAGAGGAGGAGATGAACCATGAGAGACTGTGGACTCTGAGAAACAAACTGAGTGTTTTAGAGGGAAGGGAAGTAGAGGGTTGAGAGGGCCTGGTGGTGGGTATTAAGGAGGGCACGTACTGCATGGAGCCCTGGGTGTGATGCATAAACAATGAATCTTGGAACACTAAAAAAATAAAATTTAATTTAAAAAAGAAAAGAAAAGAAATATAGTTAGGAAGCTTATACAAATTGCTCTAACTAACTTCCTTGCTCTTTTCTCAAAATCCCATAATAATTTAGGTCTCTTGTTGAAATCTAAACATGCTTCTATAATCTGCGGAGAACCAGCAAGTTGTTGTTATACTATTGCCGTTGAATTAGTTTTTCTCATAAGTGAAGTTTAACAAATATGGGTGTGTCGATTAATAAAATACAATCATAATGACCTTTGTAACACAGAAACCAGTAGACTAAACTTCAAGTTGAAAAGAGTAATGTGTGTTTCCTAATAGTATATTCGGTTTTTCCTAATAGTATATTCACCTAAAGCTGTGGCAGAAACAGTATGTGACCAGAATAGCAAATGATCTTGTGCTAGCAAATACAAATTAGAATGCAGGAAGTCCTGTGTTTTGCTACCATTTATTAAAAAATTTGAGAAAAGTTCTCCCTCCCCAGGATAATTGAGTGTATTTAAGAATGGATTAGAATGCTGATTATTAGAATAAAAAAGTATCTGAGAACAGTATAGGACAAAGTGCAAAATTAAAATTGTATTGTGGCCTTAGAAAACAGCCTCTCTAGAATCTCAATCCTCTTCAATTTGTTTTTCTGCATTAGGGTTGTTTTTGGAAGACCTCACAAACTAAATTAGGGAAGAATATTCTGGATCTAATAAAAATGGTTCTTTCTGAATGAGATAAGATAGATTTCTTTCTTGCAGTTTTTCTTCAAGGTAATAATTGTGACTTACAAGACCAACATATTAGAATTTTGTTTTTAATGGTGTCTTCCCCAAAACAACATACCATGATTCTATGTTGGTGATGGCTAATTTTGAGGCCGCTTCTGAAAAGGGAGCAAACAGGTGAAAAAAAGACTTTACATTTCTATATTTATTTCTTATTTTTTTTATAAACATATAATGTATTTTTATCCCCAGGGGTACAGGTCTGTGAATCTCCAGGTTTACACACTTCACAGCATTCACCATAGCACATACCCTCCCCAGTGTCCATAACCCCGCTCCTCTCTCCCAAATCCCCTCCCCCCAGCGACCCTCAGTTTGTTCTGTGAGATTAAGAGTCACTTATGGTTTGTCTCCCTCCCAATCCCATCTCGTTTCATTTATTCTTCTTCTATCCCCCTAACCCTGCATGTTGCATCTCCACATCCTCATATCAGGGAGATCATATGATAGTTGTCTTTCTCCAATTGACTTATTTCACTAAGCATGACACCCTCTAGTTCCCTCCACGTCGTCGCAAATGGCAAGATTTCATTTCTTTTGATGGCTGCATAGTATTCCATTGTGTATATATACCACCTCTTCTTTATCCATTCATCTGTTGATGCACATCTAGGTTCTTTCCATAGTTTGGCTATTGTAGACTTGCTGCTATAAACATTCGGGTGCACGTGCCCCTTCGGATCACTACATTTGTGTCTTTATGTATGGTAAATATCCAGTAGTGCAATTGCTGGGTCATAGGGTAGTTCTATTTTCAACATTTTGAGGAACCTCCATGCTGTTTTCCAGAGTGGTTGCACCAGCTTGCATTCCCACCAACAGTATAGGAGGGTTCCCCTTTCTCCACATCCTCGCCAACGTCTGTCATTTCCCGACTTGTTAATTTTAGTCATTCTGACTGGTGTGAGGTGATATCTCATTGTGGTTTTGATTTGTATTTCCCTGATGCCAAGTGATGTGGAGTACTTTTTCGTGTGAAAGACCTTACATTTCTATAAATCTTCTTTGAGGAGTGAAATTTATTAAGATGAAATTAAATTAGTATAGGATAATTTTAATAATCTTGATGATGATGATGATGATGATTCAGACCCCTCAGAATATACAGAAGTGGACACAATGCTTTACATACCATAGAGGCCCAGTAAATAGCATATGAATTTGCATTTCAATCTACAGGGCTGCCATCCTGGTCAACTACAGGTAACTCCCATTCATTACAGAAAAGAATAAGAATGGTGTTTCCTGGAGTTGTGTAACCATTGACTTGTGACTAGGGTAAGAAGGGTTTGTTATTTTTTTTAATATTATAATTGTGCTGCTCATTTTATGTGAAATTAGCATATTTTATTCATAAGACCTTTTTTCCCCCTTAAAGATTTATTTATTCAAGGAGAGCGCATGCAGGGGTAGGACCAGATAGAAAGGAAGGAATCATGACCTGAGCCTCCCCACTGAGCCGGGAACCCAATGCGAGCCCTCCAACAGGAGGTTTGGGTCATGATTTCAAGACCCTCCATCCCCCAACCCTGAGTTCATGACCTGAGCGGAAATCAAGAGTTGGACACTTAACTGGTTGAGCCACCCAGCCACCCCCATAAGACCTTTCTTTGTAAAAACTTGACCATATTCCAATATGCACTGAAATCCATTTCAGTTTATAGAAATGATGCCTTTTTGGCAAGTTTTTTATTGATGTTACTTTGTTTAATAGTGGACTATAGTACTGATGCTATGTATGATATATTGTGAGACTGGAATAGAAACTGTCAAGGTCAGATAGCTCCATTGGAAGTGATCATGAAAAACACATATGAAGTGTTGACTTGATAAGGTGAGTTATAAGAACTCACTCTATCTAGTTGCTTCTGTTTACATTTTTGTTCTGTAAGGGAAAACTGGCATAACAAGTATCTCCATTTTCTTTCTTTAGAAAAGACATGAAAAATTAAAGAGATTTGCCTAGAGCTTTGTTGAAAAATTGAAAACAGATCAAATCTTGAATAAAATATATGTATTTTTTTACTCCTTCAGATCCATTGTAGTTACTATTTTCCAAATATTTTTCTTGACTTTTGAATTTGTTTTCTAAGACCTGTTCTTCTCAAAAAGATTTTTGAAAACATTAAGAAGTGTAAAAATAGAAATTTAATGTATTTTTAAAGTATAGTTTAAGCTTTTTAAGCATAATAAGTACAATTCTTATGTACTTTCAATAGTCAGATTTATAAACTGTTGAATGTTCATCAATGATTAATAAATTAATATATTGTATAATTATTGGCATTAAATTACAATCTTTAAATTATAATCATTTAATGGTTTATTAAATCTAAGACAAATTTTCTGGTTAGGAGTTATGAGATATCACGTGGTATATTTAAGTAATTAAAAATTCTTGGCTCAGTTATTTGCTTGAATGAGCACCATTTTTATTTTCTTCCCATCCCTTCTGAAGACAGAAGCCACCAAAGAAATAAACCATTAATGTTGCACGCACAAGATTGCTGAGCTAAATGACAAGGGAATGCAGACTGATACCGATCTTTTGGGTAGTAGGCAAGGACCTAAGGCCCCAGGTGATAGAAATCAGGCCCTGGCAGCTAGGTTTAAATCAGACTTGATATGTGAGTCTTAGGCTCTATCCCTATACCTATTCCACAGCTGGAAGTGAGGAAGAGGAGGAAGGAAAGACAATTCCTTATTCTTTTGTGCAGGTGACCTTAGCTGATTGGGGTCTAAAAGGTTTAGGCCAAGTTTCTAGCTCCATCTTTTCGAATTTGTGTCAAGGGAAGGTCAATGTTCTCTTTGGTTCAAAAAGCACATCTTGGTCATTAATTGCTACCTGTACGGTTGATCTGTTGATTGCTGCTTGCAGTAGTGTTTCAGTATTCCATATTATGTAACTTGTCAGTCAGGTTGCTACTATCTAAATACAAGCAGTTACATATAATTATACCAATCTTCCTAGAGAAAATATACTCAGATTGTCAGGCATTTGAATTTGTAGCTCTGAATTCTTTACCCTTTCAGCTTTAGGGAGAATTCCAGGGAACAAGATGGTGATGGTACCTTCTTGCTTGGTTGACTTTAATGCAAGACCAGTGTGAAAGGAAATTATGGCCTGCGAATACCTTGCTTCCCCGAGCTTCAGTAGCCTCATCTGATGACAGTGTTGTTTGATCAGAGCTGTTATGACTTCAAGTGAGAGCTGCCATGCTCTTTAAAAGGGAGAACCAAGGGACTTGAAAAAGTGTTTCCGCAGAGAGGCTGGGAATTCATTCAGACGGTGTGCACCCACTGGGAGCCCACTCTGTGTAGGCGCCCAACCGCCACTGAGTATGGAATAGGAAAAAGACACAGAGAAGGGCCCGCCCTCGGGACGCCCCCGTTCTGGAGAGAGATGTCCCCTACACACCATAAATAAAACGTGTGATTTGTTAGATGGTAGTCAAGGAGGGATGGAAGGCAGTAAGGGGCAGAGTTGAAGTTCTAGGTAAGATGGCTGCAAAAGGATTCCTGGAGAAGGTGACTTGTTGATCAGCATCTGGATGAAGCAGGCGAAGGAGCAGAGCAGGGGCAGAGGGAAAACATGGCGGAGGGAATGGAGAGAGGAGCGCTCTGTGCCTGGAGCGTGCTGAGCAAGCTGGGGTGGGTGGGGGAGTGACAGGAGAGGAGGTTGGAAATAGAACCCCGCGGGAACACTAAAAACCTGTCACAGCTTCATCATTTACCCAGGCACTGCAGCAAGTGTGTTTAGATATATTAATTTAATCCTTATTATTTTATACCTGTTTTAGAGAAAGGGAAACTATTGACCAAAAGTAGCTCTAGAGCCAGTAAACTATCCAAGGGCACCTCAAGCCTCCTCCAACCTTTTTCTCTTGATTTCCACACTCCTCTGTAGGAGCTGTGGAGCTCCAGCTCAGCTCGCTGACTCCTAGACCAGGGGAGTTCCCTGCTTGAGAAGAGAAAATTTTCAAGGGAAGTCAGCAAGATGCTGTCCTTGCTCTTCTCACTACCCCTCATCAGTCCGTCTGAGCAGAAGGCATAAAAATGCAGTGGGAGAGAAGAATTTCACTGGAGTCAGGGAAACCTTGCCCTTCTTAAGAGGAAGCTCCCTGACAGGTCAAGGTCGGATTATAGCTAAATTTAGCTGGAAATCAGTGACTGAGGAGCTAGTCAGCTACCCGCCCATTGCAGCCTGCCCAGAACTCGGGACATGTCATAGTCACTTAAAAAAAGCCCAAGTTCTGTGAGCCTAGGTGGCTCAGTTGCTTAAACAACAGCCTTCGGATCAGGTCATGATCCTGGAGTCCTGGGAGCGAGGCCCGCATTGGGCTCCCTGCTCAGTGGGGAGCCTGCTTCTCCCTCTGGCCTTTTCTTTCTCATTCCCTCTCTCTCTCGCTCTCAAATAAATAAGTAAAAATAAAATCTTAAAAAAGTAAACAAACACCAAAAACCCAAGTTCTTTCTCATGACGTCATCATGTACCGCCCATCTCCCCCAGATTTCAGGCCGGAGTGTCCTCAGCCTTACTGCCGGAAGGAGCCTGTGTGTTTCTGAGAGGCACGTGAGTTCTTACTCCCGCAGCTAGCTTCCCAGGGATGGATGTGTCTGCTGACAAATTGCTGTTGTCCTTGCTGGCCACCGGTTTGAAAGATGATGAATATGTAAGGAGCTGTCCTGCATTCATAAAATGGCATTCCGTTTTCAAACGTCCTTTTTGTCCTCTAGCCCTCCTAGCCAGAGAAGGGTTTGCAGGCCTTTGCTTGGGAAGCACAATCACTAATGCAGTCTGTGCTGACACAGAAGACTTCCGTCAGGGGGAGAGAGATTTTCGGCCTTTTCCGAGATCCAGGTCTCACGCTATTGCAGGTGGAGCGGTTAGGACGCGGTGATGAGTACTCTCCGACACTGAGTGGGCATCCATATTTGGATGTTATTCCTTGGCCGCCTTCAAGAGACTTGAGTTCCTGGAGCCTCAAGGAACTAAGAAGTGGTGAACGATCATCACTGATAAAGCACAGCATTGCTCATCTTATTCTTTCTACAGATACCAAGTTATGCTTGCCTTATTTCTTGGAAACAGATCATAGCAACAGCAAGATCTGCATCCCTTCATTTGAAGAACTTAAGTTGGATAAAAGCAAACACCTTTATTCTCTTACAGTTGACCCTTATATTTTCAGCTCAAAATTCCATCATGATTTATATTTTAAATATTTTATTCATTTATTTGAGAGAAAGAGAGAATACATGCATGAGAAACAGCAAGCAGGAGTGGGGGTGGGGGAAGGGCAGAGAGAGAGGGAGAGGGACTCCCCACTGAGCAGGAAGCCCCATGCGGGCCTCATCCCAGGACCCTGAGATCATGACCTGAATTGAAGGCAGATGCTTAACTGACTGAGCCACCCAGGCACCCCTTGATTTATATTTTAATTGAACAAAACAATGTATTCCTGAATGAGACTGCCAGTAATTAAAAACTATAAACATTTGAAAAGAGGGAAAGAACACACACACACTCTAAAGAGTTGTTCAGAAGTGAAAATAGGCTATTCTTTCAAAAATTAATGTAATTAGCAAAATTATACTTCTGTGTGCAAATATCATAAACCAAATTCTATCTAGCCCCAATTGTTTTTTTTGTTTTTTTGTTTTTTAAATTTAGAAAATGCTTCTCAATTGGGAGGCAGTGAAGATCTTGGAATGGGTCTCTTACACATAGGAAAGCCAGACAGGACGTGTTCTTTGGGCCATTGGGTATTACCTGTGTTCCAAGAATGGGTGTTGGAATTTGAGGAACATGCCCTTCATTTGTAAATGCTGCTACGCAAAGAAAGAACAATGCCACCTTCATCTCCCTCCTCTCACCCACTATAAGAGATCCCTGAGGCCAAGGCCGTTTGATCTTTGTGGTCTTGTGCAGAATATGACTTTTAATAGAATTCAGCATTCATTGAGCACCTATTAAATGTCAAATTCTTTGAAAGCAGGATTCTTTGGTTTTGGATCCATTGACATTGTAAGCCCAACAATTCTTTGTTTGGGGAGGAGAATGTCCTATGCATTGTATAAGGTCTGGAAGCATCTCTGGCTTCTACCCATGAGGTTTCAGTAGTACCAGTCATGACAATCAAAAAAATGTCTGCAGACATCCCCAAATGTCTTTTGGGGACTGAGGGAAAACTACCTTATTTAAATGGAGTGAAGAAGAGAGTTCAGCTACATTTTTTTTTTTTTGGATGAAACATACATGATTGCTTAAAATTCACCCCATCTATGCCTATACCTGTACATGTACCCATACCCACAGTCATACTCATACCTATACCCACACCCACAAACATACCCACCATACCCATATGAAAACCTGTACCCATACCCATACTTATACCCACACCCACACCCATACACATACATATATGCATACCCAACTCATACCTATACTCATACCTATACCCACACTCACACCCATATCCATACCCACACCCATACACATACCCACTTACCCATACGCAAACCTATACCCATGCCCATACTTATAACCACACCCACACCCATACTCATACTTGTACCCATACCGAAACCCATATGCATACCCATACTCATATCTATACCCACACCCATACCCATATCCAAACCCATACACATACCCACAGACCCATACTTACACCCACACCCACACCCACGCTCATACCCATACCAGCTATCTATGCACATACACATTTGCAGAGTCCTTACAGAGGAGGCATTTGGTTGGAAGCGCTCATTGTAGTCTTTTTTTTCCATGGGAATCATTATGACTCCAGTAAATTGCTCACTAAATTTCATCTGTCGCCTGCGTTCCTGCTCAGATAAAACTAAAACCTATTGAAATTGATTTTTGTGTCAGCAGCAGAGCAGGGATTCAGTAAGAACATGAAAGCTTCCCTTTCATTCCTACTCTTTTTTCCCCACGTTACTTTAGATTTGGTGGGCCCTAATTATATTCCAGCGCTTCTCCTGCTGACATTTCTTCTGTTTTAATTAAAACTTCTGGAGGTTTGAGGATACTGTGGGAGAGAGTTTATTCATCAACAGCCCTGAGAAAGAGTCAAGTGGGTCCCTCTTTGTGTCCCTGCTACCCGAGAACGATAGCTGGGGACCCAGTGGTCCTTTCCCTTGGTTTTTCCCTTACCACCCTGGTGCCATCCTTTTCCCCCGCTAACTCCAAGCTTCCAGACCTGATCCTGCTGCTGCCACAGACGCACCGTTATTAAGTAACCCCGAGGCACTGTGGTCAGAACGGCTTCCTATTGAAGCCATAAATTAGGTGAAATGAAATGCAGCACTGTCTTTCTTATCATCATCAGTATTATTTATCTCTGTCTTGCTGGCTATGGTGCCTCGTGGTGCAAAGCCAACCCACCCTGTCCTGACCACGTGGTTGTAAATCTCCAAAAAGACAGGGCTCTTGTTGGGCTGTCATTGACAAGCCGATGCGGGCCTGGGAGAGAACATAATATATCTTCTTTATCAGCAGCTGGGACGTGGGACGGAGTGAGCAGAAGGGTCTGTCAGAGATCCGGAGGGGAAGACAGAGTTGCCCCCTGAAGTAGTCCGTACTGAGAGAGCTGTTGATTCAAAATCTGACAAAATGAGCTGCCCTTCTCTAGGACAGCTGGACCTGTCCCTGGGTTAGTATTCTCTCAGGAAAAGTGAAAGCAGAGATGGAGGAACTTGAGCAGGGAGAGTCCGGGCCTGGCTTCCCTTCTTGTCATCTCTTTCTCTCCCTGACCGTTTCCTCAGTCAGGTAAACCGTGAGATCATGAGCTCCAGAATGCTAATGTCTCTCCTCACACCTCCAGGCCTCACTCCAGTGACCAGCGTGTTGGTTTGCACTTGGAAAAGAAAAACAACGACAAGACCTTCTTGAGCAAAATGCTCATATGAGGCCATGTGGCCTTTTCCTTCAGTCACCACACCGAGAGCCATTCTTACGGTCGCGTATTTCTTAAGAGAAGCGCTATCTGCCACTCTTAAGTAGACATTTCCCGAAATTCTCTCGTGCTTCTCCCAGGTTAAGCCATGATGGATCATTGGAGTCTCTCCATTCACTGTGATTTGAGGCAGCTTACAAGGTCCACTAGGCCTAGAAACTTCATGTTTCCAGGTATGATTTATGCCTACTCTTTGCCAGATGGTGTCGTAGGCAATGACAGACTTAAGCAGACATAAGGCCAAGTCCCTGCCTTTGAGGAGCTTTTGGTTCCACCATACAGCAGCCATGTGCCTAGTGGACTGAAGGTCCAAGGCGTTGGGGGCTCAGGGAACTCAGGGGAGAGACAAGTTCGTCCCGTATCATTCATGCCGCCTACGGTAGGCTCTTAAGAGTTGTCTGCTGTTGCACTGTACTTTCAGAGACTACATCAGGGGCAGCCCATCTTTGGATCTTAAGGGGATTACTGACCTCTCTATCATGCAATACCCATGTATTTTAAGACACTGTGCTCTGAAATTAATAATACACTCTATGTTAATTAATTGATTTTAAAAAAAGACACTGTGCTTGGATGCTCAGATTGCAGAGTAGTAAAATCTCACCTGATAGAAAAAGCCCAGTTAAAAAAACCCACAAAAATAACCATCAAGAATCAACATAAACTTGTTTACTTTTATGTTTTAAAAATTAAGAATTTCATTAAGGATATTTTTCCACCAAAAATCTTAAAGAAACCTACTTAAGTTGAATACCTCTGACTTATCTGGAAAAACATAAATGCCACAGGCTCCTTATTTTCCTCCTTTTACTGAAGTTGAGCATATATTTCATCCTGGAGTGGTGTCCCGGAACCAGGGTTTTTAAACGCCATCTATCTCTGCAGGGACCACCCTGACTCAGGGAATAGGGAAGACTTTGGGGGCGGGGGGGTGAGGGTGGGACCCTGGCAGGCTTAGGGGTTGGCTACAGACACACATTCTTTCTCGATCTTGTGCACCCCTCCGTCTTGGGGGCTGAAATTTCCGGGAGGAGTTGTCATCCCAGCAATTAATATACAAAAGCCACCAAAGATTGTGATAATTCAGTGGCATAAATTAGAGGGGAACCTATAACATCTTTGGTTTTGTGCTCCCTTTTTCAGTGGGGAGAGTTGAGAGAAGAGGTTACTGGGAAGTATGTTCTTGGCTGATGGCCATGGCCAAGAGACTGGTTCTGCTACTTTTTTGAGCTCTTATCACCCTGCCTCCCCGTCTGCCTAGTCACTGCTGTCACTTGAGCTCTGCGTGCCTTTCCTGGGTACAGGCATCAGGCTCCCTGCCATGGAATCTGCATACATTAACTATTGTCTGCTAAAAATTGTGACTCTTTGATTTTTTTTTTCCCTTTAATCATCCATTTTGATTTATCCATGAGCCAAACTGGCAGCCCTGAAGACAGGAATCCTAGTTTCTAACAAAGCAAAATGAGACAGTCTTTTCTTCCCCACCCTGTGTCTGTGAGCAAGCCTCAGGTCTCAGTTGGCCCAGCCCTGAACAATCTTGAAAACAATCCATTTTCTGCCTGGCACAGGGGCCAAGCGGAGGAATTCACAGTGAGCCCTGTTGAGATGGGGAGCGGTTGCTTGGGAACTGGCCTGATTGGATGCCTTGCTTCATCCTTGCCACAAGTCTGGGAGTGGTGGTGGCTGGATCGCAGCTCTGTGGAGACGGAGAGCAGGACTTTTTAAAGCTACTGATGGATGGCATAGCAGGCCGAGGAAAGATAAAGTCCTTATTTAACCTGGGGAAATCCTAGGAGTAGACATTGGTCCAAATATATCCTGTGACGGTTCTTGTTCCTTGATTAGAAGGATCTTTGGAATCTTTTCATGAGATTGTTTTGTCTATTTCTGTGCCTCAAGACATGTTGTATCAGAGAAAGGTAGCGTTCTTGAAGATGTGCAGGGAAGTGTCTTAACTATGCTTTCGTCGTAGCTGTGGTACATCCAGAGTTCACCTTCACTGTCATCGTTACAGCTTGGAGGGAAAGCTACAACCAGTTGCTAGCCTCTCTGATCTGTGGAGGGGAAGTAGATTGGCCTCGGAACTTCATCCACTAAATTCAGCTTCTCACGTCTTATTTATGAGTGAGATAATTGAAATTCTCACCCACAGCCCCACCCCATCTGCTCCCGTACACTTTGGCCCTGGATAGAAGTGGGGGGAACTGGGAGAAACTGATGTGGACATATGGATGGTGTTGGCCAAGAACCTGAATACAGCCCTCAGCCCTCACTACTAGTTTCGGTCCACTAGTTAGCAAATATTTACTCTGAGTCCCTGCTGTGCCAAGCACTGTGGAAGGTGCAGGGTAAATGTGTATTCAAGCCATTCACAAGCCCTGGTGAAAATCTTTGGACTCCCATCCACTTTTCACCCTCTCCCTTGCTTCCATCCTAGTCCAAGTTGCCATCTTTTCTCAGCTGAATTAATTACTAAGTGACATTATATATGTTATTTTTCCATCATCATTTCTATTTCCTCTGTTGTCTGCCCTGCCCCTAGAGCAATCTTTTCAAAATGTGGACTTGATGACTTTATAACCTTGCTTCAGACCCTTTAGTGGCTGTCCATTTGTCTTAGGATAAAAGTGGAGCTGCTCAAAGTAGCCTGTGAGGCTTGCTGGATACTGTCTCTCTGCTCTGCCATACTGGCCTCTTTTAGTTACTGAAATACTCTAAGAACTATAGCATAACAGGACCTTTGAACATGCTGTTCCCATTATCTGGATATATTTCTCAATACTTGACTTATTCATTCTGTTCATTCTTTAGGTAACTGTTTTTGTGAAAAAAAACTTTCACCTCAGATCCAGTAAGAAATATTGTACGTTGCTACCAAGAAAGAGAGAAAATTAAGAAAAGAAGGAAGGAAGAAAGAATGGAAAGAAAGAAAGCAAGCAAGCAAAAGAGAGGGGAAGGAAGGAAGGGAGGGGAAAGGAAAGGAGGGGATGAAGGTATGTAGAAAGGTGGAATCTTTTTGTTTGTTTGTTTGTTTCATTTTGTTTTTAAGATTTTATTTATTCAAGAGAGCAAGAGATGGATGTAGCCACAGAGATGGCAACAGAGAGCATGAGTAGGGAGAAGAGGGAGAAGCAGTCTCCCCACTGAGCATGAAGTCAGAATCTTGCAGGGCTAGATCCCAGGACCCTGGGATTGCGACCTGAGCCAAAGGAAGATGCTTAACTGACTGAGCCACCCAGGTGCCCCAAGGATGGAGTCTTTGACTAAGTTCCCTGGGAAACAAATGTTGAGGACAGAGATTATTGGAAGTATTTTGGGGAGTGCTCTCAGAATCAATACCTATGGGAGGGTGAAGATAGATTTGAGCAGAAGAAGCAATTGAATGAACTTACAAGGTCCCAGGAATCCCAGAAAGGAGCCTTGGAGCTGGGATGGCCCCTCAGAATTGTTTCTTGACATAAGTGGTGTAGGCTTTTATATTCCTATATTGACCAGTCATTGAATGCTTGTGGTCTCTACGTAAGGGCCATTACTTTCGGCAGGGGGCATGGCACGACCCTGGGTCCCGTTCTTCTCCTTGGTGAGGAGCAGCTCCTGAAGAGAAGCAGAACACTACAGTTCTGAAGAAAGGATCTGGATGGCACTCCACAGTGGCCATTACAGTCAATCCCTTGTGATGCCTGAACCTGCTTGTTTTGTATAAGTCTGGAAACAGCTCCTTTAGTATTCTAGCCCATCTCTTTTCCTTGATAAAGTTACAAAAAGCCCCCAGTTGCAGCTTATCTGATGCGTGCCACCGAGGCTCCTCATTTCCCTCCTCTCCTACCCATTTGACTTCTCTTCTTCTTGGATAGCATCTTTGCTGGTCTATGTGGCTGACTCATTGGGACAACTCGAGATGTCTGAGGCATGCCTACCATGACTTTCTCAGGCTTGGCCGCTACTGTTGTCCCTTTACCAAAATTTTGGGTGCCATTAAAAAAAAAGTCTTATCTTCTACATTCTGAGAGTAGAAAAGCTGAGGACCAGGCCCAGGAATTAATTACCAGGGTAGAAGAAAAAAGGTTGAATCCCCAATTCAAGTCTAACTGAGAAAGAACAAGACTCTGAAGGTTGGAATGGAGACATCGCAGCTGATGCCCTTGAGAGCTTGAAATCTCTGGTTTCCCCAACTCCTCTGAGCCCACAGCAGTGATGTTCTTATCTTATTTAAAGACAGGCCTCAGGATTTAACCTCACTTCCCGGATGATTTTCACAGGTTGCCTTTGGTTGGTGATTAATTGCTCTTGGCTTTTCATTGTTTTTCTCTAGTACATCAGGGACTCTCAGCAAAAGCCATCTGATTCTGTTTTTAAAACTACTCTTTCTTCTGGACCTCTCTAATGTCTGAAATGTTCGAGTCACTAGTGTATTCTCTGACATCTCTATCCTACTCCAGTTCTCCAAGATGTCCCCCGAGTGAACATTTTGACCGGGACACGGCGGGCCAGGGGCTGGCCAAGAGCCACTGACACCAGGGATGGGAGTCTCCTTGACAGCTACTCTTAGAGTCTGTTTCCTTGGGCCATTCCTGTCACTGACTGTCTTAGGTCAAGTTCCCCCCAGAAACAGTCCCTGAGATGGAGATTTACATGCAGAAATTTTACTGGGGAGTGGTCTTAGGGTCTACACCTATGAAGAAAATAGAATTGTGTGGAAGAAAGAGTGTAACCTCAATGCAGTCTTACAGAGACCATGGCCATCCCTAGAGGAGGTCAGGAACTGAGATGGTCCCTCAGAATTGCCCCACTGTAAGGCAAGAAGGCTGTCAACCAGTCATTAGTTTGGCTGTCTCCAGGAGGGAGCATGACTTTGGCAGTGCTTTTGAGTTTGAAGCCTATTCCCAGGGATCGAACTGACTAAGAGCAGTCAGATGTTTCAGTTTTGAAGGGAGAATCTGGATGGTGTGCTATAGCATCAATAATAGGTAGATAGATAGATAGACAGACAGACAGATAGACAGGCATAACCATGACATTTGATACATAGAAGAATAGCCATAACCACGTGTGCCACACTGATTCTTTTTTCCATTTAATTTGATTTATTGTCATGGTTCTCCATGGGGTTTTTGTTTGTCTGTTTGTCTTTAAGTAAGCTCTTGCCCAAGATGAGGCTTGAACTCTCAACCCTGAGATCAAGAGTCACATGCTCTACCAACTGAGCCAGCCAGGTGCCCCAGTTTTCATGGTTCTTGTGATGCACCTGTTGAAAATGGCAATGTTGGATAGGATCAATAGGGTTCTTGTAGGGTGTTGTGGAAACACGAAGATAGGGCACTTGCAATTAGGAAAGTGAAGACATCTTTCTCAATAAAGGCGAGATCTAATCGAAGCTAAATACTATTTGCTAACTACATTCTACCTGTGTGTGAGTCCTTGGACAGCAGGGAAGGAAATAGTGGGTAGAGTGTCTGCATTTTCCACAGACCCGGTTTGCTCCCGTGCTCTGCTGGAAACAAATGTATTTCAGTGACCTAGAAATGAAAGTGCTCTTTCTTCCAGGCTAGCCTCAGGCTAGCGGCTCTAAAGCCATCTTGCTGTTCCTTAGTAAAGGACAGCAGTAACAGAGCCAAGGCTTCCAGGGCTATTTCAGGCAAAACCATTGTTTTTCTTGTGCATTCATTTTAGGGAGGAGGTAAAGGGGTGGAGTTCTATAATCGTTGAGTGATTTAGATTTCACTGCAGTGTTGAGTTATTTTGTAATGAACAAGAATCAGCGTATATATATATATATATATATATACATATATATTTAACATCAGGTGTGACGGAGAAGAAAGGAAGAAAGGGGAGCAGAATGTGTGTCTGAGGATGGGGCCGGACCACACCCCCCAGCTCCGAGTGACCCCACACCCTTTGGTCTCCTCCATCTGCTGCCCATTCTTCCTCCTTCCTTGTGGGCCTGCCTGTTATGCTTGACGACAGGATTGACAATGGGCTTCGGGTCCTACTGGAATACCAATTATGCTTTTTAGTCTAAAATTTAGTCTTTTATTTTTGTTATTGTTGGTTATTTCAGGGGGAAAAGAACCTTCTTTCTTTTATTAAAAAATGACTCAGCACCGCAGTCCAACAAGATATTTTTTCTGATTTTTATAGAGAAAAAAACTTTAACCCTTAGTCTCCCTTTAAAATCCACCCCCCCACCCCAGAATTAAAAATGTTTTTGTCTTTGGCTGAATATGCATTCTTAGATTCAAATTTAGATGGTGTCTGTGTTTGTATTTTTCATAACTTCATAAATGGAAATAAATTAAAATTAGGAGTAATGTTAAATTTTCACTTTAAAATTTTCCTATGATAAAACATCCTGCCCTGTTGCCTTGCCCTCAAACAAAAAAAAAATTTTTTTAAATCCTACCCGACATAGAGATGAACGGTTCGATGTTTAACTCTAGTGAAGTAAAATATGAAAAGAAAATTTGTTTAAAAATCTCTTAAAACTTTCATAATAAGAAGTTTTATTTCAAGAGCTGGATGGCAGAAGTGGGAGAGAGGAGAACGTGTCCTGTGTGTAGGTTCTCATTAACTGTGAGGTTTGGGCCTCATCTCTAAAAGGGTATCGGATTAGGCGCCTTAGGGGCTCTTCCAACTCAATTTATTTGCTATTTTATGAAATTGCTTCTTTAAACAGTGTCCGAACAATGACTGTGCCTCAGGTTTCTAGTGATCTTTAGGTCCGCTGCCTCCTGGCTATTCCCTCAAAGTCGGCCTTAATCTGGATTCTAATTTGGGTTGACATTCTCCAGTGATGTAAAAGGCACCTCATGGTAGGCGGCCTCCTTTGTGGCCCTCCTCTGTCAAAGGTTGACAGCTCAGCAGCCTTCCTATTCCAGAGTGCGGGGGATGTCTTTGCCTGGGACTGAGCTGAGGCTGCTAATTGTTCCATCTCCAGGATCTCATTTAAGCCCGAACTGCCATCCTGAGGTGTACTATTCAGTCATCTGTCAGAGCCATCCAGAATGGTTCTGCAGCTTGGGAGTGAATTGAAAATGGGAGACAAGTAGGTTATTCTCTTTCGCAGTATTGCCTTCGATGACATTATTAGCCGTTACTAGAATAAAAACAAAGACAAAAACAAAAACAAAAAACAACCCAACATCATACCCTCCATTCAAAAAAGTAGCAGGTATTTCATTTACTTCTCTCACACCAAGGACTGCCCCATGCCAACTTGGGTTTGAAATCTCAAGTGGATCATTTGTATTCTATCTGCTCCCTGGCCTCGGGCCTGGGCCAAGGGCTAGATGTGCTGGGCTCCCAGCCCGCTGGTGGAAAGAACTAGGTGTTGATGTGTCCTTGTAACAAACTATTCATTCCAAGAGGATTCCCTGTTTCTTAAGGAGTTAAAGATCAAATGTAGTATTTCTCAAACTGTGTATCAACAGAGATGCCTCAGGGGCCCCCAAAGAGGAGGAGGAAGATGTGGTGGGCAGAGCGGATCAGACTTTGCAGGTCAAGCCCCTGCTTGAACCAAGAGGATTCCATTTAAGATTTATCTTCCTTTTCGGTGGGGGTGGGGGGATCCAGGTTCTGTTGCAAATGAAGTCAGAAGACAAGAAAGGGAGAGTGGGAAGGAAAAACAGAGAGGGACAGGGGGGACCGTTGGTCCTTTGGGCTCAGTGCAGTCATAGAACCACGGACATGTTTGTTGGTAACACAGAGGGGAACAGGGATTGACAGTGAGGTTTCAGAGGAGGTGATACTTGAGTTGAATCTAAGAGGACTGAGTAACTTTACCGCGGATTCAGGAGGAGAAGGGTATCCTGGACCAAGAAAACACATTACCAGAGAGGCAAGAAACAATATTGTACAGTGAGAGAACACAAACATTTTCGTCTCAAGGACCCCAGAATGAGAGCAGTGGATATGGCAGGGAGAGGGCCAGGTCGCAGGTGGCCATACAAGCAGGTGTTCGCCTTTACCTGGCTGTATGAAACCTGTAGCAGAACGCAGGGTGAATCCGCTAGAGGACACCCACCAGATGCTCTGTATTTGTCTTCAGTTTCCCTACCCTCCTCTAGTGCTTTAGTAGAGAAACCGCCATCGTTTGAGGTATGATTGCTGGCCCTTACGTTGAAGACTTGAGGCAGCCGTCCCCTGAACAGCGCGACTTTGGACTGTATAGGTCCGCGTAGAGCAGATTTTTTACAGGACATACTGTAAATGTATTTTTGCTTCCTTATGATCTTCTTAATAACATTTTATTTTCTCTAGCTTACCTTATTGTAAGAATACAGTATATAACACACACAACATACAAGGTATAGGTTAATCAACTGTTTTATGTTAGTGATAAGGCTTTCTGTTGATATTAGACTAGTAGGAGTTAAGTTTTTGAGGAATCAAAGTTGTACATGGATTTTTGGTGGCAGGGGGGTCAGACCCCCTAACCCTCACATTGTTATTCCTCACAACTGTATTCCCATAGAAAAGCTGCTGATTCCTTTGCCAAGGTCATCATTGCAGCATCCTAGACTCTTACTGGGACATGGACAACTTGGGAAGTCATTCAGTGCAAATCAGCAGAGGGCACTATTGCTACTTCTCCCTGGTGTGAGAGTAGCTCTGCAGGAAGGTATTCCTGGCCTCTGGAAACTGCATTGTTCCTTGGTCTTCCTTGAGGTGGAAAGGGGTGGTGGCAACAATGATACCTTCTGCCTCCCCCAACCACGGAGCCCTTTCCCCCCATATTCTGCAGACAGGGCCCAGATGAGTTACATCACTTGTCCCCAATGAACCTGTTGGGCATGAGCAGAACCTGGACAAGAATGAGGCCTCTGGAATTCTAGTCCAGGGCTCTTACTGTCTTGAAAGTTGAAAGAGGTAGGAGGGGCCGTGCCCTTGATCCTATTGAGTTATGGAGTTGATACCTCCTTCTTTTAGCTCTTTCCTGACCAAGGAGGAGGGGGAGCAGAATGGGAGGTCAAAAGGTGAAGGGAAGCACTACCAGAATCAGAGTCAATAGGTGTAAAAAACTGAGATACATGAGACGAAAAGGCACACACAGCACCAAACCTATCACCTCTTCCCAGCTACAAGCATCCATGCCTCCATCCCCATAACCATACCACTCTGGCTGTGGGGTGAGCACCCACCATTCCAGACACTGGAATACAATGACGAGACATGGCCCTGGCCTTCACGAAACATATAAGCTAGGAAGAAAGACAACATTTAACATTAATCACAAGACAGGGTCATAACTAATCGTTGGCCACATCTGCGGACACCTCCCCTGTGCCGGGCACTGTCACACACTGCAGCTACGTTATCACATTCAGTCCCCACTGCAGTACCAGGAGTCAGGTACCACTGGCTCCATTTTTCAGATGAGGAGTCTGAAGTCTGGAAGGTGAGGGAAGGTCAGGGGACTGGTCTAAGGTCATGCAGCTGGCATTTGAATCCAGCTGATCTTGGAGGTATATTACTGGTGATAGCAGTCCTAGCCGAAATGTTCTTTAGAGGTCACATATAAAATGCATTTAGAAGTAACGCACATTGACCGTCCTCACTACCATCTGAGAATTGCATGTAGTTTCTCAAGGAGCAAGTGTTTCTCAACCAAAAATTCAAGAGAAAGCTTCTCTTCTGGCGTTGTCCTCTCACCACACCCCATGCTCTTCTGCTTCTGTGCGGTTGGCACTCTGTGGTGGTTCCAAAGACCAAGAGGCCTGCCTTGGGCCAGCGGAGGCTCACCCTCAACGCTGCCTCTTTGATCACAAATTTGGACTTATTACTATCTGTTTTATTTCAGGCTCACTTTTAAGATAAGGATACATCTACGATCTCAAGCAAGGGCAGAATCCTATCCAGTTGAGACTGTTACAGTCCAAGATATTTTCATAATCAAGGAAACTAAAGTTTCCTCACATATTGAGTATTTCCTGACAAAGGAGATACTTATGTCCCCTCCACCCAGGCCTACGTCCCCTTCCTCCCACGCAAGCCCTTACCTACCACCTCGGAGAGAAGATAGAACCAAATTATTCAATGTTACCTTTTTTGGTTAACTCAACAATCACCATGAAAACAAACCCAAAAACAAAGTGATGGGGATGTTTTACAAAGTAAACACTGAATGGAAATTGATCCTTAAAGCTTTTAAGATGTGTGTGTGTGTTGAGGGGGAAGGTGCATGCCTGTGTGTGTGTGTGTGTGTGTGTCCGTTTTCCCCAACTGCATTTTGTTACAATGATCTAGGTAATTGTTTGCTATGGGTGGAACTGAATGTGGATATTGTTTATCAAAACTAAAGCCTTTTATTACTTTTTTTTCCTTTGCAGGGTCGTCATGTTAAAACGGGCCAGCTTGCAGCCATTAAGGTTATGGACGTCACAGGGGTAACGTATCTTTATCTTGCCATCTCAGTGGCTACATATTTGTGATGGAGAAATTAGTGATAAAAAAATCATTTTTCAGAGATAGAATCTTCTTAAACATCTAAGGTCTTTCCCCGCTGAGCTTAACATAAAGCAGTTAAGAGTATTGAACAGCTGACTGAGAAGACCACGGATAAATCACCCTAATTAAATTAGATACCCACCCACTGCCTTATGTAGTTAGAGTGGATAATGTGTGTTGAAAATTTACATAAACACAACCACGGATATTTGCATATGAAGACGGAACACGGATTTGAAGGTATTAAAAGAATAATACTGAGATTACACAGAAGAGATGGGTCTTAGCAATTTTCCCAAAGGTCCACCTAACACCGGAGTAGAAAAACTTTGGGTAGCTACTGCAGCTTGATTAGGAAATTTCACATGAATATTTTCCTCCTCCAAAATATCGACCAGATAATCCCCACCAACCAAAAATTCTTATTATTATGGAGCAACACTGAAATAAAATTTCTGCCTGGTTGATCAAAAGCAATCGAAGGAATAGACTTTATTGTAAATATAATCTCATGCTTTCAGTCCTTTTTGCTAGGTTTATTTAAAATATTTTAATGCCTTTTTGAGAGTATAGAGCAAAAATCAGACTTGAAAGGACTCACTGGACATCAAAAGCATGTTAATAATTTTCTATTGTTCTGGGGATTTTTCTAAGATGTCTGCCTACCGTACATAAAAGCTAAAAAGACCAAAGTCTTCTATTCAGCCCGGAAGTGGTTTATTCAATGTAAATAGACATAGAATGAATGAATCGCACCACAGTATCAAGAACCAACATCCAAATTTAAAAAGGCAAGCAATATATCTGCCTGTCAGATTTCAGTCCGTGTCTCTTCTGGCCCAGTCTGTTACCTTTGATAAGTATATATAACGTATAGTACACGTCTCCCGTAATACTAATTTCACTAATGTTCATTGTACCACACATTGTATTGACTTCCTTTCCTTACCTATTACTGATCTGAATTTGTCTTTAAATTATATATCTTCTTCACCAGCAGAAAATTATCCCCATGTTTACTGGCATTAGATAAAGTACTACTTCCTTTTATTTGTCCTTTTATTTGAATAATGTATTTGATAAATCAATACAATACATTTTTGATCTATAAATACAATAAATACAAATAAATTCGTTATTCAAATTTCAAAGGTTGCAAATCAGTTCAAATATTTGATCCTGCTAGTTTATTGATTCACTTGGCCTTTACTGAATAAGAAACTGCAGGTATTTTATATTAATTACGTTTAGGTTCTGCCACCTGAAACAGAGAACTCAAAATAACAAAGGCCAAAGCGTCTCCCTCTCTGGTGTTAAAGGAGTGGGGAATCTACAGCCCCAGGTTTATGGCAACAATGTGACCACTTGGCTTCCACACTTCAGGTTCAAGGTGGTTTTCCCTTTCCATGGATCCCATTCTTTGGCAGCACGAAAGGGAGAGTGACTGGGTGGAAGCAGAAGGGTACAGAAAAGAGCTTCTTCCATTAGAATCTTTCCTACTTGTATACGTTTCTATTTAACTTCTGCTTTTGTTGGCTCTACCTAGCTGCAAGGGAAACTGGGAAATGTAGTCTTTTATTTTCCCAATTGGTACAGTTAGGTGCAATTAAAAATATGGTTTCACTCATATATGGAACACAAGGAAAAGCATGGAGGGCATTAGGAAAAGCAAGGAAAAACTGAAGAGGGGGAATCAGAGGCGGGAGACGAACCATGAGAGACTGTGGACTCCAGGAAACAATCTGAGGGTTTCAGAGGGGAGGAGGGTGTGGGGATTGGGTAGCCTGGTGATGAGTATTAAGGAAGGCACGGGTTGTAATGAGCACTGGGTGTTACACACAAACAATGAATCATGGAACACTACATTAAAAACTAATGATGTGCTATGTGGTGACTAACATAATAAAAAAATCGCATACTGTTAGTTGTGGAAGGAGAGTGGGTATTGGTGTGATCAGTTAGCAGATCTAACACAAAAGTCAAGATCAGGTACTATCAGTCTCTACAGAAAAATCCATTATAAATATGTAAGTCTTTTACAAAGGTTTTATACACAAAACAAGTCAGAATTTATTGTGCAGTTCTGCCGAAATCATGATATTCTATTTTCCTTAGATTGACTAGGCTCTCCACATAATGCGGTGCACTTGGCAATTTAACAGTTACTGGGTGTAGACATTGCAAGACATTCATGCTGGAAAGTTCTGTTGTGTGGTTCTGTGGAACTACAGTGATTTCTACCATTAATCTCAGTGCTCAAAGTTGTAGGTTGATGCATAAAGTAGGACTTGAGAGCACTGACTACTACTGTCATTGTTTCTGGTTCTATTTTTGAGACTTTAAGTTGCTTGAAGAACCACTTACTCTTGTTAGACCACCTTGCTTTAAAATCAACAGAGCTATTTATCCCAGCATATGTATTTTCAGTTGAAGGAGTATCAGTTAGCCTTTCTAAACTAGGTTCACAAGATAGCAAAGCCCTGCAGAAAATGAAAAAGAGAGACTCTTTTCTCAGCCTCCCAGAGGATGGTACAGAGCTAAGGCTGTTGTCAGGACATAGGAAAGTCAGTCCATTGTGTACAGGGGATGCTTTATGGGACTTGGACTTAATTTTCTTAGGGAACCCTTGTTGAAAAGGCTGGGTAGTTTCCCTGATTTATACACATCACTGACTGTTTTATAAGCACTGACCCTTAACAAAGATAAATACAAGCCTCACATCAGGAGATAGTTTTCTCAATTCCCATGATGTCTGATACAGCATCAAATGACTCTTGTATCACCCCTACACGTTACAGTCAGCATAAGATTTCCTTTGTGAAATTTGTGTGGTAGCCTCGGAAAACAATCTATTTCATTTTGCCATGTTGTCTTTTGTGTATTATGGAATGCTGTAAAAGCTTCTTACCAATTATTATAATTGTGCTCATTATAGCTGCTCTGCTAAAAACTGAGATGAATTCTCAGAGGTCGTCTTTGTTAATTGTTTGCAGTGATCTACTGCAGTTACTATAGTTGATTGTAATGAAATTGATAAAACCATAAGCATGAAATCAATTTTTAGATTATTGTTTTGACTCTACACCACTTCCTCTCCCCCCCCCCCCCTTTTCTCCTAATAGAAACTAGCCACAGAAAGAACTGGATATTATGCTTCTGCTCTTCTGGTTTTAGAGCTGAGACACTTCCAAATTTGCCAATATTTGCTTCAGAATTAGTACTCCAACTCAGACTCAGTCTTTGAAGTTGTTTTAGTTCCTGAAATAATTATGAGAATTTCTTCATTTCGCAGCTTTCTGGGGATTCCTTCCCAGCTGGGTTTGTGTACTCCAGATTTGCCTACAATATCTAAACAAAACTGGGCCCTCTCGGGTAGTGTTTCTCAAAGTGGACTACCAATGTCCGTGAACGGTCAGCCCTCCGGTGGTATTTATGAGAAATGCAGATTTCTAGACCTGCTGTATAATTTCTGGGTGGGGTCTCTGAACCCGCCTTTTTTACTAGCCCCAAAAGGAACTCCAAATTCCTGAAAGTCAGAGGGGCACTTTTCTAGGCTTTTTTATTCACTGCTTCCTGGCCACCGTATGTGAAGGGACTGTGGTTCTTTGATAACCCTGTAAATAATCCTCATTTTCATTTGGGTAAAAATTCCTGGTGTAAACTAGTCCCTTTGCAATGATACCTTGAAGCCCACATAGGACTTAAGGAGATCCTAACTTAGTATCATAGGTTCTCACCTTTACAGAAATTGGTTCTGATCTTATTACTCAGCACAGCTTGAGTTCTAGTACGCAAAGCCCACTCAAACCAAATGAAGCTAAGGATAGAATTTACTAGAAGTCAGATGATGTGATTAGGAACGTTCTTTCTCTCCATCACTTGGCTCTGCTTTCTTCCCACCAACAGTCCAAGTCCATGTTCTGATGGCTTCATTATTGTTAGTCCCAGCCAAGTGCCAGTCCGAATATCAGCTTGGGTCATGTTCCCAGTCCTGAACCAACCCTTGTTTTCCTTCCTCCGTATCTGGACTGGGTCCCTGACCCTGGAACCTAGAAAGACTAGGGTTGGAAAGGATGATTCCTTAAAGAAAAGCAAGAGACATATTTGAGAAGAGGGTGGGAAGGTGGCTGAGTAGGCAAAACGAGGAGAATTACACCACTGTGATAGCAAATATCATTGTAGTGAATGTGCTTAAAACCGATGTGGTCCTTAAGTAGAAAACCTCTCCGGGCCCTTTGTAATATTTCAGCCAAAAGTAGTGACAATGGTAACTAACATTGGTGGAGTGATTATTGTGAGCCAGAACTCTTTTAAATCCTCCTGTATATTGATTATTTAACCCTTTCAGCAATCTACCAAACAGCTTCCATTAACAGCACCATTACAGACGTGAGAAGACCAGACATATTAAGTATCCTGCTCAGTGTAACATGTACGTGGGGGGTAACTATTTCCGCCTGAGCATTTTATTTTATTTTATTTTTTAAAAATTTTATTTATTTATTTAATGGACAGCAATCACAAGTAGGCAGAGAGGCAGGTAGAGAGAAAGGGAAGCAGACTCCCTGCTGAGCAGAGAGCCCACTCGGGGCTCAATCCCAGAACCCTGAGATCATGACCTGAGCAGAAGGCAGAGACTTAACCCACTGAGCCATCCACACACCCCACAGCCTGAGCATTTTAACTCTATCCTCAAAGTCCATCCTCTCCACCACATTGCTGTAGATCTCCAGTTAAGATAGAAGGGCACTTAGTGTTTAATTTAGTGTGAATTTTTCCATTAGTTTATTCAATAAGCGTTTACTAAACGTTTGCCTACCAGGAGGATCCATTTTAAACCCTGCTTGACTGCGTTTCTATTTCTGTCTTGCCTGCTGAATTCCTGTAACTGAAGCTGATGACCAGGCTCCAGCTCTCTTTGAGGAGTAAGGAAGTGGTCTCCCAGGAGCCTCTGGCAGAGGGCTTTGCACATAGCTAATGGGTTCAGTGGATGTTCGCTGAGATTGGACAAAAAGAAAAAAAAAGCGTTTAATCTTGAGTCGTTTGTAAGAGTCAGAGGACACACTGCTCCAAGCAGGTTTGGTTCCTCCCTCCCGAAGAGAGGCCATTCGGTGGAGTGATTGGTAGCACAGAACATAGCATTATTAATAATAATAACAACAGCAACCATGGTCAAAATAAAAATGGCTCCGTACTTATCCTGTGCCAAACACTGCTGTACTTTGTTAACCATATGTTAGCTCATTGGATCCTCGAAACAGCTCCCATTAGTGGACACTGTTACTGTGTTCATTTCATGAATGAGTGATTGAGGGCATGAAGAGCCTGAGTAACTGGCCCAATCCCCACAGATAGTAAATGGCAGAGTTGAAGTTCACATTCAGCCAATTAGGGTGTCTCCACCCTCCCCAGAGCCCAGTTGTAGGAATGAAAGATGAGGGCATACCCCTGGAGGTTGGCCTGCTGACTCAGGTAGAGCTCAGATCACACTGTACCGCCCTCCTTATGGACTGGAACCTTGGGCGGCTTTCAGACCTTGCTGAATCTCATTTTTCTTGTGTGTTAGTATAAATACACACATCACCAACTTGTGTTGAGGCTAAAATGATATAATTTTTAGGGGCTGGCACATAACAGGTCCTCAAAAAATGATACTAATTATTAGTCCTGGAAAGATCCAGTGGGTACCTGAGTGGGGCAGGCAGTTGGAATGGCAAGAGGATGTTCAAGAGTACCTTGAACTTCTGTCATTAGTAGATGAGAGTGTGGGGATGGCAGTCTGTGCTATGAATGATGCACCGTCCCTGGGTTAGCTACTCATTAATACGTGTAAATAGTTTGACTCAGCACTGTCATCACCAGCAAACATTCACTGAACCCATTAACTATGGGCAAAGCCCTCTGCCAGAGGCTCCTGGGAGACCACTTCCTTACTCCTCAAAGAGAGCTGGAGCCTGGTCATCAGCTTCAGTTACAGAGTTATTAATCTTCCCAGGAACAATATTAGCCTCACCCCGAGCATACACAAGATGACTTCATATAGAGCAGGATCTAGGAGAGAATGTTTGGCTAGATTCCTCCAGAAGCTGAAGACAGAAGCCATAATCAGTCATTCATTTATTTATTCATTTAGGGACGCATGGGTGTGCTGTGTTCTAGAGTGACAGCTGTGAGGAGAACGGACGCGCACACCGTCTTCTGGAATCTTACATTCCAACATGCATAAGAGACATTTAACAGACAGTTGAACAATGACTGGATCACAGTTCTGATGAACTTTTTATTTATTTATTTATTTATTTTTTCCATTTTATTTATTTTTTCAGCGTAACAGTATTCATTCTTTTTGCACAACACCCAGTGCTCCATGCAAAACGTGCCCTCCCCATTACCCACCACCTGTTCCCCCAACCTCCCACCCCTGACCCTTCAAAACCCTCAGGTTGCCCCAACCTCCCACCCCTGACCCTTCAAAACCCTCAGGTTGTTTTTCAGAGTCCATAGTCTCTTATGGTTCGCCTCCCCTCCCCAATGTCCATAGCCCGCTCCCCTTCTCCCAATCCCACCTCCCCCCAGCAACCCCCAGTTTGTTTTGTGAGATTAAGAGTCATTTATGGTTTGTCTCCCTCCCAATCCCATCTTGTTTCATTTATTCTTCTCCTATCCCTCTACCCCCCCATGTTGCTTCTCCATGTCCTCATAACAGGGAGATCATATGATAGTTGTCTTTCTCCGATTGACTTATTTCACTAAGCATGATACACTCTAGTTCCATCCACGTCGTCGCAAATGGCAAGATTTCATTTCTTTTGATGGCTGCATAGTATTCCATTGTGTATATATACCACATCTTCTTTATCCATTCATCTGTTGATGGACATCTGGGTTCTTTCCATAGTCTGGCTATTGTAGACATTGCTGCTATAAACATTCGGGTACACGTGCCCCTTCGGATGACTATGTTTGTATCTTTAGGGTAAATACCCAGTAGTGCAATTGCTGGGTCATAGGGTAGTTCTATTTTCAACCTTTTGAGGAACCTCCATGCTGTTTTCCAGAGTGGTTGTACCAGCTTGCATTCCCACCAACAGTGGAGGAGGGTTCCCCTTTCTCCACATCCTCGCCAGCATCTGTCATTTCCTGACTTGTTAATTTTAGCCATCTTGACTGGTGTGAGGTGATATCTCATTGTGGTTTTGATTTCTATTTCCCTGATGCCGAGTGATGTGGAGCACTTTTTCATGTGTCTGTTGGCCATCTGGATGTCTTCTTTGCAGAAATGTCTGTTCATATCCTCTGCCCATTTCTTGATTGGGTTGTTTGTTCTTTGGGTGTTGAGTTTGCTAAGTTCCTTATAGATTTTGGACACTAGCCCTTTATCTGATATGTCATTTGCAAATATCTTCTCCCATTCTGTCAGTCTTTTGGTTTTGTTAACTGTTTCCTTTGCTGTGCAAAAGCTTTTGATCTTGATGAAATCCCAATAGTTCATTTTTGCCCTTGCTTCCCTTGCCTTTGCCGTTGTTCCTAGGAAGATGTTGCTACGGCTGAGGTCGAAGAGGTTGCTGCCTGCATTCTCCTCAAGGATTTTGATGGTTTCCTTTCTCACATTGAGGTCCTTCATCCATTTGGAGTCTATTTTCGTGTGTGGTGTAAGGAAGTGGTCCAATTTCATTTTTCTGCATGTGGCTGTCCAATTTTCCCAGCACCATTTATTGAAGAGGCTGTCTTTTTTCCATTGGACATTCTTTCCTGCTTTGTCGAAGATTAGTTGACCATAGAGTTGAGGGTCGATTTCTGGGCTCTCTATTCTGTTCCACTGATCTATGTGTCTGTTTTGTGCCAGTACCATGCTGTCTTGATGATGACAGCTTTGTAATAGAGCTTGAAGTCCGGAATTGTGATGCCACCAACTTTGGCTTTGTTCTTCAATATTCCTTTGGCTATTCGAGGTCTTTTCTGGTTCCATATAAATTTTAGGATTATTTGTTCCATTTCTTTGAAAAAAATGGATGGTATTTTGATAGGGATTGCATTAAATGTGTAGATTGCTTTAGGTAGCATAGACATTTTCACAATATTTATTCTTCCAATCCAGGAGCATGGAACATTTTTCCATTTCTTTGTGTCTTCCTCAATTTCTTTCATGAGTACTTTATAATTTTCTGTGTATAGATTCTTAGTCTCTTTGGTTAGGTTTATTCCTAGGTATCTTATAGTTTTGGGTACAATTGTAAATGGGATTGACTCCTTAATTTCTCTTTCTTCAGTCTTGTTGTTGGTGTACAGAAATGCAACTGATTTCTGTGCATTGATTTTATATCCTGACACTTTACTGAATTCCTGTACAAGTTCTAGCAGTTTTGGAGTGGAGTCTTTTGGGTTTTCCACATATAGTATCATATCATCTGCGAAGAGTGATAGTTTGACTTCTTCTTTACCAATTTGGATGCCTTTAATTTCTTTTTGTTGTCTGATTGCTGAGGCTAGGACTTCTAGTACTATGTTGAATAGCAGTGGTGATAATGGACATCCCTGCCGTGTTCCTGACCTTAACGGAAAAGCTTTCAGTTTTTCTCCATTGAGAATGATATTTGCGGTGGGTTTTTCATAGATGGCTTTCCCTACACTTTGTGTAGGCTATCCCTACACTTTGAAGAGTTTTGATCAGGAAGGGATGCTGTACTTTGTCAAATGCTTTTTCAGCATCTATTGAGAGTATCATATGGTTCTTGTTCTTTCTTTTATTAATGTGTTCTATCACATTGATTGATTTGTGGATGTTGAACCAACCCTGCAGCCCTGGAATAAATCCCACTTGATCGTGGTGAATAATCCTTTTAATGTACTGTTAAATCCTATTGGCTAGTATTTTGGCGAGAATTTTTGCGTCTGTGTTCATCAAGGATATTGGTCTGTAGTTCTCTTTTTTGGTGGGATCCTTGTCTGGTTTTGGGATCAAGGTGATGCTGGCCTCATAAAATGAGTTTGGAAGTTTTCCTTCCATTTCTATTTTTTGGAACAGTTTCAGGAGAATAGGAATGAGTTCTTCTTTAAATGTTTGGTAGAATTCCCCTGGGAAGCCGTCTGGCCCTGGGCTTTTGTTTGTTTGGAGATTTTTGATGACTGTTTCAATCTCCTTACTGGTTATGGGCCTGTTCAGGTTTTCTATTTCTTCCTGGTTCAGTTGTGGTAGTTTATATGTCTCTAGGAATGCAGCCATTTCTTCCAGATTGTCCAATTTGTTGGCGTAGAGTTGCTCATAGTATGTTCTTATAATTGTCTGTATTTCTTTGGTGTTAGTTGTGATCTCTCCTCTTTCATTCATGATTTTATTGATTTGGGTCCTTTCTCTTTTCTTTTTGATGAGTCTGGCCAGGGGTTTATCAATCTTATTGATTCTTTCAAAGAACCAGCTCCTAGTTTCATTGATTTTTTCTATTGTTTTTTTTTTGGTTTCTATTTCATTGATTTCTGCTCTGATCTTTATGATTTATCTTCTCCTGCTGGGTTTAGGGTTTCCTTCTTGTTCTTTCTCCAGCTCCTTTACGTGTAGGGTTAGGTTGTGTACTTGAGACCTTTCTTGTTTCTTGAGAAAGGCTTGTACCGCTATATATTTTCCTCTCAGGACTGCCTTTGCTGTGTCCCACAGATTTTGAACTGTTGTGTTTTCATTATCATTTGTTTCCATGAATTTTTTCAATTCTTCTTTAATTTCCTGGTTAACCCATTCATTCTTTAGAAGGATGCTGTTTAGTCTCCACGTATTTGGGTTCTTTCCAGCTTTCCTCTTGTGATTGAGTTCTAGCTTCAGAGCATTGTGGTCTGAAAATATGCAGGGAATAATCCTAATCTTTTGATACCGGTTGAGACCTGATTTGTGACCCAGGATGTGATCTATTCTGGAGAAGGTTCCATGTGCACTAGAGAAGAATGTGTATTCTGTTGCTTTGGGATGAAATGTTCTGAATATATCTGTGATGTCCATCTGGTCCAGTGTGTCATTTAAGGCCTTTATTTTCTTGTTGATCTTTGGCTTGGATGATCTGTCCATTTCAGTGAGGGGAGTGTTAAAGTCCCCTACTATTATTGTATTATTATTGATGTGTTTCTTTGATTTTGTTATTAATTGGTTGATATAGTTGGCTGCTCCCACGTTAGGGGCATAGATATTTAAAATTGTTAGATCTTCTTGTTGGACAGACCCTTTGAGTAGGATATAGTGTCCTTCCTCATCTCTTATTATAGTCTTTGGCTTAAAATCTAATTGATCTGATATAAGGATTGCCACCCCAGCTTTCTTCTGATGCCCATTAGCATGGTAAATTGTTTTCCACCCCCTCACTTTAAATCTGGAGGTGTCTTCGCATCTAAAATGAGTTTCTTGTAGGCAACATACTGATGGGTTTTGTTTTTTTATCCATTCTGATACCCTGTGTCTTTTGATTGGGGCATTTAGCCCATTAACATTCAGGGTAACTATTGAGAGATATGAATTTAGTGCCATTATTAGCCTGTAAGGTGACTGTTACTGTATATTGTCTCTGTACCTTTCTGATCTACTACTTTTAGGCTCTCTCTTTGCTTAGAGGACCCCTTTCAATATTTCCTGTAGAGCTGGTTTGGTGTTTGCAAATTCTTTCAGTTTTTGTTTGTCCTGGAAGCTTTTGATCTCTCCTTCTATTTTCAATGATAGCCTAGCTGGATAGAGTATTCTTGGCTGCATGTTTTTCTCGTTTAGTGCTCTGAATATATCATGCCAGCTCTTTCTGGCCTGCCAGGTCTCTGTGGATAAGTCTGCTGCCAATCTAATATTTTTACCATTGTATGTTACAGACTTCTTTTCTCGGGCTGCTTTCAGGATTTTCTCTTTGTCACTAAGACTTGTCAATTTTACTATTAGGTGACGGGGTGTGGACCTATTCTTGTTGACTTTGAGGGGGGTTCTCTGCATCTCCTGGATTTTGATGCTTGTTCCCTTTGCCATATTAGGGAAATTCTCTCCAATGATTCTCTCCAATAGACCTTCTGCTCCCCTCTGTGTTTCTTCTTCTTCTGGAATCCCAATTATTCTAATGTTGTTTCGTCTTATGGTGTCACTTACCTCTCGAATTCTCCCCCATGGTCCAGTAGCTGTTTGTCCCTCTTTTGCTCGGCTTCCTTATTCTCTGTCATTTGGTCTTCTATATCACTAATTCTTTCTTCTGCCTCATTGATCCTAGCAGTGAGAGCCTCCATTTTTGATTGCACCTCATTAATAGCTTTTTTGATTTCAACTTGGTTAGATTTTAGTTCTTTAATTTCTCCAGAAAGGGCTTTAATATCTCCAGAGAGGGTTTCTCTAATATCTTCCATGCCTTTTTCGAGCCCGGCTAGAATGTTCAGAATCGTCATTCTGAACTCTTGATCTGACATATTACCCATGTCTGTGTTGATTAGGTCCCTAGCCTTCGGTACTGTCTCTTGTTCTTTTGTTTGTGGTGATTTTTTCCGCCTTGTCATTTTGTCCAGATAAGAGGATATGAAGGAGCAAATAAACTACTAAAAGGGTGGCAAAGACCCCGGAAAAATGTGCTGTAACCAAATCAGAAGAGACCCCAAATTGTGGGGGGGAGAAAGGGGATAAAAACAGGTTCTGAAAAAAAAAGAAAAAAAAAAAGAAAAAAATTTAAAAAATAAAACAAATAAAAAAATATAAAAAAGAAAGAAAAAATATATATATTTAGATGAACTAGTCAAAAATGTTAAAAAAGAAAAGGGTAAAAGTTTTAAAAAATTTAGCAGAAGAAGAAAAAAAATTGAAAAAAGAAAAAAAAATTGAAAAAAGAAAAAAAAATTGAAGTAGCCGCAAGACTAAAGAATCATGGGGAGAAAGCCATGAGTTCCGTGCTTTGCTTTCTCCTCCTCTGGAATTGCTCTGCTGTCTTAGGAATTGAATCTGCTTTCTCCTTGATAGATGAACTTCGTCCTGGCTGAATATTTTGTTGATCTTCTGGGGGAGGGGCTTTTTGTAGTGACTCTCAAGTGTCTTTGCCCGAGGCGGGATTGCACCGCCCTTACCGGCGGCCAGACTAAGTAATCGGCTCGGGTTCGCTTTTGGGAGCTTCTGTTCCCTGAACACTTTCCGTAGAGTTCCGGAGGACGGCAATGAAAATGGCGGCCTCCCAGTCTCCGGCCCAGAGGAGTCGAGAGCCTGGGGCCCCACTCCTCAGTGCGCCCCCAGAGGACAGCACCCAATCACTCCCATATCCCCAGCCTCTAGCCGCGCTCCGAGCTCACCCAGCCCGCGACCAGTTCAAGGTAACCCCGAGCTGAGAGTTCAGTCCTCGGCTCTGTCTCTGCAGCCGGCTTCTCCGTTCTAATACCTGCGAGCTCTCCGACACCCCCGATCCTTCTGTGACCCTGCGGGGCCTGGGGCCACGCTGGCTCCGCGTGGGCTTCACCCCGGTTTAGCCCCTGGAGCAATGTCCCTCAGTGGAACAGACTTTTAAAAGTCCTGATTTTGTGCTCCGTTCCTCCGCCGCTTGCCGGGAGCCGGCCCCTCCCCCCGCGGTCTATCTTCCCATTGTTTTAGATTCACTTCTCCGCCAGTCCTACCTTTCAGAAAGTGGTTGATTTTCTGTTTCTAGAGTTGCTGTTCTTCTTCTCTTCGCTCTCCCATTGGATTTGTAGGTGTTTGCAATGTTTAGATAAGCTATCGAGCTGATCTCCTGCTACCTGATGTAGTCTCAGCCTGCTACTTCTCCGCCATCTTGACTCGATCTCAGTTCTGATGAACTTTTAAGGAGTGTGCAGAGAGTATTAAGAGAGAATTTAAGAGGAAAGTATCTATCTGGGCTGCTCACGTTTCCTGATAAAGGGACAGTTCCGTGAGATCCGAGGATGAGTTCAGATCTTGCTCTGCGTTGGAAGGGCTGAGAGAAGGGCACTCGCAGCTGCAGGAATCTGACCCTCCCGTGGGTTCCACAGAGCCTGGGAATCCCCATTCTGGGCCCTCCGCTGTAGAGACCCCTCTGAACACACCTCTTTGGGACTCCTTTGTGGTTCTTCAGGTAGATGTCTTTGCCAGACAGACCATCTGATAAAGTACCTGATGAGAACATTTAACAAAGATAAAGAAAGGTTATTTTTGTCTCCATAATACCCTCTACCTTTGGGAAGTATTTAGTGCTTCGGTTCTGTATGGCATAGAGCACGTAGAACTTGGAAAGCTTCTAGAGTTCTAAAAACGACAAGCCAAGCTGCTGGCTACATGCACACTTTCGCATCTCCCCCTATCTTGCCTACGGATTATATATACCCCGCTTGGTGGCTTATGTGTGCCTGGGTCTCCACATATGTGCATGCACACTGGGCAGATGGCCTGGATGTGGAGGCTTGTCCTACGTGCAGGCACAACATGTCAGAGAGGTGGCTTAAGGATGACATAAGCCACTTCATTTATGGCTGACTTTAGGCCAGTTAGTGACAACACTACGGGGGGCAGAACTCATTTACTTCTGGGTTACTTGAGCATTTTTTTTTTTCCTTTTAATTCATGGTTTTCTTGGGAGTCGTCATCAGTGGGGAGGCTTGGGTGTGAGAAAGAGGCACATTGGGCCCCGTTAGTGGTTTCTCTGAGGGCCGGCTCTTCCCAGCAGGAGAGAACAGCTTAGCCTCATGGTCAAGAGGAGCCCTGCAGATCGGCACTTGCATCTGGGGATATCCTAGTTTTGACACTTCAGGGCTCCATACCCTGGGCACATCCCTTAACCTCGCCTTGTAGATAATACCCCTTGTCTCATTAAGTTTGTGTGAGAAGTAAGCAGAGTTATTGATAAAGAAAGCATTTGAGAGCAATATGTAGAGTGTTGTGTTTAGTGTGTATTATTATTATTACAGCGACACTGTAATAAATAAATGTAGACATTTTCCTTTGTCTCTCGGCGGTACCAACAATCCCTGCAGGAGATTACATGCCACAGTCCTTCTGGCTACAGGGCCTTGGCAATCACTGGTTTTCTGCTAGAATAACAGTTCCCTCCTTAGTCCACAACATCACGTTTTTCTCTCTTCCTAAATGGGTAAACCCCACAAGGCCTTCAGAATTCAGCTCAAACTTGAAAGTCTTGGTATGTGTCCCCCGATGCCTCTAGTTAGATTGGTTGCCCATACCTCCTATTTGTAAGTCTCCATGCATCTGTGTCATTCTTTGATTTCCATCTGTGTCCCCATTAGCCTATTGTAAGTTTCACTGTGGCAGAGCTTGACTCTGCGACGCCCATTGTTGTATTGTTGTATTATTAGCATTTAACATTGCGCCTGGGATGCAGTCAGTGGTTATGTATCTATGGGATGCATTCATTCACTTAAGGTTAACAACACAGCAAATCCAGGTACTGCCTGCAGAAGGTCATGGCAAAGTCCCAGTCCTTTTAAGCCTCAGGCGACTCCTTGAACCATTCTGGGTCTGTTTCTTTCGATCTGTAAAAGTATAATTTATAGGTGTAGAACCCCACTGTGAGATAATTCGAGGTGATCCATACATGCTTAATTATCATTTAATTTTTAGTGCATTTTCATATTTAATAAACTGTGATACAAAACAAACCTCAAGCTGTATGCTATCTGCCAACAAACTCGCTGGATATGGCAGCCTCTTCATTTAGACTGCTAGGTTCCTCCATTCGGGTGTAGAATTTCATTCAGTGAGAATTTCCACTGACATGTCAAAGCCTTCACTTTAAAAAGAGAAATTTGCAATTACTGACCTTAGGAATGTAGGTTTCTCTCTCCTTTGGAAATAAAACAAACCTGAAAATTAATGAGATATTGAAGCTGATATGTGACTTTTGTATTGCTTTCAAAAACTCTAATTTTGTAGTCACTAAAGCAGCTTCTTTGTTGTCACTGATTAATTTTATTTATTATATTATATATATTTTATATATATTATATATTATATATATTATATATATTATGTATTTATATTTATATTTATATTATTATATATTTATATTATATTTATATTTATTTAATTTATATTTATATATATTTATTTATTTATATTATATTATATATATAATATATATTATATATATTTATTTATATTATTTAAATATATTTATATTATATATTTATATTATATTTATATTTATAATAATATATTATATTATAAATATATATTTATATATAATATATATTAATATATATAATATATAATAATATAATAAAAATAAATAATTTTATAATAAGATATTTTATAATAATATATTAATTTTATAATAAGATAAATAAAATATATTTATAATAATATAATAAAATAAATTTATAATAAAATTTATAATAATATATAATATATAATAATATAATAATATATTATTATAATAAGATAATAAATATTATAATAATTTTATAATAATAAATAATATAATATAAGTGACATAAACTCATAAAAATAAATACTGCTGACTTTTAAAGTCCAGTTTCTGTTGATGCTGTTTGTGGCCATCCTGAACAAAACTTCTGCTGGAGGAAGGGATCTCACAATTACAAATTATTTTAAAACATTTTAAAATTACATCCTAGAAAATGCCAACCATCTCTTCACATTCTTTTTTTTTTTTTTAAAGATTTTATTTATTTATTTGACAAACAGAGATCACAAGTAGGCAGAGAGGCAGGCAGAGACAGAGGAGGAAGCAGGCTCCCTGCTGAGCGGAGAGCCTGATGCAGGGCTTGATCCCAGGACCCTGAGATCATGACCTGAGCCAAAGGCAGCGGCTTTAACCCACTGAGCCACCCAGGTGCCCCATCTCTTCACATTCTAATGCCTGTGATTCTTTAACAATAAATTGTCTTCAGCTCTGTGTCCTATTCCGTCAACAGTGAAGTTGAAAAGGATGGGGAAGTTAACACAAACAGTGGCCTAAGGCCTAAGGCCAGCAGGTGCTGTGGAGAGCGACAGCCGCAGTTCCAACCAGTGCCCACATGGCTAGGGTCAAGTGGCATATATGAATTTCTACGCCTCGTACTTTCTTCTGAGTTCAGACTGACCAGTCCCTTGACTTATCATAGTTTTATTACACAGTTTTATTCTTGTTCCATGGATCGAGACCTAAATATTGGGCAAACTCTTTGTCATAGAGCACACTAATATTAAGTATCTTATTAATTCCATTTTTCAATCCTAGCATATTGTAGATGCTTAAAGTATATTCCCTGTATTAAATATGCAGCTTAAAATCCCTGATGTCATTCATAAGCAAGTACTATTGTGTGCTAACAAGTTTCTTTAATTGGAGGACCAAAGGCAGGTTTCTCTTTATCCCTGGCTTAAAATGCTCCCAGACACTTCCTTCATGATTAGCAGCTTTATCACCATGGGTAACTGGTCTTCTGTCTAGGAGTTTTCAGTATAGAATTAAGAGCACTGGCTTTGGAGTCAGATGAATCTCGCTTTGAATCTTAGCTCTAACATTTAAGGTATGAATGAATTTGGGGGATTTCTTAGCCTCTCTGAAATTCATTTTCCTCACTTATATGGGATCATTTGATCATCTACTTCATAGAGCTGTTTTGCATATTAAATACACAGTTTCTCGTACATAGCAAACGTTACATAAGGTTGGTTTTGGCTCTGTTTTCTGACCACAGTATCATATCATTCTATGGTATTATCAGAGGTAGTCAGTGGCTTAAAAGCATCTCCTAGAAGCATCTGTTTCTTTGCCTTTGAAAACCACTTTTTCTTACCTGGTTTGCCATCCTCCAGGAGGCCAAGCCTGCCTTCTCACTCACAAGATTTGTCTGCAAGCAATCAGAGAGAGCTAGCCCCAGTCCGCAAGTAATTTTCCAGCTTCTGTTAAGTCATATTTGCTAATGTCCCATTGGCCAAAGCAAGTCACATGACCGAGCCCAGAGACAAGAAGAGGAAATGGACTCCCATCTCCTCATGAGGGAGGCTGACAGACATCATGGCCTTTCCACCCCTCCCCTATCCAAGTCCACCACAAATACTAAGCAATAAATAGATTCCCATGACCTTGCAAAAGAAACAGTCTATTTTGATAATAAAACTATGCTTAAATAAACACTTGACAATTTCTAAGCCTGAGAGGTGGTTTAAATAGATATTCTTATTTTCATTCACATAGCTGATATTTAGAGAGTCCATATGCAATGTCTGAGGATACGTAATGTATCGACTTGGAGTAGATTTATGACTGAAGTAATGGTTCTTCCTGTTTACCAGACTTGGCTTATTAAAACTAGTCCCTTTTAAAATTTGTGACAATTTGGTACCATTATTTTGTTTTTCATTATGACCCAGAGGTCGTTTATTTCCTGGTGGGCTTGATCCTTTTGCTTAATTCTCAAGACATAATAATCCATTTACAAAACAGAAGACATCCTTCTCTTAGAACTTTGTAATCTAACTCTAGCCTCTGTTGTTGTCTTTGTCTTTTTGAAAGCATTGTAACTCGTGCTTTTCAATAGCCATGTTGTGAGAGGGTAGACTGCTTGTCCAGTGGATAAATAAGTTCTTGTAGTTACTAGTAAGTGTGTCCCTGTCAATATTGCTAACTTGCTGCCACCACTGCCCTAGACTAGAAATTGGGATAAACAGTAGCCCAATAAAATGCATGCCCACTTACAAGATCAAGATCAAGGTTCTATGCTGGAGCTACATAGCAATGACCCACAGTGGTTCCGTAATTGTGTTTGGAAACCATGCAATTTAAACTAAAATTCAAGATATCTCCATTCCTGCTCTTCCACTGTTGTTATTTTTTTTTTGAACTTTTAATTAATTTATTTTTTTCAGTGTAACAGTATTCATTGTTTTTGTACAACACCCAGTGCTCCATGCAATACGTGCCCTCCCTATTACCCACCACCTGGTTCCCCCAACCTCCCACCCCCTGTTGTTATTTTTTTATTTTTGGTTGACAAGATTAAAAGTAATGTTTATTTTGTATTACACTTAATAACTTTCACATGCCTCATTCAAATATCACAAAAGACTGGGGCTTATAATAAAATTCTATTATAAAATCTCTATCTAATTATAGAAGAGAAAACTGACATTGTAAAAGATAGGTTACTTTCCTAAGATCATGGAGCCCAAAGAGAACATACACCCCACCTACCCACCCTCATTTTTCTGACTCTGCCTATGCTTTCTTCATTTTCATATTGCCTCAGTTTACCTTTGCAAAGTGATAGAGAGCTGCTGCCTTCATTCTGTTCTCCAATACTATTTATTTTGGATTTAAATATATATTGAATTATACTGTTATTTAACTGTTTCATAAATTCTTATTTTCTTAATAGTACAGTAAACTTTTGCTAAGACACTGCACTCCCCACCCAGTGCATTCTCCCACATTACCCTCCATCCTCTTGAGAACCTAGGAGACCGGCAGCAATGCTTGTAGAACCAACTTGTTGCTAAGAATGACTGAAGGTGAGACCGGCAGGCTGCTGGGGGAGACAGAGGTATGTTTTATTGCCTCATGTAGTTGCCTCTTTAATGGAAGCAGCTGTCAATACCAGGCTGCCCACAGAAACCCTCAGGTCTGTTTTCTCCCGTTCTGTTTAGGCTTCCCCAAAGTACCGCTCACATCCTGCATTTGTCCACAATAATTTGGCCCCACATGGTAGGTTTAAAATACCTCACCATGCACCACAGTAAGACATCTGAGGTGTGCTAGGGACCCCTTGCCAAGTGGAAGATCTGTGAAAGTCAGTCCCTCCCCAGGCCAATGGCAAAGGCATAGGTAGGTTCTGATAGTTGCAGGAAAAAACCCGGTGATCAGCAGTGTGCCATCCCTTCCCTCCTCAACTCCCCCCTCCTCACTGTGAGGGCCACATGCTTCTCCTCAGCTCAGCGCCCCAGTTGTACATTCTATTTTGAGATCACCTAGTCTTCAATTTTGTTAACCCATGTGACATGTAACATGTTTCATTCTCCTAGGTTGGCAAATCTCTATTGTTTCTCGCTGAAACTTATTTTTGCATGGTCAGGAAATGTCAGCATTTCACCATTCTTCTCATCTCATTCTTACCATTTCCTTTCAAGCCCCACTAACGCTGCTGTAAGCAGCTCGCCTTTTGCAGGTGTTCATTCTTTTATTCATGTTTTCTCACAGGCTCTTTGCCTGGTGCGGGGCGTGTTACAAAGAGCAAAATCAGGCACCGTTCCTGTGTTTACAGTTATTATCGACTGATGGGGAAGAGAGAGTTTGATCAAATGGTCAGAGGGATAAGTGTGGAAAGGTGCCACAAAGGGAGAGACATGTGATGATCCACGAGGCTCAAACTGAGACAGATCCTGGAGCTTTGCTGGGGAAGGGACTCTGGAACAGAGATCTGAAGGCAGAGGAGGACTTATAATCCATGGAGAAGAGAGTCAAGTAAAAGAGCAATTATGACATATCTCCGTACCAAGACCAATACGGTGCAAGTGTGAAGTGTAGGGGGTAGATAAGATAAAGCGATGGGGGGTGAGGTGGGACCTTGACATGGCCTGAGATAATTAGGGAAGACATCCTAAGGAGGTCATATAAAGTCAGTAGGAATAATGAGTAAAAATTATGTGAAGATGAGGAAGGGGAAGAAGATTCCATGGAAGACCACAGAAGGGCATGACACCGTAGACACTGAAGTGAGGCTGAGCAGCCCAAGATGGAAGGGGACAGACAGGGACCCAGCATGGGCAGCCTTTCCAGTAAAGGTAGTATAGCAATCTACATGCAGAGATCACTGTTGCTACCTCTGCATCTAAAACAACTCTCCTGGGATGGAATTTTTTTCCACCAATCTCCGAAATAAAATACTGGTTTACGGTCCAACTAATGTGTATGTATCAAAATCAAATTATGGGAGAGCACATGCGTGCTCCAACAGTAATGCTAGGGCTCCCTAAAGTGGCCTAAGGTGATGGACTCCAAATTGAAATTCAGAATGAATGAGACCTGAATATCAGGAAACTTAGTCTGTAGGAGAGTTAGCTCTTTTCACATCCATGGCACTACCACATTCCCCCTTTCTTTTTATGTTTAGTTTCCTAAAAGTGAGATGAGTACTCCTGTTTTGTGAACTTCCTCAGATCTAGGGAACTACCCTCGCTCCCTTTCCCATCTGACTTTCATCATCTTCAGTCAGTTACTTCAATAAAAGTAGGCTTCAAAGAAAATGAACCTAACAAATTTTAAATCTCAGAGACTGTATTTTTTTTTTCCTTTCCCCAATCTTTCCTCTACCAGATATGATCAGTGGTAGGTACTCAGTGGACATAGTTCCTGGAAGCCGAGAGTGAATTTTATCTCAATAGTCTGTCTACCTTGATCTTTTCCAGGTCAAAGGATGCAATTTCTTTTTCTAGCATGTTGTATGCTATGCCTGTTTGCTATACAAAGAGAAGACCCTGTTAGATTGCCAGTTTGTTGTCTTGTAATTTTTTTCCTTGTAGTCAAGAGAGGAAGTCAGTTATATAATAATTATATGTGTTTACAACCACAGAAGAAAAAAAATATATTTATTTATTTATTTGACAAACACACTGCGAGCGAGGGAACACAAGCAGGGGGAGTGGGAGAGGGAGAAGTAGGCTCTCTGCTGAACAGGGAGCCCACAGTGGGGCTCAATCCTAAGACCCTGGGATCATGACCCCAGCCAAAGGCAGATGCTTAATGACTGAGCCACCCAGGCTCAGTTTTTAAGAAAAAACTTAAGAAAGAATTTATTACATGGTTGATATGGATGGTGATAAAAAAACAGAATCCAACTAAGGACAACAGATTTTCATGACAGAATATTTTTATTCTAATACAGGATGAAGAGGAGGAAATCAAACAAGAAATTAACATGTTGAAGAAATATTCTCATCACCGGAATATTGCTACTTACTATGGTGCTTTTATCAAAAAGAACCCACCGGGCATGGATGACCAACTTTGGGTATGTAGTGTGATCCAGATTTGCTTTTTACATGAAGAACAACCAGGGCGAAATGGTTCGTTCGTCTATGCTCACATTGGCTTAATTAACTACTTCTTTGAAGCTCTTAGCCCCATGATTTCCATTACATTGTGTTTTCAAGGTTTTTCCCATTTCCCTAAATACCCCTCCTTCTTTTAAGCATCTTTTTTTTTTTAAAGACATTTATTTATTTATTTAGAGACAGAGAGAGAGAGAGTGAGTGCATGTGTGGGCAAGCTGGGGAGGGGCCGAGGGAGAAGGAAAGAGAGACTCGCAGGCAGACTCTGTGCTGTGTGTGGAGCCTGACACGGGGCTTGATCTTGTGACCCTGAGATCATGATCTGAGCTGAAACCAAGGGTCAGACATCTAACAGACTGAGCCACCTAAGTGCCCCCCTATCTTTTAAGTATCTTTATCCTTTATCCCTTAATGTAGACCATCACTAGCGCAAGTTGTTAAGTTCTCTGGTTTTTCCACTCGATACATTTATTGAGTTTTTATTATATTTTAGGCATCATACTATTTGCTTTTTATGTATTATATCATTTATCCCAACTCTTTGAGGGAGACATTTTTACTTCCTCATTTTTTAGATGACAAAACTTAGGTGTACAAAGATGGTAAGTAAATTGCCCTAAGGTCTTTGTAGCTAGAAATGGTAGAGCCATGATCTAACCAAACTCTGGGAGTCTTTTTCCTTGCCTATCACTAATGTGTGGGTGAATGAAATTTAAATTCCAGTTCCGTGAGTGAAATACCTAAGAAAGTGTGATACTGTTTAAGTACTCTGATAGGTTGCTTTCCTTTCCCATTAGCTGTGTGCCCCAGTCCTGTATCTTTGACAGTCTGCCCCTCTGAAAGTAGATTCAGTATGTCTGATACCAAAACCACTGCTCCCCTCCCTGCCCTGCACAGATTGCTTTTCTTCTCATCTTCCTGATTACCGTCCATGGAACTTCTACTCACTCTTAGTCCCTCAGGCTGGTGGGCCCATTCAGTGGAAGCCTAGATTTTGCTGTAGACGTCTACTTGATCTATCTGTCTCTCTCTATCTTGAATCTATTCATCCCATATGTTGCTGTGGGAATTATTACTTTAAAAATACCCTTTTGGGGTGCCTGGGTGGCTCAGTGGGTTAAAGCCTCTGCCTTCGGCTCAGGTCATGATCCCAGAGTCCTGGGATCGAGCCCCACATCGGGCTCTCTGCTCCGCAGGGAGCCTGCTTCCTCCTCTCTCTCTGCCTGCCTCTCCGCCTAGTTGTGATTTCTCTCTGTCAAATAAATAAAATATAAAATAAATAAATAAATAAAAATACCCTTTTGACCACTTATCCTCTTATTCATTTTCTAGAGTTCTTAATATGTGTCTGACACACAAAATTTATTTAATTAGACAGAGCTTACTATATACCAAATTATATTACTATATACCAAATTATAACTTATAATTAATATATAAATTAATTATATATTAAATTGTGTGGATCCCATGACCACTATTTCATGGATAATTTATCAAAGAATCTCAGTCTACTCTCTTAATGCAAAAGATATTTGTGGTCCAGCTGAGAAGATAAAACATACACAGTGAATAGAGTTGGTGACCAAAAGGAATATAATAATGTTAGCTCAGAAAAATAACAAGATTTTCATGTCATTTGATAATTGAATATTACAATCTTTGGAAGTGAAAAGAGCTGCTGGTTATTTTTTCCCCAATAAGTCCTGTCTTTAAATTTAGAATTAAAAAAGTATTTTTGGGTAAATAAACCCTTTTTGTATGATCACCTTGATTTTATATATTCTTATGTGATTTCTGAAAGAGTTATAGTAAGATTTTAATCATGCCCTCTTAAATGTAGATGTAAATATGAAAATTAAAAATGTAAAACTGGTAGGAAAAAATAGTTGTAACTGTAAAATACTAAAGAAAGATATATTAGGGTATATATGCTAAGGGCATATCCACAAAACAGAATTTTTTTTTAATTTATTTATTTTCAGCGTAACAGTATTCATTCACTGTTTTTGCACCACACCCAGTGCTCCATGCAATATGTGCCCTCCCTGTAACCCACCACCTTGTTCCCCCAACCTCCCACCCCCCGCCCCTTCAAAACCCTCAGGTTGTTTTTCAGAGTCCATAGTCTCTCATGGTTCATCTCCCCTTCCAATTTTCCTCAACTCCCTTCTTGTCTCCATTTCCCCATGTCCTCCATGTTCCTTGTTATGCTCCACAAATAAGTGAAACCATATGATATTTGACTCTCTCTGCTTGACTTATTTCACTCAGCATAATCTCCTCCAGTCCATCCATGTTGCTACAAAAGTTGGGTATTCATCCTTTCTGATGGAGGCATAATACTCCATCGTGTATATGGACCACATCTTCCTTATTCATTCATCTGTTGAAGGGCATCTTGGTTCTTTCCACAGTTTGGTGACTGTGGCCATTGCTGCTATAAACACTGGGGTACAGATGGCTCTTCTTTTCATTACATCTGTATCTTTGGGGTAAATACCCAGCAGTGCAATTGCAGGGTCATAGGGAAGCTCTATTTTTAATTTCTTGAGGAATCTCCACACTGTTCTCCAAAGTGGCTGCACCAACTTGCATTCCCACCAACAGTGTAAGAGGGTTCCCCTTTCTCCACATCCTCTCCAACACACGTTGTTTCCTGTCTTGCTAATTTTGGCCATTCTAACTGGTGTCAGGTGATATCTCAATGTGGTTTTAATTTGAATCTCCCTGATGGCTAGTGATGATGAACATTTTTTCATGTGTCTGATAGCCATTTGTATGTCTTCATTGGAGAAGTGTCTGTTCATATCTTCTGCCCATTTTTTGATATGATTATCTGTCACAAAACAGAATTTTGATGAACTTGCCCATATACATTTCTTAAAGTTTCCCATTACAAAAAAAAAAATAATAATAATAAAGTAAAAAATGCAGATAACTGATTTAGGAAGAATATCCATTTGGTATACGATGAGACAGAACTAAGTAGCCTTTAGAGATGGAGAATTTTTATAAATCAGTAGTAAAATATGAGACTAAAAGAAAGATTGAGTTAAGAACAAGACGATTAACAAAGTAAGAAATATCAATTATCTAAAAGATGTTCTCAAAATGGAATCATACCAAGAACATAAATGCAAAAGAAAACAAGAGTTAAATACCATTTCTTAACTTGTAGATTGGCAATGATTTTTTTTTAAATGATATACACAGAATGGACACTTATACCCTCTGCTTATGGAAATGGAGATTAGAGGTTGGTACTCTCTTTACTCAAGGACAATTGGGAATACCTGTGGATAAACACACAGATATAAAAGAATGTATCTTAAATAAATATTTGGCCAACTACATAAAGATGTATGTAGAAGTCAACCAATAAGTAATTGCTTAAAGTAAGTCCATTGAAGGACACTATGAAAGGACATATCAGCCAGTTAAAATGCTGTAGATTTATATTTATAATCGATAAACAATTAACTATTATAATGGGTATTTTAATCCATTTAAAGAATGCTGTGATTAGATGAAACACATTTTCATTTTTGTGAAAAAAGGGAAGAAAAAGGAAAAAAATGTATCTGCCCACCTATATGTATAAATGGTGGGTTGTCTAGAATAATCTATACCAATGGTGTTGAAGATATTTTTTATCTGGGTAGTCATTTCAGTAATTTAATTTTTGAGAACTTTTTTCCTTTTTATGTCTGCTTTTTTTTTTTCTTCTAAACTTTCTTTTAACTTGAACATGAGAGCCATTTCTCTTCCTTCTTTTTTTATTTGTTCCTCTTGGGGCTATCTTTACTCCTCACAGACAGTCAGCTCCCTGAGGACGAGGATGGTGTTGTTTTGCATCTCAGTGTCCTCAGTGCTAGGAAGGTGCTGGGTGTACATGGCAACAAAATAGTTGGTCTGTAAAGGAAAGTGATCATCATTTCTGCAAACTTGGTTGCTAATAGTGTTAATACAAAGCAGATTTCTACAGGTACTCGGAGAGCTCAGTTTACCTGTGGCCTCTGGGTTCAACAGAAATGATGAGATGATACCATTTGGAATATTTCTGTGTTCCTTAAGGGACTTCTACATCATCAAGAATCTAGCTTTTTAGCAGTGACCCCACATCGCCATAAGCTTCAGCAGGTAACAAGTGTAGAATGATAGCTATTGGAGCCCTCTCGGGAGAGACGTGTTTGGTTTGGTCAGGGGCATGGTTCCCAGGGAAAAGAAAACATGTAAGTGGCTTTGGAGTCACCACCTTCAGGAATCACCTGCAGGAATACAAGCGGAGTCACACCCCACTAGTAATATCACTTCTTTCATGAGATGGGTCCGATAGGGATGTTGTTGATTTTCTGGTGAGAGCGACTTGTTAAAACCTCTGTATTTATTTGGAAATCATTGGTTGAAGGGAAGAGAGGAGTGGTCAAGCAGGGATTGACTAGTTTTTACCCTTTTCCTGGGGCTGTGATTTTTTAAGCTGGAAAGAAAATTAGTTGTCCTTTCTTTTGCTGGGTCCCCATGAAGTTCCTTGACTCTCCCAGGGCCTCAAAGCTCATTAGTGGATGAATGCAGGCGTCCTGAATTGTGACAGTTTAGCTTGGCCTGAAGTGCTTGGAAAGGACCTGGAAGTTTGTTTTATGTTTTTTTAAATAAGCGAAACCCACAGTCCATTTTCCAGCTGGCACTGGGGGAAAGCAGCATGCCTATTTGCATCTGCATGGAGCAAATGGGAGCTTTTGTACCCCTGGGACCCAGTTGCTACCCGCCAGTTCTCGCCTTGGCCAGTTGCTCCTTCCATGAAGACGGCGGTGGCTGTTGGGAATCCAGAGTCTCCATGAGTATGTGTTCATTCATTCATTCACCATCCACCCGTTCATTCATCCCACTAACACATAGCGAGTGCTTGCTAGTACAAAGCACTCTTCTGAGCACTTAGGCTCTATCAGTGAACAACATCGGAGGAAGCCCCTACTTACATGTAGCTTATCCTCCTACTACAGACAATTTACTAATTAGTAAGAAAACTGCCGAAGATGCTGCCGCTGACCCGTAGAGCAGGGGAAGGTTGATAGGGTTGCAAGCAGGGGTAGCCCCATGGTAGATAACTCACGGAAGGGCCTTCCAAACCCGGTGTTTTCGGAGAATAACAATGGGAGTGGGGTGACCAGAAACATGGGAAGATGAGACACGGGGCTAGATCATGCAGGGCCTTCCAGACCATGGGAAAGATGTCCGCTTTGCCAACTTCAAGAAGGGGACATCTGCAGGTAGTCATCCCTCCCAAACCCAGGCCCCGCGAGAGGCCCCAGGCCTTCACATTCCATTTTCCCACCCGTGATTAAACATTACGGGCCTCGTGTTCTGCTTGGAAGACAGGACCTAGCATTTATCAGTTAGTGCTCCTGCAGAGGACTAGTCTGTCCATTCCCGTGTCCCTAATCATCCGTTAGCTTCTGTGTCACTGGAGATGAAAATACAAAGCCATGAAGTGCCCCCGAGGACAAGGGCATCTTCTTTTTCTAGTTGTGCTCTTACTATTTGACAACAAACTAAGGGAGAGCTTAGAAAAGTCAAGGCAGAATAGAAATATAATAATTAGGAAATCAATACCAGATTACAATATTAGTGGAAACTTGCTTATAGGATATGATAGTATGTAGTTATTCCAAGGCCTCTGACTCTCTAAATTCGAGCCATTCCAGGTTAATAATAACACTAGCAGGTAATATTTATTGCTTGCTTATCACATGCCAAGTTTTTGTGTTTTCACATTGTCATATCATCAGACATTTACAGCCACTCTACGAATTAGATAGAAATTAGAATTAGATACGAAATTAGGTATTTCCACTTTGCAGACAAGGAAATTTGGCTCAGAGAAGTTAGGAAATCTGCCCAGGGTCTCCCAGCTGGTGGGGGATAAAGCCAGTGGGTTAGCCAACCTGGCTGGTGGTAGAATCGAGCCCTTGAGTTCTACATTCTTTTTTTTTTTTTTTTAAGTTGCAAGAAATAGTTTTGATATCAAAAGTTGGTGTTCCAAATAGGACTGAAGCTTTGGGTTTCAATTATTTTGACTTCACCTCTAACCTTTTTCATTCCTCAGTTCCCCAATTTTCAAAGAGGGTAGGAGGACCAGCTGGTTACTAATAAGACTGATGTGAAATCTGGGAAATATGCGTGGAAGTGTACATTAAACCTGCCGGGAAAGGTCATAGAGAGTTGACTCTTTGGACTGATGGCATTCTGTTAGGATTGCATTTGTATAAAATGTTATTGCAAATTATATAGAGACATAACCTGTGGCCACCCAAAACACCAATTGCTAATAACATTTATTCCCAGTATTCAGACTATGTGAAATATCCTCCGGTTGTTTCTTTTGCTGTGGTTGGAGGTTTTGCACATAGCCTACCAGCCAATATGTGTGCTGTTTTAGGTGTCTGATTGAATTATAATCTGTGTGATTTCTATCAGTCCTGTTGTAGCGATAAATTCTTGTTTAGTACCATCTCATTGCGGAAATACAACTACTTCTGATAATGGCTAAGTAATTCTACTTTATCAACTGCTGTGGGCCTGAACCGGAAATCAAAAAAGGGAGCACTTTCAATAAAGATTCTGATCTCTTGGAAACAAGCAAGCTCTGTCACACGACACGGCCATCTCAACCTGCCTCGTTTTGGTGCAGAGCCGCTCTCCATTCCACTGCATACCATTCAGGCACCGGGAGTGAGCGACAAGTAGCATCCATGAAGTACACCAATTTCTCTGACATTAGAAAGTGAAGCCACACATATTTTTATCTCTCTTCTGATACCGCCACAATCACAGGGCTAGATTATCTTATAAAAATAATACATCCCCCATTTTTTTACGATTTTATTTATTTGACAGAAAGAGAGATCACAAGTAGGCAGAGAGAGAGGAAGAAACAGGTTCCCTGCTCAGCAGACAGCCTGATGTGGGACTCGATCCCAGGACCCTGAGATCATGACCTGAGCCGAAGTCAGAAGCTTCACCCACTGAGTCACTCAGGCACCCCAAATATAATACATTTCTGACTAGCTTTGGAAATGCAGGGGAGTAAAATAGTAAGACACCAGATTTCTGTACTGCAGGGTCTCCATAAGCCATTCCTTAGATTGCAACAGTATTGCGTTGCAGAGCTAAGAGTTCACAAATTATGGGGTATGCATTTTGGGGACATTGTAGCAATGGGCTGAAACCTGACCTGGAATACAGAGATCTGGGTTCTAATATTGGCACAGGCAGCATCTCTGACATTCGGTTTCTTCCTTATAAAAACGGTAACTTTTTTTTTTTTAAGATTTTATTTATTTATTTGTTTGACAGACAGAGATCACATGTAGGCAGAGAGGCAGGCAGAGAGAGACAGGGAGGCAGGCTCCCTGCTGAGCAGAGAGCCCGATGCGGAGCTCGATCCCAGGACCCTGTGATCATGACCTGAGCCTATGGCAGAGGCTTTTACCTACTGAACCACCCAGGCGCCCCATAAAAACAGTAACTTAAAGAAAAGTGGCAGGGGCACCTGAGTGGCTCAGTCAGTTAAGTGTCAGCCGTTCACTTAGGTCATGATCGCAGGGTCCTCAGAGGGAGTCCTGAGTCAGGAAGAGGAAGAGTCTGCTCCTTCCTCTGTCCCACCTCCCGCTCATTCTTTCTCCCTCTGTCTTTCTCTATCTTTCTCTCTCTCAGACAAATAAATGAAAATCTTAAAAAAAAAAAAAAAAAGGAATGTCAGGGTAAGTCTGGGTTTTCAAACTGGCAGCCTAGCGGCTAAATACTGTCTAGGTGAATGTATTTCGTTTGCTTCGCATAGGTGGTGGAGTTTTAATTATGCCCACATTAGAAAAAACTCAAACAGTTTCACACAAAAGTCTGGATTCCTTGAACAGTTTTGAAAAATAGGATGATGTGGGAATGCTGGACTCCAAACCCCCAGGAGCCACAGGATGAGTGAGCTGTTCGGGGATCACATGCCCACTCCAGTTTGGACAGAGGTCCCAGTGCTCCCTGTGGCCTTCCACACACGCTCAGCTTCATGCATTGACATTACTTGTCGAGCTCTGCATAATGTCATCTGGGGATGAGATACCAAGATGTACCCATAAGAACCCTTCTAGGATCTCCAGTGATGTTGACCACCGTCCCCAAACTGGGTCTAGTAGAGTTTACATTTGCCGTGGCATCCTGTCTGGCAAAAGATCAGGCCTGCTTGCACTTTTGGTTGTTTTAAGATTTAAATGCTGTGGGTAGCATTATTAAAAATTCAAGCCACCCGCAGCTGAGTCTTTTGTACAATTGAAAATTTCTCTTTTTTGAGTTCTATGTATCAGAAATGAGGCTTTTTTTTTCTTTACTTTTTACCCCCTTGTTTTTAGCAGTATCTGTCACTTATATAACTAAAGAACTCCCCCTCTTCATATATGTAGAAGCCAAAAGCCATTCCTAATTTAATACATCGCAATAGGGCCTGAGTTCAGCTTTAAAAGAGCCATTTTTATGAATTAATGGTGGGTGATTCTGTGACAAGAATATACAAATGATTTCTTCTTTTATCCCAATGACTTTCATTTGAATTGTGCTTAAACTGCTTTCCACCCAAGCAGAAGGAAGACTTCTGTGTGCCCAAAGTTATTCTGCTATTGGGCTACACAAACCTCCAGTTCCTTTTCTAGATGAATTCTGAGCTGAAGTCTGTGCTTCTCAAATCCTCAGCCATCAAGTTGTTTAAATCCTCTAAGGCTAGTATTTTATTTACTTTTCCTATTTTTACTTGTTTGAAAGCTTGCTTTCCCATCCACTCCCCACGTTCTTCTATTGGGTATAACATTCGGACCAGCAGAGCCAAACATTTCTTATAGCCTTAATAAGGTTAGATTCTGTGAGCAGGTCCCAGAATGGACATATAATGCTTTACTCCTAACAGGAAAATTCTCCAGCAGATCTTGCATGCATACTGAGAAATTTGAGCACCGGAAGTCAAATACATGATGCAACTAACTTCCCTCATTCCTTGAATACCGCTATGCTGACTCTGAGACACTCTCTCCTTAGACCTGGTGACCAGTGACCATTGATATTAGAGCCTTTCTAGTGGCTTCTTGTGGCTACAAATCCCATTTGGCTCCATATAATGCTATTGTCATTCTCAGTTATAAAGTTGTTCATTATCCAGAAACTATATCAACAAAGTCTGAGGACACTTCACGTCCTGGGGACTCAATTTTTCAATCTTTGGAAAACTTAGAATTTATAGTTCAAGCACTTTTCTTTCAAGTCTAAAAATATGTAGATGCCAAAAGAATTTTTTTCTTTCAAATACATGCTAGTTTAAAAATGCATGCAAAGGATTGTTTAGGTTGCTTTTTCAAATTTGAAATTCCCAACAGTTTTACCTTAACCTTTACATAAGTAGATTTAAATGATAAATATGTTCATAGGTGTGCCTCCAATTCTTGTACTTCTATACACATATGTTTGATCTTGTGGGACTTTCAACTACCTCTGGCAAGTGAGGCAGCATTCTATAACAAAGTACGGGTTTTGTTTACACCTTCATAAATCGTGCAGATGAGATCTGTGGCTATTCCCGGCCACACGTGATAAAAATATCTTGTGCCTTACTGATGTTTCTGGGCCTTCAAGGCCAATGGGCTGATCTTTTGCAGAGCTGTGAATTCTTGGATGTTTATCTTTCCTACACTTTTCTTAAGAGTACTCCTTCAGTTCCTGCGTGCAGACTTCTCTCATTTTAGGCGGGTCTTCGGCTTCCTGCTCCCTCCTCTTCTTCCTCTCGCCTGTCTCTTGTCCCTCCTTTTCCTATAAAAAAGAAGGCATCTGTTAGTAGTCAGTTATTTGTGTGGGTGACTGACTGACTAGTAACCTTTGGGGAGAACTAATCAAGATATTTTTGGCTAGCTCCTGCTATTTTAAAATATCACAAAATATCATATAATTGTGATATTTAAAATATCACAATTATAGGAGTTTAAAACCAGTTAACTAGCATATAAGCAAATACTGTAGGGACCCCAGCAATCATTCTAAGCTTCTTACACTGGCTCTAAGGATAAATGTTTTAAATTTCTTTTGGCAGTGATTGGGGTTGGAAAGCGCAGGTGAGAAGTGACCACAGGAGGTGACTCCCTCCTGAAGGCCCCTCCCCATGAAGAGGGGAGCTTAGGACTGGCTCAGACAGTGCTTCTGAAATTCCCCCTGGGCCCAGCGGAGACCCAAGATCTTTTACTTAAATAATGTCCCCTCTCTCTACAACTTCTAAGAAAAAACATCTTCTTGGTCAGAAATAGAAGACAACTGACAGAAATACATGATGAACAACCATGTAAGTCAGACATACGTTAGAAGGCTTTGTTTTTAAAAGTTTACCTTTTTGATTTAGATAAAAATAACTACCATGTCCAAGTCATCCAAGCAACCCTTACCTTCTTGATGGGTTACACTACACTATGCCCTCTCTTCCTTCCTTTCTTTCTTTCTTTCTTTCCTTCTTTCCTTCTTTACTTCTTTCTCTTTCTCTCTCTCAGATTTTATTTATTTATTTGAGAGAAAGAGAGAGAGAGAGAGAACACAAGTAGAGGGAGGGGCAGAGGGAGGTGCAGAGGGAGAGAGGGAAGCAGGCGCCCCTCTGAGCAGAGAGCCCGCCGTGCAGCTCAATCCCAAGACACTGGGATCATGATGCTTAACCAATTGAGCCACCCAGGCATCCCTACTATGCTGTTTCTTAAATAGCTCCTCGGCAAAACGGTTCCAGTTCTAGGTTCAGGTCCGACCCCCGTCCTGCATGAGCTTGGTTCTGTCCTCACCTTCAACCTAGCCATCCTTCTCTCTTCCCAAGTGACACGTAGGTATATCCTGTTCTCTGACCCAGTTGTTTAGGTGGTGTTGAATGAGCATTTCAAATGTTCTATTCCTTCTAACCCTCTCCCTCCACCTCATCAGCCTTCCAAATAAAAAGATCTGTTTCTTCTTGCCATGAGATACAAGCTTGAAAAAAGGACTTGTTTCCTTTGTGCTTCTTTATTAATAGGGATTTTAGAAACACAGGTGCCCAATGCCCTTTATAAGCACCTGTCAGCCATTCTTCACCATCCAAGGTGAAGTGGATTTGGGGAAGCTATTGATACCATCTTTCAAGTTGGAAACTCTTCGTCTTTGCTTTTTTTTTTTTTTTAAGTACAAACAGAGCAATAGATAAAACGTAATAAATATAGTTTAAGATATAAGTAATAAGTATAGTTTAAGATTTGGGGCTGCTAGGAGTTTTACACTCACGGACACACACTATTCACATCAAACATGTTTTTTATTTTATTTTATTTTATTTTGCAGTGCTGGGGGTGGGAATGCAAAGCCCAGGGAGGTTTAGAGAACAGGCGAGCCCAAGGTCACACAACTAATACTTGAGAGAGCACCTTTCTTTCACTCCTGCTCTCCATACTTAATGAGTATATAGACTCCGGGTAAGGCTGCAGACCTGCATAACTAAGCTCCATTTCCAAGTAAATAAGGAAAAGGGAATTGAAGGGAAAGAGAGTTAATGAAACAGCAGCTGCAAATCACTGAGCCCAGCACCTGGCACATGGCAAGTTCTCAGTAAATGTGAGCAAGTAGTGTTGCCTCAGTGCCAACTCTTTGAGAACTTTCTTTTGGGGGGAGCATTAATGATCCATCATTTCTTGCTTGTGGGATGGGAAGTTATTGACTTACTGCTGCTGGGCTTGGCATGTTGAGCCCTGTTTCTGTTTATTAATGTGATGAGGTTACTTGTGGTGAGGGAGGGTCCCTGCTGCTTGGTGGAGGTAATTATCTGTGTTGCTGTGCGACTTCAAGATCCAGTTGCTAGCAAATGCTGGTTTCTTCCTTGCTCTCTCACTCTCGCTCTCTCTCTCTCTCTCTCTCTTTTTTTAAATCCCATTACATAATTTAACAATCATTTCGTTCCGTAGTGAGATGAAAAGACTTTAGCAGCCTTCAGCTGGAGCTGAATAGAGAAGCAAATTATAGAAATCACTGACATTAGTGCCTGGCTAGGGCCGGATTGTTTCCTACTGAATATTTGAAAGTATTTTGTCCAATCTAATTTTAAAAGACCGGAGCCACTGGGCTTCCACTGCTTTCCTTGGGAACTATAATTACATGGCCTAGTGGGGCTCAGTGGTGGGATGTGTTCTCCAGCTGATAGACGAGCAACGGAGGCATTTGTGGGAGGTCTGGTCACTGTGTTCCTTCAAAACGGAATTTGAGAAGGGGCACAAACATATTTTGCTCGTTGGAGAAGTTATTTTCTTTCTACACAAGGATGTTCCTTTGGTCGGTCTGCTGCCTATCACTACGTAATAGGATTTTCTTTAACTCTGTGTTATAGAGAATCCCCCAAACACACAACAGTAAAGAGGATAATGTAATGGATACCGATGTGCCCCAAACTAGCCCAACTACCACCCATCCTGCCCCAAACACATGCTCACCCCCTTCTTCCCTTCTACTATTATTTTGAAACCAATCTTCTCATCTCACTTTTTCTAAATTCTGATTAAGTATGTATAACATAAAATTTAGCATCTTAACCATTTAAAATATATAATTCAGTGGCCTTAAAGTACATAGTATTGTGCAACCATTACCACTATCTAGTTCCAGAACTTTTCCATCACCCCAAAAGAAAACTCTGTACCCCTTCAGCACCATTCTTCCCTCCCCCTTGTGCCTGGCAGTCACTCCTCTGCTTTCTGGATATTTCATATAAATGCATTTATGCAGTACATAGCCTTTTTGGTTCTTCTTTCAATGAGTGTAATGTTTTCAAGAGTCATGCATGTTGTGTCAGGCATCACTGCGTCCTTCCTTTCCATAGCAGAATAATACTCTATTATAGGGATATACCACATTCTGTTTATTCATCAGATAGTGGGCATTTTGGTTAGTTCCACCTTTTGTCTATTGTGAATACTGGTGCTTTGAACATTCGGTTGCAAGTTTTTGTTTGAATACTTGTTTTCAGTCCTTTTGAGCATATGCCCAGAAGTGGACTGGCTGGGTCATATTGCAGTTCTGTGTTAACCTATCGTGGAACCATCGAACTGTCTGTGACTGCAACATTTCACCTTTCCCCCAGCGGTATACAAGGGTTGCAATTTCTCCACATCCTTAGCAACGTTCGTTATTTTCTGCCCTTTTTTTTAATCGTAACTATCCTAGTAGGTGAAAGTGGTATCTTATTGTGATTTTTGGTTTACACTTTCCCTTTTTTAATTTAAATTCAATTAGCCAACATATAGCACATCATTAGTTTCAGATATAGTGTTCAACAATTTATCAGCTGCCTATAACACCCAGTGCTCATCATATCATGTGCCCTCCTTAATACCCATCGCCTGATTATCCCATTGATTTGCACTTTCCTAAGAACCATTGATGTTAGACATCAGTTCATGTGATTGTTGGTTATTTGTGTATCTCCTTTGGAAAAATGTCTGTTCAAGCCTTTTGCTCCTTTTTAAATTATGTTATTTTTATTTTTGTTGTTAATCTGTAAGTATCCTTTATATATTTTTTGTTTGTAATTTTATTTTATTTTTTCAGTGTTCCAAAATTCATTGTTCATGTACCACACCCAGTGCTCCATGCAATACGTGCCCTCCTTAATACCCACCACCAGGCTCACCCAACCCCTCACCCTCCTCCCCTCCCAAACCCTCAGTTTGTTTCTCAGAGTCTCAGAGTCCACAGTCTCTCATGGTTCATCTCCCCGTCTGATTTCCCCCAACTCACTTCTCCTCTCCATCTCCCAGTGTCCTCCATGTTATTCCTTATGCTCCACAAGTAAGTGAAACCATATGATAATTGACTCTCTCTGCTTGACTTATTTCACTCAGCATAATCTCTTCCATTCCCATCCGTGTTGATAGAAAAGTTGGGTATTCATCCTTTCTGATGGAGGCATAATATTCCATTGTATATATGGACCATATCATCTTTATCCATTCGTCTATTGAAGGGCATCTTTCATCTTCTATTGAAGGGTCTCTTTCCACAGTTTGGTGACTGTGGCCATTGCTGCTATGAACACTGGGATGCAGATGGCCCTTCTTTTCACTACATTTGTATGTTTGGGGTAAATACCCTTTATATATTCTGGATACTAGACTGTTAGTGTATGTATGATTTACAAATACTTTTCCCATTCAGTTGGTTTTCTTTTGATTCTCTCAAGTGTATCCTTTGAGACACAGTTTTTAATATGAATATAACCCAACTTATCTGTTTTTTCTTTTGTTGCCTGTGCTTTGTTATCATAGCTAAGAAACCATTGCTAAGTCCAAGGTCATGGAGATTTCCCCTTATGTTCTCTCCTCAGAGTTTTATAGATTTAGCTCTTATATTTAGGTCCTTGATCCAACTGGAGGTAACTTTTTTGTATGGTGTGAGATCAGGGTTCAACATTATTCTTTTACATGTGAGTATCCAGTTGTCCCAGCACCTTTTTTAGAAAAGACCACCATATCATTTTATTCATAGTAATTCAGCATGTTTCACTAAAAGATAGAACTCTTTTTTAGGGGTGCCTGGGTGGCTTAGTGGGGTTAAGCCTCTGCCTTCGGCTCAGGTCATGATCTCAGGGTCCTGGGATCAAACCCCACATTAGGCTCTCTGCTCAGGAGGGAGCCTGCTTCCCCCTCTCTGTCTGTCTGCCTACTTGTGATCTCTCTCTCTCTGTCAAGTAAATAAATAAAATCTTTAAAAAACAAAAACAGAGCTCTTTTTTTACATAACCACAGTACCATTATCACACTTTTAAAAACCCTCATGTTTCTTTAGTATAATCAAATATCTAGTCTGTATTCAAAGCTTTAATTGGCTCAAAAATTTTAAGAGCTTTGGGGGAAAAAACTCATATCCAGATAAGTCGCATCCCTTGCAGATTGTTGGTATATCTTTTTAATGTTTTTAAGTCTATAAATATCCCCCCATCTTCTTTTTTCCTTCTTGCAATTTATTTGTTGAAGTAAATGGGTCATTTGCCCTGTGGAGTTTCCTGTTCTAGGTTTTCTAAATTGTATCCCCATGAGGTAACATGTTCCTCAGTCCTCTGAATTTTCTGTAATTTGGTAGTTGGAACCAGACGCTTGATCAAATTCCGGGGTTTTTTGGTTTGCTTTTATTATTTGTTTGTTTCTGGCAAGGCTACTTCTTAGGTGATGTTATTATTCTAATCAAGAAGAAAATGATGTCTGGTTACTTCTTATGTTTATTATGTTAGCAGCCATTGAGAATCAGTGCTTAAATTCATTGGTTTGTCAGGGACTATAAAATAGTGATATTTTGATTCTATTATGTCCTCTTCATTTATTACATGGAATGCCTGCATTTTATAAAGAGAAGATTTGTCCCTTTTAATTACCAAATTATCCAGTGCTAAAATTTGTCTAAGAATTGCAATACAAATTCTTGATTCTTTCCCTCCATTTATCAGTTTGTTAATGCATTTGGGTAAGTTTAATGCGTTTCAAGCCATTGCAATCATTATTCTTATCGATGCTCAAATCTTCCCATCTTTGGCCAGTGAGAACCTCTTTGGGTTGATTCTTGAGTTCTAACATGACCTATGGTCTTTGATAGCTTTCTGACTATCACAAGTGATCATTTTACAACTCTTATTGGATTGCAGTATGGTCTATTGTGGTACTTCTTAAATGTCCTTACAAAAAGTCCTGAGAAGTCCCTTTACTCCCGCTGGTAGTCTCAAGAAGATGGTAGGGTTTCCCTACCTTTTGTGGAATCATTAGACCAGTCAGAAAAGGCACTGGAAACTCATTCATGAAACTCACATCATGAGTTTCACTGAGTTTCTACTAGGCATACATGGTGTTGATGTTATGAATGTACATTTGGACAAAACCAACACCATCAATGTGATTTCATTGTGGGTCCACTTTAGTTGTTTCTAGTGCCTGGTCAGAGATCGATTGCTAGTTATTCTGAATTCTTATCACATAATTACAAAAAAATAAGTACTTAATAATAAGATGCCATTTGTTGAAGACCTTTTTTCTATTTTTTTGAAGAAAAGGGAGAAAGTAAGAAAATGAATGTTTCTTAATGCTAGAAAATGAATGTAAAATCGAATGAATTGCTTTTCCTTTTCTTGTCTCTATTTCTCCATTAAATGAGAGAGGTGATTATTTTCTGCCTGTTTGATAAAGTTGCTTGAGTGCTGTAATGAGTTTAGATTTATAGAGAACTTGAAGCTTTTTGGATGAAAGGTGCTAAATTAAGGCTTATTGTTTATTGAATTTATTTGATGTGTCTGACCTCCTGGGAACATTTGCCGAAGTTAATTAAAAACAGATAGTCCCCATTCTGACAGTTTACAGTGCCACTTACAAACCAATAGCATAAACAGTGTATACTTTATTGTCCTAACGTCAGATTGACTAGAAAACTATAGTTCTTTCAGACAGGGGAATGATCCACTTTTGTAGGAAAGATGAGATCAATTGCTGGATAAAAACACAGAGATTAAAAAAAAAAACCAAAAAAAAAAAAAAACCACAGAGATATTCTCAACTACAGCTGAACCACCTAGCTTCCCTCATTAAAAAAAAAAATACTTAGAATATGGGGATTTTCCTCAATTTCCAATTATAATTTTTAGTTTGGAAAATTAAAAAATAATCTTTCTTTTCTATCATTTGGAAAAAAATTAAGATACAGGTTTTTGTTTTCTATACTGTTGTTTGATCACTTCTTTTTTATAAGAACAGCATTCTAAAGCAGCCAGCTGGAATGACTTAGGCTTTCTTACCCCAGTGGAAGCTATGAAGTGTGATTATAATCATGGCATGTTTGCTTCCTTTGGCAGTTGGTGATGGAGTTTTGTGGTGCTGGCTCTGTCACTGACCTGATCAAGAACACGAAAGGTAACACCTTGAAGGAAGAGTGGATTGCATACATCTGCAGGGAGATCTTACGAGTAAGTGACAACACAGAGTCTCTTGGGAGGCGTTGACTTTGTACCAACCTTCTGCCGACATTCACAAAAGTACTGCAGATGTGTTTAAAGCTTTACTCTAACAGTGATGGTGGTAGTGGTAGTTTTAGGGTCTGCTCCCATGAAGGTGAGAGCCATTCTGAACAGGCTATGTGCACTCTCATTTAGAGGGTTAACATTGAGTGACTTCCCTTACCAAGGGATTCATTTCCCATGATATTTCCAATTAGAAATCTGATCTTAGATCAAAGAGATAAGGTCTCACTTAGGAAATGACTTTTTTAGAGGTATTTTGATTACTCCATTTGAATTTTCCATTTGTGAAAGTTTATAATGAGATTAAGGATTACATGACATTTACCATTTTAGCATATAGAATCTAGTTTAACTGATTTTAAATTTAAAAAAAATTCTTTGAGTTTGTCAGTTAAGCTGATCAAAATAGCTGGACAAGACTATGTCTGTTTGTCCAGTTTTGCCCACTGATTTCAGTTAGGCAATTTGGACAATAGTGTCGTATTTACTGGGATCATTTCAGGGAGAAGAAAATAATTGGTTATATTTTAGTTCAGTCAGACTAGTTGAATTATCTCTTGCTACTGATTTGGAGGCTAATGTGTGTTCACTGAGCATTCTTACTAGATGTGCTTGGCAATCTAATTAATAAGCTCTCCCTTCTTAATCTAAGGGAATAAAAGTTAAAACTATTTTCATGATGTGTCCAAGATGCACTTTTGAGAGACAGATTATGTGCTGCAAATGGATGGATGGATGCGTGGATGGATGGGTGGATGGAAGACATTAAAAATATTCAAACCACATTAGGCAAAACAAAACAGAAATTGAACTTTAACATTTATAATAGCATAAAAGTCAAATACTTAGAAAAAAATTTACAGAAAGGTATGAATGACTTCTACACTGAAAGCCACAAAATATTACTGAGAGAAATTAAAGAGGACCTTAATAAAATGGAAGTGTATACCATTTCACAGATAAGAATACTTAATATTGTGAAGAAGTGCTTTCTCCCTGGTTTGAGCCATGGTTTCAATGAACTCCCCATCAAAATCCCTCTAGGTATAGCCGTGGATATTGACAAGGTGAGTTTTAAATATTGCCTTGCCAAGAATAGCAAGACAGTCTTGAAGAGGAAGAAGACAGCTGGAGGACTTATGCTGCCAGTTAGCGAGACTTATTATAAAGCTACTAAGTAAATAAAACAGAGTGGCATTGTCACAAGAGTAGACAAATGGCCAGGGGAACGGAATCAGGAGTCCAGGAACAGACTCACTTCATCTGGACACCTGATTTATGGCACAAGAAGTACTGCAAGGCATGGGGCAAGGGTGCTCTCCTCAGTAAATAGTGCTTGGTCAACTGAAGAGTCATGGGAAAACATGAAACTTGATACCTGATTTATACCATATTCAAAAATTAATTCTAGCTTGATTAGAGATATAAATATAAAAGATACAAAGAATAAAGTGCTTAAGAGCAAACAGGATAAAACCTCCATGGCATGGGGTGGGCAAAAAGATTGCTGAGCACAAGACAGAATTTGAGTGGGTATGGTTGCTGCTCTCCTTCAAATCTGGCATTTATTTTTGCGTGTTGAGGTGCTCTTGTGTAAACTTCAGTTGAATTTCTGACTTAGGATTTCACTCATTTAGAGAACGCACAAGGGGTTATTTAGGCCCCCGTGAGGCCAAGAATATGCTGGATCTCCATGGCTGTTTCTGCAATACACCTTTGTGCTCTGAGGAACCTTGGAATGGGGAACCCTGGGGATCGGCCATGAGCTCTCCAGGGTTCTGAAAGCAGCAGGATGTCTCAACCTATGAGTACCTCTCCGTACCTGATTATTTTCTTCCAATACATTTTCCCGGAAGATACTGGCCTTTGAGATAAGGTGACTCATTGGAAGGAACATTCAATCACAAGATATTTTAGACATAACTCTCCTTGCATCATATGATCTCATTAACTACAATGTTTGGCTCACTTATGTGCTCTGGTACCTGCTTCCAACCACTGTGCTAGTGAAGGAATGTGGGGATCTTCAGTCTCTCTTAAGTACTCACGGGATGTTAGTATATTGTAAAACCAGACATTTTACTCTGCTTGATGCCTACTTTGAGCTGAACTGACTAGAGAGGAAGGGTAATTTTTTAAAACCCAAACAAGTGGTTCAGTTTCTCACATGATTTATGTTTACTGATCTTCCTGAATGTACGCATGGATCAAATTTGGGGGGCATCCAGATTTTCATGCTGAGTTTTTTCAACACAGGAATTCAGATATTTAGTTTTGGGTTTTTTGTGTGTCAACCACATCTTTCCATGCCAGAGTTTCATCATTATGGAGGAAAATTAATAGTACAGAAAATTATAAATAATAAAATGACATAATTGAGTATACAGTATGTTGAATCAGCAAGTGTTAGTATAACGTAATTTGCTTCAAGACTCCAATTTGAGGTTTTTTTAGGTTATACTTTGAGAAGCGTATCACTACCTTAGAGCAAGTCCATAGATTTCAGAACTCATACCACAAATAAGACAAAGAGAGAGTAATTCATGGAGAAACAGGACACAGGTTTGGATGTCACCAAATAATTATTCCATACAATGAACACAAAGTCACAAATCTCATAAAGCACTAAAGATGACAGTTACAGATGTCAACAAAGGAAATAGAAACTGCTATTTTCTTTTTTAAAATGTAAGCCACATTGGCTAAAGGCAATGGGAGATTTCTTGACTGGTCTGAGAAATACTTGATTGTGCTTAATTAAAATTGTATGATACAACGTAGTCTTTAAATTTTTTTTTCTACTAAGTTTTTATCTAAATTCAAGTGCGTTAGCATATAGTGCATTAGTTTCAGGAGCAGAATTTAGCGAGCAACTTTTAACTCTTGAATTCAAATATTGCTTTAAAAAAAAGAGTGGAAGACTTAGTTACATCAGATTAGTTTTCCTTACAGAAACTATATAGATGTTCCTGTTATAACTAGTAAATGCAGGCAGGTCTCATCACTTTTCATAGTACTATTAGCTAAAACTCGTGCATGCCAGAACCACATCACTGGCCTCATGGGTTCGTTGCTACCTTAGATCACAGCTGATGTGCAAGCAGTTCATTTAATGCAGCAGCATGCTTTGCAAAGACTGTTTCTGCATTTCAGTTTATGTTGGATCAATTACCTAGGTTTAGAGCAGCACTATACACATGTGGAAGACCGGAGTATGATAATGAAGGTATCAAAAAGAAAGAAAGAAAAGAAAGAAAGTTGCTCTGGGGGAGTTTTCATATTTTTTGGATCATTGACAACCCAAGCAATTTATTCACATCTTGGCTTACGTTCTCCTTAACCCTTCTTAACTCTCTGTTACTCCAGGGGCTGAGTCATCTGCACCAGCATAAAGTGATTCATCGAGATATTAAAGGGCAGAATGTCCTGCTCACGGAGAATGCAGAAGTTAAACTAGGTAAGAACAGAATCCAGGGAGCGGAGGAATCAAAGGAATTGATAGGATTATTCCAACAGCTGGTTGGTTTTGTTGTTGTGCTTCTTTTAATCAATGTAAATCTGTCACCATGAATTTGAAGGTCATTGTACTAAGGAATGATAGGAAAATGTTTCTTTGTCCATTTCAAAACATTTCTAAAAGCATTTGACAAGTGAACTGGTATACAATATAGCAGACAGAACCATTTGCTTGATATGTAGAAATAACTCAGGTTTTCTAGAAGTGGCTGACCTGGGACGCCTGGGTGGCTCAGTCATTAAGCTTCTGCCTTCGGCTCAGGTCATCATCCCAGGGTCCTGGGATCAAGCCCCGCATCAGGCTGCCTGTTCAGTGGTGAGCCCACCTCTCCCTCTCCCACTTCCCCTGCTTGTGTTCCCTCTCTCCCTGTCTCTCTCTGTCAAATAAGTAAATAAATAATCTTAAAAAAAAAGTGACTGACCTTGAAATGGTTCCTATATCTCACCATTTGTTTACTTTGTTGCTACTCTAAGAGAACAGTGATGACCCATTTTTTTTTTACTGAAAACATCCACATTTAGACATATTTAGAATAATGAATTCCTGCTATGTTCCCGTATGTTTTAAATTATATTTACATCAACTTCATTATTACCTAGGGCACCTGTACAAAAGGGGTGTTCAGTATTCTACTTTGAATGCATGCTGGTTATCCTACTTGCATTTGCAGGAGTGATAGTGAAGGAATCCTTTTCGTTGGTGCTGGGATTGTCCAGATAAGGTCAAGAATCTCCCCGTGCTCCACAAGCCCTTCCACCTGCTTGGTATCTATGAGTAAGAGCACGAAATGACAGCTATCCCTAAGATACTCAGTTTGTCATCTAGAAAGGAGTTATTGGCCATATGATTGTTTATTTTCAAAGAGATTGAAATACGTCCCATGTTTACATCCCAAACATTTGTTCTTGTCTTTTTGTTAAAATATATAATTTCCATTTTTTCTCAGCATTTGGGGCCAAACTTTCATCTCATGAATATTCCCTCTTAAAACGAAAACACACATTCCTTAGGGAAGGCGTGTATGCGCGTCTGCGTGTGCATGTGTGTATGTTCGTATGGACTGCCTAGACAATCTATCCTAAGAGGCTTCACTCATCACTGAATAATCGTCACTTGTTGAGAGAATACTATGTCAGGCCCTGTACACACCCCTTTATATCACAGCAACTCTGTGTCAATATCATCACCCTCGTTTTATAAATTTGGAAACTGAAGCTTAAATCTTGATCTGCTAGCCCCAGCTCAGATCACTAGTAAGTGGCAGAAATGGGATGCAAACTTAAGCAATCTGACTCCAGAAACTTGGCTCTTAACCACGTTCTTTGTATCCCCTGAGTATTCCTTTGATGGCAAACAAGCTGGCCTTTGATTTAACACCTGTATTTGGCCCCTGCGGGCCCTTGGTTTAACCAAATACAACATTTTGGGCTTTCCTTATTGGTATACTTTATTCATTTATACATGCACTTTGAAAATAGATATTCACAATAGTTAAAGGGAAGAAGTAACCCAAGTCGTCTATCAACAGATGAGTGGATAAACGCAACGTGGCATGTACCTATGATGGAATATTCCTGAACCTTAAAAAGTTAGGTAATGCTGACCCATGTTCCAACATGGACAACCCTTGAGGATATTATGCTAATTGAAATAAGCCAGTCACACAAAGGCAAATACTGTATGACTCCACTTATATGAGGTATCTGTAATATTCCAGATTTATAGAGACAGAAAGTAGAATGGGGAGAGGGGAGAATGGGGTGTTATTGTTAAAATGATAACAAGATGAGGATGTTCTGGAGTTGCATTGTGGTGATGGTTGCACAACAATGTGAACATATTTAATGACACAGAACTACACCCGTAAAAATGACTAAAATTGTAAATTTTGTGATAGGCTTATTTTGCTGCAGTTAAAAAAAAAAGGCCCAGTCATTTTATTCACCATATAAGCATCCAAGACTGTATTCATTTGTCTTCTCTTAAATAGTGGACTTTGGTGTCAGTGCCCAGCTTGATCGAACAGTGGGCAGGAGAAATACCTTCATTGGGACCCCTTACTGGATGGCACCAGAAGTCATTGCCTGCGACGAAAACCCAGATGCCACATATGATTTCAAGGTATGACTTCCTTTTCATTGTTTCAAAACTGTGCCTCATGTCTCGTCCTGAGTCTTGCAGTGGGAGAATTCTTGCATGCCTTTGGGCCTATGATTAAGTAATCCAAAGGGAGAACTGAAAAGCATTATTCGAATTTAAAATGATAAGACGCTGAAGTGAGAATCTTTTCCATGAATTCACCTGTTTTATCTGATTGACTCTTTGTAAAAAATGTTGAGACCATTTTCTAGATTCTCTTGAACTTACTCTTGTTTCTTAATAGAAAATAGATTTCTTATGAAAGTGTTGAATCACTGTATTGTACACCTGAGACTAATATTACACTGTACATTAACTTACTGACATTTTAATAAAAACTTAAAAATAGGGGCGCCTGGGTGGCTCAATGGGTTAAAGCCTCTGCTTTCGGCTCAGGTCATGATCCCAGGGTCCTGGGATCGAGCCCCGCATCGGGCTCTCTGCTCCGCAGGGAGCCTGCTTCCTCCTCTCTCTCTGCCTGCCTCTCTGCCTACTTGTGATCTCTCTCTGTCAAATAAATAAATAAAATCTTTAAAAAAAAAACCCTTAAAAATAGGTAACAGATTTTTATTTTGACTATAGTTTAGATTTTTAGCAAAAACATTATATGTATATACATATATATTTTATATATATATTTGGAGAGATTTTTATTTATAAAGAAAGCCAGTTTGTTGTCTTGGGTCATCTTTTTCTGATTAAAAAATAGACTTTCTCATTTCTCCATTGCTCAAAGTTTAATTATTGAAGTTTCTTTTTAATGAGAGCAAATAAAACGGGATGTTGGTAGCTACCTCATGTTATTTTTGTAGCCTATCATGCTGTTTCATTGAAACTTGATTTGCGGCTTGTTATTTTGCATCATAAAGTGGCAATTTGCTAATAAATTCAAGGCAGTGTTTAAGTAGATGGTGACAATTGTCCCCTTCTCCAGGAAGCCCCCCTCATTTCCATTTTTCCATTTTTCTAATCAAACATAGTTTGGGGTTACTATCCCACTCATGGCTGCAATGTCAGGTGACATTATTGTCATGAATCATGGCTGAAAGTTGAGACGTTAAAATTGGAGGCAAATGGGATGTAGGAACTGTGGGTTTTCAGTGCAATAGATGAAGAGATATGCTGCGGTCTTTGTATAGACCACGGCACAACCTTGGGCCAGATCTAACACTGCCCAACGCTGGCTTCACAAATGCATGGACTTTTCACCAAAGTATTTTAGTGGTCACCTCCACATGCCTTCCTCTTGCAGGTGGGAAACTGAGGCCAGAGGCCCTTGCAAGTGCCCACCAAGTTACTGGGCTTCTCAGGGTTGGGACTTGAACCCGCATCTTCCAACTCTCTTTTCAGAAGATTACCAATATACTACCCCGATCCTCTATGATGTACTCCTATATAAATCAACTTACCCACAAAACAGCTTCCGAACAGTATATTTGAAGATTTTCTCTTTTAAAGAACATTTTTAGTTCTCCACATGTGGAGTTATTATTGAAATCAGGTCACAAAGATGCAAACATTGCAATGTCTTCAGGACCCAGTATCTCAGGGCATTGACAAAATTATTTGCCTCTTTGGAGAAATACAAGCTGAATGTCTAAAACCAAAATAATCTCCTGTAAATGTCTTCCTCCTCTCAAAGTTAGTCACTGTAATAACCTGACAACAATCTGTCTGAAAACAGCTGCCAAGTTAAAAATTAATGTCGCCAAAATAAATGTCATTTATTTCAACTGCTAATGATAAGCATATTTAAATAATTTAATTTGCAGATCCCTTCAGAGGAACCACTAGAAAATATATGTCCCAGACCAGATATGTGTATCATAATTGACTATAAGTAATTCTCCAAACAATAGTTATACTTAACAAGCGCTAACTAGTTTGCTTCTGGGACACGGATATTTTTGACTGCTTTATAACATACCATGGAGAATCAGGGTGTTTCAAACTTTTACCCTTGGTTTAGCCTTCTAACTATTCTGAGTGGCTGTACTTTATGTGGGACTTCTTTTCGGTCACTGTGACTTCGTTGTTTTCAATAAAGTAGAAGACAACTTCTTTTTGGCGAAGCCAAAGCTTAGAATTATACTGATATGATCCTCTTTCCCCAGATTAAGGCTAAGGAATATAGTTTGGGATCAGTGAAAGAATTTGGAGTCCAATGCATAATTCTAGGTGTGGACAAAGCCTGGTGTCTGAATAAATATGGGGGGATTGTGTAGCACAGGGTAAGTTTAGAGGTACTGGAAGGTCCATGTGACTATAGAAGTATCCTGAGACATTAATAAACTGATGATTAATTTCAGTGTCCTTTATTTAAAAAATAAGGAATCCTGATGAAAGAACAGTTTCACTATATTAGTCATTTACACCTTAGTGAGAATTACTTTATTAGGATTGTTATGAGTGCAGGTGGTATGAGAGGAGGAAGAAGCCATGGCAAAAATATGAGCCTCACCAGTCATTGTCATGGGTACAAGAACGGGCAGAACAAAAGGGTGAATTAGGAAAACTGGGCAGATAGGAAGATTTTTTTCAATCGCCTCACACCTTTACAGTGAACCAGAGAGGCAGCGATTCTGGAAATATAAACTTTCTACTTCTTTCTTGGCACCAGATTTTATCCTTTTTTCTGTTCACCATTCTTAGGAATGTGGTCTGTCACCAGGAGAAAACTTGACAATATGTTGCCTTTCAAAACCGTTTCTTCATTCACTCAGCACCTATTTATTAAACACCCACTACATGTAAAGAATGAGTCAAGCTGCATCTGTCCCTGCAGTTTCTGACACATAAAGTTCATTTGGAGCCCCGTCCAAGTTCAGGTGTTTGGTACCATGCTTCCGTGGTCCGTGTGACTCAGCGTATCTCCCAGCCTCCGAAACGTGTGTCAACACTTTGGGCTCTCATGTGCTGTAGATCTTTCCCCCTAGAGGGTATGTTTGCAATAAAAGATGACTTGAAAGCCACCAGGTTTTGTTAGATTTCACAAAAGCCCTTCCTTGAAAATACAGACCAATGTAAGAGAAGAATATAATTTTATTATCTGATTTATTATTCATTGATTATCAGCTACTATATGAGATATCTTGAGATACCTACTATTTAAGATATCTTCAAAGACTGCTGTAGATTTTTCTAGAAACGACCATAATTCAATAAAAGAAAGGCCTCTGTAGGAAGGTAGTCTGAAGAGCTCATGCTTTTCAGTGCAATGTGGTTTTGTCTGATACCTACCAGGCATGGTAAGTAACTGATTGAAAATAACCCCTAAGGAGGAACACCAGAATCTCATATGCCTGGTGTGTTCACTTTCCCCGAGAGGCCCTTCCTTTCTTGTTTTCAGAAATTCTGTCAAAACACTTCAAGCAAAAGGAAAGGTTTCATTTCCCTGATAAGTGTGTGGGGCAATAATGGGAGCTTTCTCATTTAATAACAAGCATTCAAAGATTTAAAATTAAGAAAGCCGTTCAAAATTCCTAAGCTGTTTAAACTGTTATTTTTTTGAAATTTGAATTTCAGTTCAGTTGGATGGGAGTTGTCAAGGGTTTTATCGTCCGTGGATCTATTGCTTTAACAGAACTACTCACACTAATGAAAGTTCTCTGTAGCCAAATTCTCAGCAATAGGGAGCTGGTGAGTAAAGCCAAGAGCATCTGGCCAGTGGAATACCATGCAGCCATTTCAGCAGTGGGGCAGCGTGCGTGCTGAAGCTGGACAGATCCCAAGATAGAGTGTTAGACGCTAAGAGCAGCTCACGGTGTATATAGTACACAACATCTAGTCTTACTAGTCCCTGCCCCATGGATATATGACATGGGAATGGAGAGCTTAACATTTTTATTTTATGTATTTTTTTTTGTCCTGCGCCCCCTCCCCCAATAAACTGACCTTGCTTTTATGTTAAATTAGTAAAGAAAAATCCGGTGAAATGGCATAGCCCCTCCCTCCTCCCCCTCGCCCCCCATCCTCTGGCCCAACCTGCACTGATGTTGTATGTTAGTCACCTTGAGTCTGCTTAGGGGACTTTGCGCACAGGTGCCGTTGATCATTGGCAGCCCTGGATGTCTCCTCCGGGCTGGGGTGGATATTGTACTGGGGCTGTGGAGCGAGCTGGCAGGCTCCCCTGTTACAGAGAACTGGCTTTAATCAGGCAGGCTGAAAGGAGAAATCCTGACTCCTCGGGCGTTATCAAGGTTCACACAGGGTGTGATGCGAGAGGACAATACTCAGATTGCAGAATGAGGTTTACATTCCCAGTGAGGCCTGGCCTCTGTCTACAGCCGAGTCAAACAACTCCCCGCCCTTATTCGGAAGGAGGGAGGGATGACAGAGATACCATGTTATTATCACCCGTAAGAAGCTGATGTTGCTATGAAATGCGTTCCTGTGGCTCCACGCTCCCATCCACCTGTCTAGAAGTCCTCATTGAGACACAGCAGGACCCCCCTGTCCCCACCTACATGTCCCCAGCTGGAGGTAATAAAGCTATTCTAACATTTCCCTTGGATCAGGTAACAAATATGGATGAACGAGGCCCTGGAGATCCTTGCCCTCAGTTTGTTTTATGTGGGAAATGGAATTATTTAAATCGCTCCCTGTTCCTGAATATCCTCGGTGACCCCGAGTGACCCAACCCCTTGGCTCTTTACATAGAATGTAGAATATGTAAGTGTAAGACCTAGTGAATCAGAGTGAAGCTTTTGAAGTCAGACAGGACTGGTTTACAATATAGACATTGCCTCCTGTCTGTTACCTGGGGAAGCTATTGAAACCTTCTGAGTCTCCATGAAATGGGAAGAATAAATCATATATTACAAGGTTGCATTAGAATAAAGTGAGCTAGCATCTACAGAGGAACGAATTCGGTGCCTAACACTTGGAGCTCCTCGACCTATTATAGTTAATATTCGTGCTTGTGTGTCATAGGAAGGTACTACTATTTGGGGTCATTTTTCTTTTTTTTTTTTTTACCGAAAAAAGCCAGCAACATCATATGAGTCAAACCTCATATTTGTCTGACACACCTTTACTTGTCTGCTTATGTTGAGTCAGAACCTGCTTCTCCGTAACTTCTACCCCTTGGTGAAGGTGCTTCCCTTAGGGCTCGCACCCAATAAATACAATTCCGTTTTTCCAGCTGGAGCATTGCCACAGAGAGAATAACAATACGTCACAACAGAAGACTGTTTTCTGGTCTGTGAGACTTGGCCAAATCTACTGTCCTGGTCGTGCCTGTTATTACGCTGTTGTCTGTTGGGTCTAGACTACCTTGCTATCCTCGGCTTTGGGATAATGGCACTAGCACTCAGTGAACCCCTTTTCTGCCTGTCCATCGGGCTTCCCACAAGGCTCTTCCAGGAAAGGGAGCCCACGAGGCCGGAGGAGGTGGGACATGCCCTTTCCTTCTGCTTCCTGTAAGATGCCTGCATCACCTCAGTGACTTCGCTGAGAGCCGTGACATGACAGGGCTCACCGCCACCATCCCTGACCCTGGTGGGCTGGCCGCACTGCCGGTCAGTGATAACAATGCCAGTGTTTGTGCAATCCCCACTATTTGCATTGCATTGTGTTAAGCACTGTGCATTTATATATACATGTATATATATAAAAATATCACCTTATTGAGTTCTGGTATTAACTCTGCAAGACAGGTGTTCTCTTCCCATTCTAGGTCAAGAAATGGGTTCTGACGAGTTAAGTGGCTTGCAAGCTAGTTGTCAGAGCTGAGAGTCAAATCTAGGTCTGTCTGTCTGTCTGTCTAGCAGGAGCTCTTTCTGCCTCTTCATGCATAGGATGGGGGAGGGGGAAGGGGCAGGGGCTCTTTACTGTGCCCCCGTAACCCTCTCTTTCCTTGTGTGTTTGGTTGACCCATCTGCAAGTGTCCTTTTCTTCATGGGTTGGGCAGCCGAGCCCCAAAAGGGGTGCTCTTTGGCTGTGTTCAAGTTGCCTGCCTGCCCGCTGACCACCCCCACCCCACACCGGCCGGAAGCTGCGTGCTCGCCCCTGCCTTCTCAAGAGGCACTAGAATTTGTCTCTGTTCCATTTGTAACGCACACAGGACTGGGCTATTAATCATGCCACAGGCCAGGCTGCACAGCGCCTCTAGAATAATGAATTACCCAGCTCCTGCCAAAATGAGTCACACCATGGCCACAAAGGAAACTTATCTCTCCCTGACTCTCCCCCCATCTTGTTCCCCCCTCTTCCCTTTCTCGTCTCCTGTGATCTGTCTTGCTAGTTGTAATTGGAACATTTTCTCCCGTATTTAAGTTCTGAAGTGTCTTTGGGACTTGCTAATGTATCCAAAGGCTTAAAACAAGTCCCGTCAAGGACGTTTATTGCTGTCTAGCATGGGCAGCTAAGCGTAGCTTACAAGCAGCTCTGGGTATATATGGCCAGGAATATAAATGTGCCTTTTGGAAAGGAAGAGAACCCCAGGGGGGAAAATGTGTGTGTGTGTGTGTGTGTGTGTGTGTGTGTGTATTATATAAAATATATAATTTTATTTTATAAATTATTTTATAATTATATAAAATACACACACACACACACACATTTATTTACTTATTTATTCCTAACGATGATATCAAACAAGGGCTTAAAGAAGAAGCAATTTCTGGCCTGGTCATGTGACAGAGGTTGCACAGGACTTGGGAGAGTCACACCCTCCCAAGGGATTGTTTTGGGACTTAGGGGGGAAGCTGCCTAAGAGGGGATCTGAGGTGATGTGTCCTGAATAAGAGAAACCTCTCTCTTCCCTGACTTCTGCTGCTTCCTTTGGGGGTAAACCAGGATCACCTAACAACTGGGACCTCTCCATTTTTCTACTGTCAGAATTTGTTCCCTCAAATTATTGCTGTCTACGTATGTATTATCACTAAAGAAGGCTTTTGGCTGTTCTTATGTCTCTTTACATCATCAGAAGTCTAGAGGCTGGCCGTCCAGGGTTGGTGTAGTAGCTCATGGATATACTCAAAACCCAGGCTCCTACCATTCTGCCCTGTTGTAATTAATTTGTTGACTTACTGCCTCATGGTTGCAAAATGGATGCTGTAACTCTAGATATCATGTTTTTATTCAAGGCACTAAAAAGTGGGAAAGAGTTGTCAAGACATCCACTGTGTTTGTCACTCATATCAAGAAAAAAGATTTCCACGAAGCTCCCAGAGGATGTCCACCTGTGTCTTATTGGCCAGAACTACTTCCCATCCTTACCTGTCCTCCTTAGCTGCAGGGAATCCGGAAAAACAAGCTTAGCTTTCCTACACTCTGGAGTGGATGCAGCGAGGGGAATGGGGGCCTGAAAAATGATTGTGGGGTTAGCCAACAAACAAGGTCTGCCACAACCAGAGAGAGGGGACTCCTAGAAGAATGTATTGAGCAAGCACAGGCAGCTTACCTAACTGGAGAAGAAGAAAATTCATATGCTTGAGCTTTACTGTGGGCCCGAGACTGTGCCCGGTAGCAGACCTGTGTGCATGCATGTCCCAGTTAGCTCTGTTGTACACTGAGCGAGCTAAGCTCTGAGCAGTGTTCTGCAGATAGTTAGGAATCTGGGTTTGAATGCAGGCCCATCTGACTTCGAAGACTATTCATGCTTCCTCTGGGAAGTTGAAGCCAGTTTCCTAGCACTGGTTTTTCAGGTACCTCTCTGGATCTCAGCACCTTTGCTGAGTCTCCAGCACCTTCATTACCCATAAGTGAAGTAGGAATTTGGAACAATTCTTTTATGGGCCCCTCATAAGTTTTACTTAAAAGATGAATACTCAGCCTTTTATGTCATGATGATAGTTAAAAGGGAAGTGACCTGGGGGACAGGAGACCTGGCTCTGCTCCAAAGCCGGTGCTGAGTTGCTCTGTGGTCTTGGGTACGTCCTTTCCCCTTGTCTGTGAAATAGAAGGTGGGAGATGCCCTACGAGGAGTCCAACAGTCTTAGGACACAGGTGTTGCCCCTTTCCATCATGCGTCTTTCATTCGTTCATTCATTCAACAATTATTTCTTAAGTGCCTACTGTGTGCTGGGTGCTGCTCTGGGTACTTGGTATAAACTAGGCAACAAAACAAAGATCCCTGCCCTCGTAGACCTTGTGTTCTATCCAGTCTGTGTGCGCTGGGGGCCGGGGACACAAACAGTAAATATAACACGGTATCGATTAGGAATGAATAAATTACACAGGTGTGAGAGGGTGATTCGTTTTCTGGGGCACAAAAGTGGGAAAGGGGATGGGGTCTGGCAGGGCCCAAGGAGACATTCAAGGGTCTCCACTGAAAACATGGCATTTGAGCAAAGACTTTACGGAGAGGAGGATGTCAGCCAGCACACAGTTAGGGTTGTGGCTACAAGCAGAGGGGAAAGCTAGAGCAAGGACTCAGAGCCAGATGTTTTCCTGGATTTTCTGCATGATTTTTTCCCCATCTGAGGACTGGCCTGGAGCTCTTCTCTCCCGAGCCCTGTCATTTCGAAGTGTTGGCCTTCAGTTGGCTTTCAGACCCACTCAAACTTCCAGGAGTTGAAGGCCACTTAAATTTGACCCTCCTATGGCCCTTAGAGACAGAGAACCTGGCCACCGCCTCTGTATTTGTACCTCATTGCACATGAGAGAAACACTTGATTTCTGGAGATAGAGGGACAGTGATAGAAACACCAAGTCCTAGAGTATTGAAATCCCATCAAAATAGCACAGCCTACCATCTCCAGTCTATTCCTGCTGTGTTTCCTGTTTAATACCTCCTGCACCGTGAGTGACTCAGTGGTTTTTTTTTTTTTCCTTAAAAAAAATTTTTTTTTTTTGAGATAGATAGAGAGGAGAGAGAGAGAGAATGAACAAGTAGGGGAGAGGGTTAGAGAGAGGAGAAGCAGACCCCCTGTTGAGCAAGGAGCCCGATGTGGGGCTTGATCTCAGGACCCCAGGATTACAACCCAAGCTGAAGGCAGATGCTCAACTGACTAAGCCACCCAGGCATCTCTGACTCAGTGTTTCTGTCATGTTGTCAAATGATTATCTGTTTGATCAACCCTAAAGCCCCAGGTAGGAGAGCGCTGTGTTTTCTGCTTTACCGGTTACTGCTCCTGAGTCAGCCCACAGTAGGGGCGTGGGCTTTCCCCATTAGCTGCAGTGGGGCCTCCCTAAGCAAGGCCAGGAGCCCCCAGGAAACCTCAGTCACTTGCTGGGCTGTGCAAACGTGTGTATGTGTGTGTGTGTGTCTGTGTGCATGTGTGATGACAACTTTGAATACATCTTGAAATGTAACAAAGAAAAAGAATAAGAGTTGCCTTCTTGAGTTGTGTTCTAAGCAGAGAAGTGACTTAGGATCTGAGAACAGTGATATCGTGCAGGTGTGATATTATCCCAAGTCGAACTGAGAACGTGTAACATGTGAACTGATTGATAGGCTCATGAATTAAAAGAATCTCCCCTTAGTCCTTGTAGAGGGTTAGTGTGTGTCCCAGACACCTAAAGTAGATGACACTTCAGGCAAAAGGCTACACCTGTCCCCCACAAGAAAGCCCGCTGTGGGCATGTGCAGGTCTCCGTCCGGATACTGAACAGGGCTGGGTGTCACTCACAGGGTGCTCAGAAGTTTAGTTCTGGGTAATGGCTCAGCATGGATTTCATAGTCCCTTTTCTAGGTGTATCTCCTTTCTTGTGGCCTTGAAATTTGTTTGATGGGAAGAACAAGGAAACTTAACTTTGATCTCTGTAATCTGCGAGAGGTTAGAGGAGAGAATTCAGAATGACATACAAAATGCAGGATATATTGAAAACGAAAGGAGGGTGAGAGTCTTCATCAGGATTGTAGGCCACTGAACCAAATTTCACATTGTATAACCTTACCCAGTGTGCAGGGGCATTGAAACAGCAAGCTTCCTTATCTGGTTTCCCCCTTTTTTGATTTGCTCCCTCCTGTGTAATCCCTGGGGACAGCTGAGCCATAGACACAGAGAGGAGGAGAAGCATGCTGTTGCAGACTCAGATTATACAGGAGAGGGTAATGGCACGAGTCTAGAAAATTCTGACAAGAATGTAAAAGTCAATCTTACCATAAGAAAGAACTTAAGGGCACAGGCTCTCTGTTTTGCATATTGCCTACATACAAGATCCTAGATATTGTTCATTCATTCAACAAACATATCAAGCACGTGCCTGGCTGTCCTGGGCACTGGAGATTATCAGTGAACGGCACCACCCAACAGTTTCCCTGTCCTCATCTTGTTTGGTTAAACTGTCTGAAATTGCTGTCTTCGTAGGTCAAGACAATCCACTCAGTACACATCTACTATATGATTCAGCCATTCTACCCCTAGGTGTTTACATTAAAGAAATAAAAGCCTATGTCCCTACAAAGACTTGTACGTGAACATCCGTAGCTGCTTTATTTGGCGTAGCTCAGACTGGAAACACTCCAAATGTCCATCCACAATGGATAAACAAATTGTGGTAGGGATAGCCACAGGATGGAACAGCAGTCCGCAGTGAAAGGAAACGAGGTCTTCCCACACACTGTCTATTACATTCCAGAGAGAAATAGAATGAATGTCTGTAAAACTTCAGAAGATGCAAACTAGCCCACAGTGACAGAAAGCAGATCAGCGGTTGCCTTAGAGCAGGAACTGGGTCAGGGCACAGCAAGGGCAGGAGGGGAGATTCCGAAGGAGGAAGTACAAGGTTTTGGGGGTGCTGGGTATATGTAGTGCTGATTGTGGTGATGGTTTCCCAGGGGCAGACGTCTCCAGACTTGCCAAATGATACACTTTACATATAAGCAGTTAATTCTATGATAAATATACCTGAATAAAGGTGTTAAAAAAAAAAAGTCAAATCATACCAGTTTCATGTGGTTCAATACACAGATAAATTTTGGTGATCAATTAATTTCTAAAACCTCATATTCATTTCTCATATATTTACTGAAAACCCGCGGTGTGTCAGATCATACCGTGAAAGATGCTACCCACAAAAAGTAAGGGAAAAAAAAGGCTGCTTTTAAGCTTCGTGGGTGAAACAGGTCTATAGAGGATTGGCTTTCCTGCAGGAAGTTCTGGAGCCGTTAGCAGCCGAAGCAGCTTCCTCTCGGTCGCCTGCATTTGTGATGTGTGTGTGCCTTCGTCTTTTTCAGAGTGACCTGTGGTCCTTGGGAATCACCGCTATCGAGATGGCAGAAGGTGCTCCCCGTAAGTACCCTCCGCTTGCGATCTGTCGCGGGGCTGCCGTCCGCGGACCCTGCGCCTTCCCTGCCAGGTGCCCGCGAGGCTTTCCTTCCGCTACGCCGAGCCCGGGTTCGCGCTGGCGCTTGGAGCGGGCAAAGTCGGCTTAGCTCCGCCAGGAATCCTTTCGTTTCAGGGCCACGTGAGGATCTTGTGTTGAGAGGGAACGAAGGAAAGGGAAAAGGCACTCCGGGAATGTGGGCTGTTAGCCAGATCCCGCGCGTCCTTGATTCTCGATCTGCTCTTTGCTCCGAGCAGAGCTGGGGCCGACCTGCTCAGCCCGGGAGCTCCAGCGCAGCACGAATCCGAGCCAGAATCCGAGCCAGTTCTCAGTACGCGATTACGCAAACCCTTGGACTCGGTGGCTCTCCCTCCTCACATGATACTGCTGTTCGGATGTTTAGATGTGAGGCCGAGCCCCATCAGGGACCCTCGGAAAGACCTTGCCCTCTGGTGTGTCGTGCTGCGGAGCGCCTCCAGCAGCCGCGTGCTGCCGGTGACCTCGGGCTCCAGAGACTTCCCTGCAGGGAGCCGTCTCACCAAGGGTCCGGTTGCTGGTGCGGCCCCCGGGGTCCGGCTCCACCCCACAGCCAGTGTCCTAGCGTGGCAGGGGTAGAAGGCAGGTCTTTTCCTCGAAGACACGGATTCTCACCCCTCAGGTCCACCGCTTCCTTTCCTCAGTCTAGCATACACTTGAGCAGCCTTGTCTGCCTCTCGCTTTCACTCCGATCAGACTTGCAGAGCAATGCGACAGGTGTGCCAGCAGCCCGGCCCCCTCCCCACTGCCTTTCAGGCAGGAATTCTCCCTGGAACTATCTTCTCACGTGGTTAGTGCTCCCTTGGCCTCTTGCTTTCCAGGGGACTGACCCAAAACAGCCCCTTTCTGTGCCTGGCAGGTCATTCTGCTAATAGGGCTGTTTATCTTCCCATTATCCTAGACTTTGCATTCCTCACTCTAGAGTTGATAGAATTCATCTGTAGAGTGATTGATTTGGAGTATCTGTTGACAAAATTCCCTTCATTCGCAATGCTAATAGGCATTTATGAATCAGAAAAATCCTATATTGCAGTCCAAAATATTATTCTCATATTATCATTCTTGATGAGTAGTAGAGGGGGCTAAAAATAAATGTCTACTCCCAGAATCCTTTGGTTTTTAAGGAGACTATATTCTCACTCTGGGCGAAAAGGAAAAGATAGCCCCAGAGGTTTGAGAAGTAAACTAGTGAAACATTTTGATTACAATAAGAATGCGTGAGTGCTTTCCCTCTAAAGCATAATGCCGTGTTTACAGGTTGAGATATTTTAATAACTCCTCTACCAGAGTCTCTTTGCCTTGATCTCTCTGTTCTTCCTGGGGCCAGTGAGCAAACAAACAAACAAACAAAACCCAGAAACAAGCCTGTCATGAAACCTGAAAAGCCATGAGGATGTTTGGAAAGACAGAGAGAAAGGTGTTCTGGTCTAGTGCTTTAGACTCTAAAAAATCTATGCAACTAGCACTGCATGTGTATGAACCTCGAAATGGCCCATCTAGCTTTCATTTTATGACTTCGGCGTTTACAAATTAAGAATAACCCACCATCTCCGTTGTGGCTGTTACCTTGATACTGTTCACTCTGAATCTGAGATGGTTATTTGTAGCAAAGCAAAGGCTTTGACCCTTTCACTTAGTTTTCTTACATATGAAATAGAAGTAGAAATGTTAACAGTGTACAGTTGATAGGCAAATTTTTTGAGACTTCTGTGATTCAACATCCGCTCTGTTGAATGCTCAGCACATAGAAGCTTGGCAGTCTTCTGACTTGGGTCACTGGGCCTGTGCGGCCTCAGAGCCGTTTGGTCTGGGTTTGGCATCCTAACCTGAGCTGGTCCTTCCTTTGGTCTCTTGTAGCTCTCTGCGACATGCATCCTATGAGAGCCCTGTTCCTCATCCCCCGGAACCCAGCGCCTCGCCTGAAGTCGAAGAAGTGGTGAGTCTGGTCTTCTTCGGGGCTTTGCTGATCCTAGGGCGGGGTCTTCCTGTGATGCTCTCTTGGACGAGCTCAGATCCTTAGGTCCAGCTGCATAATGAGACCTGGGGAGTGACTTTCCGTGGGTTGTCACTCATCTTAAAGCATGTATTAAGTACCTACTATTTGCGCCGCAAGTCTTGATCACCACACCTTCAAGGTAAGGAGCTATTAGCTAGAGTGAGTCTTGGAACCCAAGTAATAACATGAAAGCTCTTGGATTTATCAGCCTCCTAAGAAATAGCTTGCCTGACAGCTCAAGACATCTCATTGGAGAGGGTGAGAGTTCCAAGAGTCAGTCGGCCAGGTTGGCTGGCTTTTCTTCTACTCCTTAAGATGGTAATTCCATTCAGTGCATACACACACCTGGTAACATGAGGGATGATTTCACTGGTCTGTGCATAGTCATTTGTAACATTTGTTTTTATTATCACTTTCCCTTTATGGCACATGATACTGGCTTCTTATTTGGGGCAGTGATACAAACTTCCCATTTAATAAACTTATTCACATCAGAAATTGACCTAATTTAAAGAAAAATACCAAGTGAATACTAGGATGGATGATGGAAGAGTCCAGTTAAAAGTTGTGTTGGTAGAGGGGCTCCTGGGTGTCTCAGTTGGTTCAGCATCTGACTCTTGATCTCAGCTCAGGTTTTGATCTCAGGGTCATGAGTTCAAGCCCCGTGTTAGGTTCCAGACTGGGTGTGGAGCCTACTTAAAAGACAAACAAGCAAACAAAAAATTGTGTTGGTAATATACGACTGACTCGAGTTTGGGAAATATAGTTCTATAGGTTACACCAGAAGTTGTACTTTTGTGTGTACGTGTATCAGTGTCTTTGTACCTTATCACTGCGTAACAAAAATTCATGGCTCCTTTCTTCCCTCTGTGTATATGGTGTATCCTGATACCTCCCAATTCTGACAGAGATTCTTGAATCTCTGATTGCCCTGGCCTGGGGCCAATTCCTGGACCACTTATGATCCCCTGTCTTTTTCTAGAGACATATTCTGGGCTGTTAGAGAATGAAGGCTCAAGACCTTTCTGCCCCTTTTCATACTCATGATCACCTTACCATCACTGTGGACTGGGACTGGGACCCTTATATTTCTCCCCTTCCCACCCACAACCTCACCCTCTGCTATACAGAGCACAATCTAAATGAAACAGTCACCTGGTAGTGACATAGCAACCCCGGTGAGACAAAAGAAAGGCACACGACACAGGAAAGAGAGGGAACCAGCTAGAGGGGACTGGCAGCCCCGAGTTGCCGAGGCCAGCGGAGGAAGAGCTTGAAGGTTGCTATTGGAAACGAGGGAGGGGGAGCATCCCTGCTCCCCCTCCCTCTGGAGGGTCACTGTGTGAGCCAGTCATTCTCTCCCCAGCAACAGCTTTCCATTGGGCACCTGTACGGCACATGACCAGCAAGGCCTGGACACCCTGCTTCCTCCCTTCTCCCCAGAACAGGCTCCCTGGGAAAGAATTTGGCTCAGTTCCTTCCTAGGAAGCACCAAAGCCCTCTGCTAGCTTTCTGCTTGGCCTTTGTGCCAAGCCTCCCTGCCCCCCACTCTGCCCCCCATATACACACTGTATACAGTGGGCTTTACTTACCCTGTGCCCTCTCTCCCTTCCCACTTCCTGCTCCCTGCTGGACAGATGTTTCCAGGGTTCAGCCCGCAGAGGACAAACTGCCATCCACACGTGTGTTACGTTTGGTCAGCACAACGTGGCCACATGCCGTGTCTCGGGAACATTGGTATTAATTACCAACTTGGAGGAATCTGGGGACTGAGCACCGCATTCAGATTTCAGGCCTTTTGTGCAAGGATGAGGCACTACTGCCCGGCTGAGTGGCTCCTGCTTTTTTTAGGGTACCAGGTGGCCCTTCTGCCCATTGCCACCTCTCCCCAGCTCTGAAGCTGGAGACTGTTGGTCACTGTGCTTGTCCTGTTTTCCCTTATCCTGGGCCTGCACTGCCCTTTGCATGACCTCTCTGTTCCCTTAGCAAAGTGGGTGAACGGCCCCTGCACTGCAGTTTTGGATTTTCATTGACCCCGCTCCCCAAAAGAGCAACTCTGCACTGACCTTGTTTGAGAATAAGGAAAATACTGGCTGACTTTTCTCCTTCTAACCTTAGACAACAGGAAATAATTCTGGTGGTGCTGCCAGGAGCTAGATCAGTCCAGGGAGAGTGAGGAGGCCAGGCCTCCATCTCACCCAGCCTCCCTGACTCTGAAGGAAAGCCAGTTAGGAGTGTGAGTGTCGCACTGCCAGACAGAGGGGAAATGACTTGGCTGTTTGAGAGAGTGAGTGGGAAAACAGAAGCCCCGGTGAAAGATTCTTTCTCACTCAGAACCTGGCCTTTATAAGATGGCCGTGCAGCCCATCCGCTCCCCCCACCCCGCCCCAACCCTCGCACTCCCCGCCCCGGGTCATAGGAAACAGGATGTGGCTCCCATTTCTCCGCAATAGAATTCTACTTTTTTTTTTTTTAAGATTTTTTTAAAATTTATTTGATGGAGAGAGAGACAGGGGGAGCAGGAGAAGGAGACACAGGCTCCCCATTGAGCAGGGAGCCCAATGCGGGGCTGGATCCCAGGACCCTGGGATCATGACTTGAGTCGAAAACAGACGCTTAACCAACTGAACCACCCAGGCACCCCAGTGGAATTCAACTTTTTAAGTGAAAATATGTAAGCACTGCAGAGTACTTTCTTGAATGACCAGGTTCAAAGCGATTTAAAATAAGTTAGGGTTTGCTTTAATATGCCGTAGTGTTTGGGAGGAAGTGAAATATTTTAGCTATTTTTTTTTTTCATTTTTTAAGGGAGAGGATCCCTCTCCCCGCCCATCAAGAGAAACAAAACTCCAAAATGTTCTTTTCGTATATTTTCTGGCTGATGAATGATCAGAGGAAGTACACTTTTCAGGGTGTATATCAAACGCCAAAGGGGGCACCATTGTGGTAGAGATGGGCCATGAACTCTTTACAATAAGCATTTAGTTGAGGGTCATTTCCAACTACTTGCAGAACCTACAACATACGGGACATATAAGGCATATGTGTGTTGTAGACTTAGTAATTTCTGTGTGTGTGTGTGTGTGTGTGTGTGTGTGTGTGGGTGTGTGTGTGTATAGTATATATATATATATATAAAATCCTAACCACAACCCCCAGCCAGGTGCTCTGAGTCCTCAGTTCTGCAGCTCTAAGACTGAGGCCTGGGTGGGTTATGTTCCTTGCACAAGTCTGTACAATCTGTTAGTTTCCCAGGTTTGTCACCCCTGTTCTCTCTACTGGATCATCCGGTCTCTTAAGTTCAAGGTTTTGACTGATAGAGAATAGGATACTGATCTCTTAGTTGAACATTATTTTCCTGTGCCTTAATATTAGGAAAAGAAAGGCAGGAGCACTGTTCTTTGCCCCTTCACCAGAACCTGGCCCTTTCTTCCCCCCATCAGCAAGATGAAGAGAGGCCTCAGTGCCGAACAAGTCATGTGGTCAGGGCTCCCGTCAATGCCCAGGTGGCCCAGCCGTTCAGTAATTAGGTCTCTGGGAGGATTCTAACCTCAGCCGAGTTAGAGGCCAAGGATGCTCTCGGCCCCTGTCTCCATGTCACCATGGGCAAATGGGCAGTGAACTGAGACTCCCATTTCCTCCTCCTGTCTCTGCACATGGCCAGACAACACCCCCATGGGCCAACCATCTCCTTCAACACAATTCCTCTCCTTCCTCTTCCCACCATGCTCATCCCTGCTCCCCTGCCGTACCCAATGGTACAGTTTCCCACAGGAGTTTCTGGAGAAACACGGGGATAACTTCATTCTTGTAGAAGAGGGTTGGTCTTTTTCTTTCCCCATGCTCTTTCAATATGAAGATTCTACACAGGCAAAGAAGTGCTTGACGGTGATCATTAGAAAAATCGCAACTGGGGTGCCTGGGTGGCTCAGTGGGTTAAAGCCTCTGCCTTTGGCTCAGGTCATGATCCCAGAGTCCTGGGATCGAGCCCCACATCGGGCTCTCTGCTCGGCAGGGAGCCTGCTTCCTCCTCTCTCTCTGCCTGCCTCTCTCTCTGCCTGCCTCTCGGCCTACTTGTGATCTCTCTCTGTCAAATAAATAAATAAAAATCTTTAAAAAAAAAAAATCTTAACTGCTTCCAGGCAGCAATACAAGTCTGATGAATCACTGATCTCTACCTCTGAAACGAATAATATCTTTTATGTTAATTAATTGAATTTAAATTTTAAAATTAAATAAATAAATAAAATGAATAAATACATCTTTAAAAAAAAAAGAAAAATCTTAAGTGCCTGTCATTGGAAAGAGACACGAGGTTCCTTGGCCCAGCACACTTGTGCTCCAGATGAAGACGAGAGGCCTGGTGAGGTGAATTGTCTTAGCCAGGCTCCCAGGCTCCTCATGGCTAGATCCAACCTAGAACCCTTCCTTCTGCTTTCACTCCAAAGCTTATAGTCCCTCCTGCTATTTTATGAGACACCAGTTCTGATTCTTAGTGGGTTGTCAGGCACTGTTCTTTGTTGGTTTTTTTTTTAAAGATTTGCTTATTTATTTTTGAGAGAGAGCAGCAGCAGCACGGGCCAGGGGGGCAGAGGGACAGGGTGACAGACAGAGAATCTCTAGCAGACTCCTCGTTGAGTGTGGAGCCCGACATGGGGCTCCATCTCACAACCCCGAGGTCATGACCTGAGCTGAAACCGAAAGCCCAACGCTCAACCAACTGTGTCACCCAAGTGCCCGAGACACTTTTTTTTTAAGAAATGACAAAGCTGTTTGTGTGTGTGTGTGTGTGTGTGTGTGTGTGCTAAATGAAATAATAATAATAGAAAGCAAATATCAGAAAATACTTTAACTGAATTTGCTAGTAGTAATGTGACTTTGGACCTTGTTAAAATCAAAACAAAAATTGCTGCACAGATTTTTAAAATTAACCTTTTTTGCGTGGTCTCCTTGGAGATAATGGTCCCATTGACTCTTCCTCTAGCATATCTAACCCAAATATTTATGAAATAATTCCCTTTAAGAACACTACATTATTCGGTTCCACAGAGGTTGAACTTCAAATTTCTACCCCCAGCCCTAAAGGCAGAGAGATTCCCGTTGTTTAAGCCTGGTGATGATCAGACGTTGACAGGACCTTGTCAACACAGCGATGGTAATAGTTGCAACAGCAGCAAACATACATACATGTTATGATGTAACCGGTTCAGTGCTAAGTATTTCACATGAATTAATTCACTGAATCTCACAGCAGACTTTTGAGAGAAATCCTAACAATATCACCATCAGCAACCAGGGAAACTGAGGCACAGAGAAGTTAAATAATCTGCCCAGAGTCACACAGTTAAGTAATAGAGCCCAATGTAGAGAAGAAGGGTAGTTCTGGGCAAATGCAAATTTGAAAGCTCAAACTACATTTAGGGAGTCCCAGGTTACCGAAAACTTTTAGCCAGACTGGTTATAATGATTAATGTAATAATCTTTCAGGCGTGTTTAATTCCTCGAACACAATTAAATCTATAAGCTGAGAAACTCCAGGAAAATAAAGTGTTTGGTGAGGCTGGTTTTAGAATCGGGGTTTCCCACTGTAAGCACTATCTCTCCAGGCCAACCCTGGGGGAATCAGTGTGATTAATCTTGGACATTTTTTTTAAAGAGACAGAACTAAATTCCTAGCAGCAGTAAAGTTATATAAATGTACTTTAAACCTGTTAGACCAATCGGGAAACAGTCAAGTGGTGTGCAACCGAGGGGAAGGGTTTTTACTTTTAATTAAACGTGTAATTAAGCATATTGATTCTTTGGTCACACTAACTTAAATAAGAGCCAATGAATCTTTCTTTGAAGATTGGTTTTAAGGAAGCATTATTTTCTCTTCAAACGATACTATTTGAAGAAGACACGAGATGCGCTCCAGCTTTGTGGTCCCGCACATCTTGGACCAACCTCTGTACGCAGAGTCATTCTCCTGAATATCTCTGAAGGTCTCTTCCCACCGGAAGAGGTGGCGGAAGGAGGGCTCTGTCCTGCCCAACTCTGAACACACCCTCCTCCTAGAGATGCCACTGCCTTGTTTTAGGCGTCAGTATTGGGGAATGGAATGTACAGTTTTTCAAACCTGGATATCATGTTTAAATTGGGTGTGATTTCTTTTATTTAGCACCTTCTCATTAATAGTTGAGCATTTCATAAAAAGAAAGCACTTCCTTCTAGTTGCAAGCAGGAAAAAAAAAGCCTTCATTTGCATTTCTCCTGAATATTTAACAGCTCCCTGTCTTAATTTGTTTTTGTTTTCATGTTCTCAATACTGATTTTTCTACCTAGAAAAGCACCGTGTGGAATTCGTCTGTTTCCTTGTGCAGGTTAACCTTGTTCTCTTCAGATTATTCCTCAGGCCAGCCCGTTAGTCCATGAGGCTTCTTTCCCACAGTCTCTCCTTAGAGGGTGTCACGTTTGTGCCTCCACGGATTTGGCTGGTGGGCCTGAAAAAGAAAGCGTATTCAACACTGTCTCCTCTCCAAACCGCCCTCTCTGTCCCTCACAAGCACAGATTGGAAAGTAGCCATTTCACACACTTGTCCAGAACTCACATCTGATAACCATGGCGGCATTCATTCGTTCATCAAGCGTCTGGGGGCAGGAGGGGTGCTCTGGCTAGAGATGACTCAGGCCCGCAGGACACTGGAGACCGCCAGTGTGGAGGAAGCCGGGGGCCATGAAGGACATGCAAGGTGTCTAGAGTGTCCACCCTGTTATTACTGTTTTTCACAGTCCACAGGGCGGCCGGGGTGACCCCAAGCATAGCCGGGTGCATCTACTTCTATGTTAAATAATTTAAAAGCTTGAACTTAGCTTAGAAATTTGGGGAGGAAAAAATAGGAATAATTCAGTCCTTTAAAATCATGGAATAAGATGAGAAACTGCTTTGACCTGGGCCGAAAGGGAGAGTGGTGCATCTGTGAGTGGCCTCTTGTATTTGAATTTTAAATAACATGCCCACCATTGTGTTCTGCGTGACAAGGACAGCTTTCAAGCCGGCAGTCTGTGTGGAGGGCCTGCTGGCCAGCCCAGGCAAGCGGGCTCCTGGGATCCGCTCGTGTTACTCCACAGCACTCCACAGGAGGGCGACGGAGAGCACAAAATGGAGTCCCTCCTGCTCTGAGCAGAGCGGGGACGGCAGAGAGGGCCACCCGAGTTCCCCTAAGGCCTCTGAGGGTGATATGCCAAGCTGCCAGAGGAACACACCGGAAAGGCATGCTATTTGGTCATGAAGTAATTATTTATGATGCTGGACAATTTCTTGGAACTCTTAACAAGAACATGCATGCCCAACTCATGAATCATAGCTAAAGTCCACTGTTCATTTCTACCACGGTGTGGACTTCCTCCCCTGCTCATTGCCGTGGTGTCTCTCACCAGCTCTCCCCTGCCCTGGGCCTCTCTGGCACAGGGTTTATCTTTGAGGAAATAGTGCCTTTCTAGAGGGAGATAAGTGCTCTTCTGGGTATGAACTTAGTCCCTAAGTTTCCAAGTCCTTAGGTTGATAACAAACATACACATACACCCTGTTCTTATTAATTAGAGAGCAAAGTGCAAAAGTAATTTTGAAATCACCAGTTAGAAAATTTGCTTAACCAACTTCACTTTACCAAGTAAGAGTCTCTCATTTCTATAAAATGTACTCCTCCTTACCTAGCCAACCTTGATTTTGCTCTCCTCCGGCTTGCATTTTCTGCCTCATCTAGACAGCTTATCTCAGTGTCCCCCGAAGTGTAGTGTGCTCAACCCCAGCCTTCGTTTTTCACCCTTTCCTGCCTCCCTGAACTGTCTTCCCAGAGTGATTTCCTCTTCCTCCTTTAAAGCCCAGCTCAGGCTCCCTTATTACAACATACCTTCCAGATATGAGTCTCACCAAGGTCCTTCTCTTTTCCGATTCCTTTTGGTCTCATGTGTGATATTATACATAAACTGTGCAAAAATGCTTTTATATGTGTAACTCCCATACCTCGCCTGCACTGTGTGCTGTTGGTGACAGTGGCTTTGAACCCCATTTTGCCTAATAAAGTTCTAGACCTACTCTGTGATTGGTTGGTCCATGTGTTGGCTAATGGAACCTATTTTCTTTTTCTTTTCATGGTCGTGTTTTAGAAAATGGAAGTTTGCTTTTTCTTTGGATTGTCTTTTTATCTGTGGGTTTCTCTCTTTTGTGTGGCAGGTCAAAAAAATTCCAGTCATTTATTGAGAGCTGCTTGGTAAAGAATCACAGCCAGCGACCAGCAACAGAACAATTGATGAAGCATCCCTTTATACGAGACCAACCTAATGAACGACAGGTTCGCATTCAACTCAAGGACCATATCGACAGAACAAAGAAGAAGCGAGGAGAGAAAGGTTAGAAGCACATTTGTATCTCAGCAAAGGAAACAGAAGAGGGAGCAGGCCATGGGCTCTCGGTATATTTGGAGGTGGCCGTGAGGGTTTCAGATGGTCCTGCGTCATTCTTTCGTGTGAAGGGCTGTCTCTGGACTCGCAGCCCATAGGTAACAGTGGAGTGAGACTGTGAAATGGAATCTTCATGAAAGGGCGGAACTGTAAGGAATGTTCCCTTTTCCAGGCACTGACAAAAAGTCATGTTGAGTAATACTATTGAAGTGGTTTGGTATGACAAGTGATTTTCTTAGTTCAAATGAATATTCGTGTTGTAAAAACTAAAAATCAACAGAAGACTACCTTAAAAAAAACACTTAGTTGACATTTTTCTATACCAGCGGTCTTCAACATATAAGTTTTTGTGCTCCGAGGCTTATTTCGAATTTATTTCAGAAATCAGAACGAAAAGGAAAAAGAAAAAAAGAACGAATTTTCTTAGAGTCACAGGGTTGCCAGAGTTGGTATAGGGAACATTCATCGAACCTTAGCTAGAGCATCATTTAATGCACTTCTTTATTTTATAGAGTCAAAACTCTTATCTCTTATGGCTCTAGCTGTTGTACCACAGTGTCTCCTCAGTGTGCCAGTGAAAAGAACATGAGGCAAACTTGGGGCCCTGGGACTGTATCTTGCTTGTTTGAATAGCGACTCAGACCTCCTTACCTAGCAACCTGACTAGGAGAAAGCTCACGTGGTCTGGGGCAGGTTTTATACCTTGGTGGGTAGAAAGCAATGAAGGTTGAGTTATAGGGAGGAAAGGGAAAGATCCAGATGACAGACAGGGTGAGTCCTCCCTGCGTGGGGCAGGAGGAGCAGAGGGGAAGGGGGAAGGAGGGATGACACTGAGGAGACATTATAGGGCTGACGAGATGAGCACTGAGCATGCGTGGAGTGGAGAGGAAGAGGGAAGGCCAGGCATCAAGGGTGCAAGGCACATGGCCATGTGCTTTTTCTCACTTCTGTCCTGGACACCGTTCTCTGCCCTTTCTAAGCCAGATGGAGCACTGGAGGGTGGTGGGCAGCACAGGACGGAGGGCGCTCTCCTTTTATTTGAATTCCCCTTCTTTGCTTCTGCAGTTGCTGTGTGTAACGTGGGGAGGTGGGAGCAGGTGTGTGGGGTGGGCGGTGAGCAGTGTGAGGCAAGACTGGGCAGACGTGAAGGCAGCAGGGGGCCAAACAGGAGGAGAAACCCTCAGTGAAGGTTCAAGGGAAGAGTTTCTTCCTGGCTGCCAGCCTCAGGAACTCAGGGAAATATGTGATCAGGTTCGACTCAGGAGATTATGAGGCCAAGCCAAAAAGGAGGCCGTCACCTGAACTAATAAAATAGTGTATGTCAACTATACTTCAATTAAAAAAAGACACTGTTAAATGTTTGGGGACCAGAGTATTTTTATTTCAAGTACTAAGTAGAAAATGAAGTTTCATTGGCTATTTTGATTGAACATAAAATTTGTACAGCCCTGGAAAATAAATATGTAAATAAAAATCCCAAACAAAACAAAAAATGAAAATAAAGGAGCCCCATCTCCAGTTAGTCATGGGCGGAGAGGGATGAGTGTCGGTTAGAAGTTGCTGGGAGAGGAATTGGAGGAACCAGGAAGAAACAGGCATGAGAGAAACAGGTAAATCAAGATCAAAATATCCCACCACTGGGGTGCCTCGAGGGCTTGGTCGGTTAAGTGCCTGACTCTTGATTTCAGCTCAGGTCATGATCTCAGGGTCATTAGATCGAGCCCTGTGTCAGGCTCCATGCTGAGCGCTGAGGGTGGTGTCTGCTTGACTGAGGGTGAGAGTCTGCCTGAGACTCTCCCTTTCCCTCTGCCCCTGCTCCTCCCAACCCTCCAAAAAAAAAAAAAAAAAGTTCCAGGACTGATTTTTCATCAAACACGCCACCATTAAAGGCTGACTTCTCTATTCTCTAAAAGGGAAGTTTCTCTTTCCGTGGGCCTGTTGCTTCCAGATTCAAATTCTGAGTTCACATTCTAGCTCTACCCCCGAATAGTTACGTGAACTTCATCCCAGTTTTCTCAGCCTTAAAATAAGAGAGGGGATATGATAGTAATCAGTATCGCCTGGCAGTGTCGTAGATTAAATGAGAGAAGGCATTAAAATGTTTAATACAATGTCTGGCATATACCCATACTCAATAAATATTAGCTATTCTTATATAAACAGTTCTTTATTGACCTATAATTTTTTAGCACGATTCAGAGTACTTTCTGAGAACTTGTGACCTCTTTGCTTTTGACCTGTGAGTAGTATGGGTAAAGCTTGTGCCTTGGGTTTTTTCACATTTAGGGGGCACAGATGCTAGAATGTGACTCAGAACTCCCCATTCGATGACAATAGACTATTTTTAATAGTTCCTTCTCTGAAGAGTAGAAAAGTAAGATTCTCGGTAGGAGATGAACTCAAGAGTGCCCTGGTAATGTGAGGGACCTAATTCTGTTTAGGTTTAGAGCCATCAGAAGCCTTCTTTTTTTGTCTGCTCCACAGAAAGAGTGTCAGTCGATTGAGGTCTCATTCCATTTGCTCAGTTTTATCTAATGACTTAATTTATTTCCTCTAATACTTTCTCTCTCGCTTAGTAGCTCGAAGACCAGCTTTTGGATACAATCAAACAATTTTAATGAGAATTGATTTATGATTTTTTAACCTGATACTATTTTTTCCTTAAGATATGTGGACATATGCAAATTTATGCCAATAATATAAAAACAATAAGACTGAATTTTGGTGAAGTATCACAATTGAAAGGGCGGACAAAGGAAGGTTTTACCCTGGAAAGTAGAAATATTTGGATTAATTGTGTGCTTCTTTCCCTTGCTAGGATTTCCTTTCCTAGATAAAATTTCTGCATTTTCCTTCAAATTCTCTATTGATTCAGAAAAGTTTGGAATAGTCAACTCTCAGTGTGGAATATGGAAACACTTTATGAAGGTCTTTTACATTTTGGTGAAATAATACTCAAAAAATAAGAGGCCCGAAAACTTCACGCATATTTAAACACTTGAAGCTAACTTGTGATTTTGAAAAACATACTTGAAGTCAATGTGCTTCGGGCTCTTTTTCACTATCTGTTTCCTGGCTGCAGAAGAGGGATGACAGTGTTTAGTTCTTATCATTGGTGCTGCCGCCTGGTGGTAACACAACCAAATTGCAGTTTTAGTTCCTTTTTAGGGCTGCACCAATGCCTTTAAAGCTGTAATTACTAACCCACAACTATGAAAGGATCATAGTAATGTGACACTCTCCCTTGCTTAAAATTAAAAGCTCCTCCAAAATTCCCCATTGCCCACAGAAAAGTCCTCAGCAAGGTATATATAAGGATCAGGAAGTCATATCAGACATGCTGGGCTTACTCATTCCATCAGCTTTTCTCACGGCCAGACATCTAGCCATTCACAACTCATTGTGAACATGTCATGGCCTGTACTACTGTCAGCCTACTCACGTGGTTATGTTGCTTAGAATGCCCTTTCCCACCACTTTCAGCTGCCATCTGCCTGGAACAGGGCCACCAACATTGCAAGCAAGGCCTAGTTCATTTCCTCCTCAAAAAACTTTGCTGGTCCCTTCCCCCACTATGACAAATGGAACTTGCTCTTTTCTCTGATCTCTCACTGCTCTTTTTATGAACTCCTATTTAGCATATAATACGTAGGAGAGAGCACTAGTTTTAAAGCTGAAAAAGTTCTGGATGGAATTCTAAATCCAAATCCCAGATCGAGAAACCAGTTTTTACTAAAAAGTCCTTGGTCCTATCACTTACTCTCTTGTAATAGTATCTTTGATTGAAAAGCGGGTAGTGTGTTAAAGGATTATGAAGCAAAATAAATGAGAGAACATAAGTCAGGTATCTAGCGGGTGACTAGCATGGGAGACACCCAAGAAAGAATAATTTAATAATCATGGCAGAGCTAATGACCTACTTGTCCATCTTGCCCATTAGATTCTGATAGCCTCCAAAGCAAAGACTTTATCTTATTCATGATTACGTGTTAACTTGCTTAACATGTTACTGAATTAAATGAATGTCCCCAGCAGGTCATTTAACTCTATATTTCTAACAGTATGCGCTGTCAATTTTCTTTCTGGTGATATCTAAAGACAATTTGTGGGTCCATGTAAGTCATAATAAAACTCTTGCTTAAAAAATGATTAATACAGACAATAAGTTAATAGTGGGCCAATGAAGATTGGTTTAGGTAGTCCTCTAATGGGAATTAACACAAACTGAACAATTAATTTTCAGTTCCTTGTCGTATGAATAGCAGGCATTAGGGACAGATATCTAGAGTCAGCTAAAGTCACATAAGTCTTTTATGTGAATTTCATGTACTTGAATCCCGTTCTCCTGGTGGAAACTGTTAGGTCACAAGTCAGGAGGCCCGGAGCCTGTCCCGGGTCAGCATTAATGACAACTCTTTGGACCTCAGATTGCTTATGTGTAAAGCAAGGCAGGTAGGATTGACTGAGCTGTAGCATCTTCTTGTGCACTAACATTCTGTGAGTCTCTCTTTAGATGAGACCGAGTACGAGTACAGCGGAAGTGAGGAAGAAGAGGAGGAGAATGACTCAGGAGAGCCCAGGTAGGAGAGCAAAAGCCAAGTCTTATTTTCACGTTCTGAACTGTGCTTGTGTGGAACACACTTCCTTTTGATTTATTGGTTCATCTTTAAGAATCCAGCAAGGTGGTCTTATTTAATTTATTGCCCACGAACATACTCATTAATTTGGGAAAATGTCCCCAGGCAGACTCTTATAAAAATGTGGAAATCAGCGTATTCTTTATCTTGTCCCCTAAGATTTATGGTCTCTATCCTAAGACCTTGTTTCCTCACATACAGAACATGTGGAACGGGTAGGAGGCAATTATCTGGATAATGCAAGACTCAAAGTTCCTAAAACTACGACATTCAGGAGAGCTAAGTGGTATTTTTGGACTCAAATTATTCAGTTCATCACTTCATACCTTTGAGAAGCCCATGTGGGCAGCCACTGTCCTTGTTGCATGTCTTGATATTTTCACCACAAGCTAATCTGAGAGGAAGTGATTTCCAGGAATTCAAATCACACTCGAGAGGGGAACCCTAAATACAAAATTTCTTGCTCATTCCAGTTGTCACATATTGGATCCCAGGATCAATGTTGCTTTATCGTTATGATCCATGCATTTCGAATTTCACTTGACATTGATTCCGACTTCCTTCCAGTCTGTTTATGAATAAGTAAGGTTAGTGTGCTCGCATTGCCAGGATTTCTCTTCCATGAGAGAGGTCAGCTGGTGGCAGTTTGGTGAGTTGAGATGCACAGGCATATGCACCGTGGTCAGTGGCCTACACTTGGGAAGTGAGATTTATTAGGGAACATGCACAAGCAGGAGGCTCACTGGGGGAAATGGGTCCCCATCCGCTAGCATCCAAGGAGGAGACTCTGGTGGTCCAGGAGGAGTAATTCCCATACTACTGAGGCAAAGCTGCTTGCCCAGAAAAGAGGCCAGCTCAGTCATTGCTGCTAGAACAGGCTGGTGGGTTCTTTTTCTGAGTGAACTCAGATCTATGAAGCTGAATTATTGCTCAACTACTAGAAGGGGGAGGGACATACAGGGCCATCCAGTTTTTCTCTACACCTGCTTACAGGCATTTTCAATGCCAAAGACTGAGGAGTATTTTCCCTTCCACCCGATGCTTTACACATTGGCTGCCCCCAGTTTAGCTCTGTAAAGACGATGTTTGTCAAGTAGTGACATAGAAAATGAACATTCTTATAAAAGCAGGGGACCAAATGCCCTGCTCTCAGAGAAGTTGCATGCTGCTCTTCGTTTTCCAGAGTCCATCCAGATGTCATGTCAGTCCTACTGATCACCCGCTACAGAACTGAGAAGCCCTGTTTTAACTAGTACTTGCCAAACAGCATGTTAGGAGTCACTTAGCGGATGGGCCAAACCATGACTTAACACTTCGATAATGGTAACATGTCATTATATCACATTGAAGATTATATTCCAAGTCCTGTCTTATGGACTCATGTAATTAATCCTCATGAAATCCTGGAAGTAG